>NC_142354.1:20106182-20419451 GCF_059441175.1 Urocampus carinirostris
GACTGCTTCTCATTTGTGGCAACATACTTGGATGTTTTTGTCTTGCGTGACTTGCTTAAGAATTACCCTTCAGTGAACACAATAAATTATTTTGTATGGAGGAAATATAAATGGAAATAGAGCTACTGTATGAAAGCTGTATCCATCCTCACCCTCATTAACATGACACGTAATGCCGTATGTTAGATCTATTAACTTCCACAGTCATGTACACACTTTTGTGGATTTACCATATTTTTTTGTGAGTAAAGCGCTTTTTTTTAACCAAAAAAATAATCAGGTTTGGGTCCGCGTTATACACAAGGTTTTATCATTTGTGTACTGTTTCATCAGCCGAAAATATCGCTGACTGCATATGCTAAACGTTAAATCTAACCACATCTCTCAATACAAAAGACATTTATGGTCTATTTTTAGTAATACTATTCAAATAACTCGCGTGGAAGTTCTATAATAATTATAGGAATTCTTCATGAGAGAGAGGTTGAACAGAGGCTTTTCTTTTCTTTCTTCGCCCGGCGCAAACTGACTGTTTGCTGTTTTGCGCAATTACTAATATCTGAATCATGCTGAAATTCATTGAATTTAAACAGCTAGCTGAAAATTCATTGTATCTGAGATAAACGTTAGAGATTGGAGAAAACAGAGAGTCGTCCTGAAAAATGGAAATAAATCCACAAAAGCACGACGAGGGAAACAACTCTTAGGTGCATCTGATGATGAATCGGACTAGTGAAGGACAATAAATACAGAGTGTGCATATTGTATAGTGTGCATAGTTCACATTGTCATTACATTTTTAGCATTCCCGCACGTCTTTTTTTGTTGTTTTGCCACGTGTTGTCACAAAATTGATTTCTAATGAAAAATTAAAGTTGATTGTTATACATGTTACATACGGTGTGTGTAGTTTTCCATAATTGCTTTGTTTGTTAAAAGAATTGACCTTCAATGTTCGTTATCTTTCATGTATTTAGCTTGCACAGTAATAATGACTTGCCTCATTATGTGAATTGAAGAGCGTGAGCTCGGAAAGACGGCTGTGTCAGCCACATGGTCTGAGTCATAATCTGCACAGTGAGAAACCTCAGCCACCATTTTATCACTCAGCCGCATATATTTCAGCATTTTGACATGGAAACTCGAGCGGTTCCGCGCGAGGCCTGAATTTACAGCCCGAAAAACGCTCGGCTCAACTCCGAGAGGCAAAATTGCTGCAGCAATCCACGTTTCTGCACTTCTACAATCAGCAGAAATGTTCTGGGACGTGATGAATTCAGAAAGTCATCCAGGCTTGGCACGGGCGGAAAAATGGTTGTGATTGAACGTGCGCCTCGGTGATTACGGTGTGCTGGTACCTCGTAGTAACTCTGCACAGCATTGATGAAAGCTTCATCTGCAACAATTTGCGTGTCTCCGTTGAGGAAGGCCTGGAAGCGATCCTTGGTCTGCTGAAGCTGCTGCTTTGTTATCTGTCGGGGCAAGGGCAGACAAAGGACAAGGCAGCATTAAGGCGAGATTAGACAACCCTGTGCAAATGGGTGCACATTAGCTGAAACAATGCTATCCAACCACTTTTCAAATGTTCTTGTCAGCCCATAACTTAGTTTCAGGGAAACAAAGCACTCCCAGCCCAGCTAGGAGATGTAGTCCACCAATGCCTCCTCATCAGTCCTGACAAAGTCTTACAGTCTGCAACTTTCAGGGCCCGCAGTCAGTGTTGGGACTAATAGTTATACAGGAACGAATTTCTGGAACACAATTACTTCTCTGTAATGATTACTGTAACGTGTTATTGACAAAATTTTGTAACTCAAATGTCATTACCACATAGTGCATTATTGTATTATTCTGCTACTTATTAAATCCTGATTTTGAAAGCTATCACATCAAATACTCGATCCGCCAGCTACATCTTTTGTAGGTTGGGCAGGCATATTTATAGTTACCTATTAAGTACAACTGACAGGAATGGTGGCGCCGTCTCAAGCACGAGTATGAGAATGTTGATTTACCCTTCATGGAGATATTCGTCCTATCACATATACTTGAATCAAAGCGGAATTCACAACAACAAAATACTGAAATCAGAATGTCAGCTTATTTGCGCATATTTAGTTGTGTTTCACAAGTAGCGAATGATAGGCAGAATCTGGGGAGAAAGGTGTGGCTTATACAGGAACAACAAACCAACGAGAAATCAATCAGGCAAACTTGAGTACAGAATTTACGGTAAATGTGTGCTGAGTTTTGGTATTTTTATTTGAAAAAATATGGTGGCAATACACCATGGCTGGGGGAAAGAAACATCTTGGACAGTACCCAGAAATAGAAAAGGAGATCTTCAAGTGGTTTTAAGCCGAGAGACGAAAATGGATAAGGAGTGTCTCGGCTAAGTGTTTGTTTGCGAGCTCTCAAGATGGCAAATGCCTAGAAATATAAAGGCTTCACTGCTTTTAAAGGTTGGGGTAACCATTTTCTCACTTTTATTTTATTATTTGACTGTTTTAAATCATTTTTAGGATGTCATCTTTAATGTTACTTTCAAATTAAAATGCTATATTTGGGTGTCAATAATATGGGGGGTAACTGAATTACTTTTTAAATTAAGTAACTAGCAAATGTAATGAATTACTGTTTTACAGTAACAGACCCAATACTGCCTGTAATATCCAATGAAGATGCAGCTGAAAGTCGAAGAGGCTTAATGAGATTCTCCCAAATCTCTCTGCATCAAAAGGCATCATTTCTTGGAGAGAAAGCTAAACATCCCGTCTTTTCTGATTGGATCCGCAATCTCCTTTTCTCAGGCATCACACACACGGGTCATGACCTCGGGTGCAAGAAGGAGTAAAGACTGTTAAATCGATAGCTTAGCTTTACGGCACTGCGCCATATTTGCCGCCTGTGATGAAAAGCTTGCACCAGCGCATCCATGCACAGCACACCAGCAGTAGTCAATCTTGGAATGGTGTTTTTTTTTCCCATCCCACTTGAATAAAATGTTCTATTTTGAATTTGTGTCTGCCCGTCGCAGTGCCAAACCTTCAGATGAATGTAGCTTCAGTGGATATTTGAGGTCACCGTTTGGAAGCAAGAGCAAAGCGCAGAGATAGCACTGAAATCAAACATCAGTGAAGCATTGAAGTTGTGTTTGTAAGGTCTGGAAAGGAAATTTTTGATTAAAGTTTTGACCTAAATTCACGAGAGCTCAAGCAGATATATTTGTCACTCGTAAAAGCACACAACTCTATGTCAGGAAATTATATTTGAATTTGGAGACCACGGAAAAAACTTCTACTTATGTAGTTTTTTTGTATTGAATCATTTACAGCGAACCTTCTTCTTTTGCTTTGTGTCAAAATTCCTATATTCAAATTCTCTCTCTCTCTCTTTTTATGTTTTTTTTTTTTATCTGACCACACCATGTTTAGTTATTTACTCACAGGTTCAGTTTTACCCCTCACAGCTGCTTGATTTTCGCCTTCGTCACTATGTAAGTACTCTGTCTCCTTGGCTCTGTGTTAGTTGCTAGTTTGTTGTGTCTAAAGCACTCTTGTTTCAGCCTTTTGAGTACTGACTGACGAACTGTTGGACTGTTACCCTCACTATTTGGACTTACTGGAACACTGACCCCTCGCCTGCATCTTGGACCACAAATATTGCTATGATATCCGACTTCCTGTGTACCCAACCATACCAGAATAGACGACCACTGTTTGCCTTCAAGACCAGTGTTCTGCGACGACAACGAGTGGGTTCTTGACACTTTTTTGCTTGTTTTAAAAAAAATAAAAGGTGAAATAATTAGAAGTTTGTAAGCATTGATTTTGATGCAGATACCAGCTGTACCTTGCCGATACATAGTGATGGGCAAAGGGAATCCTAATGACCCATGGGACGTTGGTTCAACCGTTTCAGTCACTATTCTGGGTTTCGTTCATATTAGCTCTTTACTTACCCCTGTTGCAGTACTGCAATATTAAAGCCGTATTTATTATTCTAATGTCGCAATTCAGTTCTAAAGAATCTATTGTTAACTTGTTTTTCTCGCAACAAATAAAAACTTTAATGCACACACATGATTTCAAAAACAACTCTTCATTGATAATTGTTTAAAAAAACATTGTGTCCAATGGTGTGTGACTTAATCTATTAACTTCTCTGGTTATAAATGATGAGCTACCTGGTTGATGGATAAACTCAATGACTCAAATATAACTAATTCCCAAAACAATATTGCTCTCGATTTATCAGAAAAAAATATCCATCTCTTTCTTTCTCTTTCTCTCTCTCTCTCTCTCTCTCTCTCTCTCTCTCTCT
Organism: Urocampus carinirostris; assembly: GCF_059441175.1. NCBI lineage: Eukaryota > Metazoa > Chordata > Actinopteri > Syngnathiformes > Syngnathidae > Urocampus > Urocampus carinirostris. The sequence continues at coordinate 20,110,506 of NC_142354.1, forward strand.
CTCTCTCTCTCTCTCTCTCTCTCTCTCCCTGTTTTTCTCTCTCTCTCCCTTTCTCTACCTCTCTCTCTCTCTCTCTCTTCATTTTCCACACGCACTGGGACTCAACAAAATTTTCATCACTGACAATAAAAGTATTGGTCACCTTACTGTGAATAATATGTGATATTATTGATCTTTTAAAAACAATAAATATAAACAAAATAACTTCAATGTGACGCAGCCGAGTAATTTTTGTAGGTATCTTGTCGGATTGATCATCTGATTATAAACGTTAGCAGAGATTTATAAGTATTGCGTGCCTGGACAAATTCACAAAATATTGATTGGTTAAAGAAAAATATGTCTTGCATATTAGTCATTGGTTAAAGGTATATAATTTAGTTTCTAAAACCCTCCCATATAATTTAAAGACTGGTCAAATGAACTCAAGCACTTAACTTGGAACTCATTTGCATCAATACGGAGAAATTTTATTTCCACATAAAGAAACCAATTAAAATAATATGCACCTCTAAACTCATTTCCCCTTTGTTTCACCTCTCTCAGGTCTAAATGTCCTTGAATTGATTTAACACATGCTAACAGAGTCAGTGACCTGAAAGTCAATAGTGCGGACATCTCTCTATGACAAATGGTGTCTACGCGTCAAGCTGTTGTGTACAGTACTGTATATCATAAACGTACAAGGACCAAACACTTCTATGTGTTCATGTGTTAGCAAGTGACAGACTGCTGTGGGCGGAAGATGGAAAAGCGCTCCATAGGCAATCTCGATAATATTTGCATGCCCATCGCACACCCAGCCATTAACCAGTCCGGTTAACATAAATGCGAATCAACTATACACTGTCAGCAAATTCTAGGATTGATTTTTAAAGATGCCATCGATAAGACAACAACCCCCTCTGACTATTTTTGTGACTACACGGTTTTCTATCGCTACTTCGCCCTCCGGTTATCGCTGGCTCACTGCTTCGCGGATTTTTAATTGAATTGTCTTTATTGCCATTGGCATCAACGTATTGTGCATTGTGTTCTACAGCAGATGCAAATGCTACCAGGGGGGCAAGTTGTATCTGTGTGTGTTGGGTGTGTGTGACAGCCGGTGTGCGCTTGTGTTTGCTGTCGGACAAAGAGCAGAACGAGCGTACAAGTAAATGAGTCCACCCAAAACAAACAGCAACAGCGAGCTTTTAGCGTTTCAATGCATTGAAAAGTTATTCACCGATTCGATCGGTCTCCAAAGCAAGTCAAAAAAATGCAAATGTGATCACCTGCATGTGCTCCCTGGATTATTTTTGAGTGCGGGAAGTGATCAAGGCGGTGTCGGGAGAGAAGGCAACAGCGGTGTTGTAGGTCTAGGCTAACAACTCTCTCATTCTACCCCTGCCGAACCTGTATCTCTCCAACGCCAGATTCATTACCCATGAAACGCATGACCAAAAACTACAACTCGTGGAAAACCACTATAAACGGGACAGTTGTATTTTAACCATTGCGGAGACCTGGCTTGATTGGAAGATACCCGCTCTCTTAATTGCTTTCCTACAGTGAAAGGAGAAGCCCTCCAAATGTGTTGTACTTTAGTATGCTGACAATAAAGACTGTTCTTCCAATTGCAATTCTGCGTTCTATGTTTTTATCTGTAGATCTTTAGTTGTTATTTTGTTACAGTCGTTTACGCTCAGAAGGTAAGGCGACATCTTGAGGTAGGTTTGACCCTTAGGAGCTTTTATGAAGGAGCGTCTCTACTTTTTTTTTTTTTGGGGGGGGTTCGCGTGGAGGTTCTGTTCCCTATTATCCGCGATAACCGAAGCATTACTGCATATATTTAATATTCTTTCCAGCTGGTTGCAAAATGCTCAATAAGGAGTCACAAGCATTTACACTAGTACAGTCCTTTCCAACCAGTGTAGCAGGGAACACTAGTGTGACGCAAGAAATTGCAGAATTTTATCTTCGTAAAAAAAAAAGTTGTGTTTCAACATATTTATTTTATATTAGCCAGTATTCTTATGTAAAGTAGTAACGTCTTATTAGGAACTTCTAAAAACAGTCAAGTGGTCATACATGTCCTCAAGTACTATGGGCTTGCTTGACACCTGCTATAGACAAGTAATTTTCAACGAGCATATTGACTCGGGGCACGCTAGTGTGCTGTGAGACCGTATCTAGTGTGCCACAGGAAATTGTGTAATTTGATTTTTGCAATAAAAAAAGAATGCCATTGTTTAGCATGTTTACTTTCTTTCAATGATCAGCCCAGTAACTGTTACATTCATTCATATCTATAAGTGAGAGTAGATTTTTAATTATATTCATAATATATATACACATATATATATATATATTTATATATATATATATATATATATATATATATATATATATATATATACACACACACACACACTAATTACTGTATTTGCTCATGGGATAGACCAAGGACAGTTAAAAATGTTGTGTTTGATGAAGTTGTTCATGATAGTAACAATAAAAAAGATAATAGTTATTTGAATTACTATTTTTATATTTCACTAACATTAAAACTTATAGTTTTGTCACGACCAGCACAAAGGGTAGACCCAATCATGTAACGTTTCTCACAAGTTTATTAATAGAAAGAGGAAGGGCAGCACCCGCGATCCGGTGTTCGCTGAACGCGGGAAGCAAGCAGCTCACGCAATCGGATCGTGATCTGAATACGGAAGTGGATCTTCCGTAGCGGCGTCAAGGACGAAAAGACAGGTCGATAGCCGGGACAGGAGAGCAAAAACGACGGGGAGATCAGGAATGGACGGGTGCAAAAACGGGTGCAAAAACGGGTGCAAAAACGGGTGCAAAAACGGGTGCAAAAACGGGTGCAAAAACGGGACAGGCGGGAGTCAAGGTCAAAAAAGCTTGCATTGTAACAACAGAGGTTTGCTGACAGACTGGCAACCGGAGAGTGAAAGGACTGGGTTTAAAAAGGACAGGGAATGAATCAGGTAGCCCGCAGCGGCTGGCGCCAAACGAGCGGACACAGGTGCAAGTCATGAGTTGTCATGACAAATTTGGTTTTACTGGCAAATAACCTTTGCTCATTTTAAGTACTATTTTTCATAAAATAAAAGATAAATTAGATAAAAGTATAGTGAAAAAAAAACATTAAAAATGTAGTCAAATCCAAAATTACAGGAAAATGATTAAACAAAATAAAAAAACTGTATTTCCTCCTGAGCCACAGCAACCACAAATGATAAAACAAACCTTTTATTGTCAAAATAGTCAATATGGTAAGCTTTAAATAAAACACACACACATACACGAAACTAGTGCCGGGAATTGATTTGAGTCATTGACCCGACAGCTGAACTATACCCTGATTCGGTTATTACCACGGGGAGTGTAAATTACATTTAAAAAAAATCCCTAAAATATGGAATTTGTTCAATGTAATTTGTATTTTGTTCCTTCAGTTGCTTGGTCAGTGACAGACTATTAATTTCGTTTTCAACCTAAGCAACTTCGCACATGCAAAAGCGAGAGCCTGCTGATTGGGAAACTGTACTGATTAGTGAACATATTGATGGGCGAGGGGAAAGTGCCGACATTTTCATTTGATTCCACATCCCTGTGACATATTTTTCCTACTTGGCGCATATTGATTCCTTCTCTATGGCTGTTATCAAGATTGCAGCCGGGCCCGGTGATTCATTTGCAGCAGTGAAGTAAACATTAATCACCCTCGCGTATCAATAGAGGAGCCAGGAAAGTGCATTATGCATGGAAAACTTTATTACTGTTCAAAACTGCTTGACTGTATGTCTTGAATACAATCGGGTTTCGTACACCTTTGTGATTGCCAAATTCAAGCACTTTTTAAGAACGTTCAATGCCAATGTTCCAATTTCTCCGGTACAATTCAAAGATGAAATCATACATTATTATATCGTTAAACCCCACTATAGTCTGACGGCTCGCCGGTGGGCTGCTGGACTGTGATAAATAAATATCTGTCTGTACCATGGGTCGGCAACCTATGACACGTGTGCCAGCAGTGGCACGCGAGGGGTTAATCAGTGGCACGCGAGCGAACAGCAAAATAATAATACATTTTTTTAAGCGCATTTACCTGAAATTCAGAAATTTTCACTTTTTTTTATTTAGAAGCTTTACTTTAAAAGCAGACCATTAACCATTTACGTTACCGCCCCTCCGTGTGTCAGCGCATGTTTGAGAGCTCGGTGTCTTCAACCAGCCAACGAAACACACGCGCGCGATAAATGAACGAATCATGACGGCTCTCGAGCGAAAACATCTCGTTCTTTCCCGCCAGCGTGGAAAAATGACTGGAGCGTTGTACCTCGTGCATCAAGTGTTAAACGTCATTACGAGACGAAACATGAATTAAAGGCGGAGGCATTAGAACGCGCTGTGTCCAGGTAGCAAACAACACAGACCCTAAAAACCTTTGTCGCTGCTAAAAACACCACCACTGAAGCTATCTAACAAATTGCTCACTGAATAGCAGAGCACGGAAAACCATTGACCGAATATGCGAATATTTTAAAGAAGCGTGTGTATACGCGCGTGCCTTCTGCATTGCTGCTGTTATTTCAAGTTTTGATATTTTCTGCAACAAGATATCATTGATGAATGATATAGAGTGCTTCGAGGTCCTAAGATTACCCACAATGCATTGCTTGCGGGCATTTTGGAAGTCAACAAAGCTTTTCACTTCATTCTTATTGTTTAGCGAACCAGTTAGATTCTACATTGTAATGCCGAATACGTGCGTTATTGTTGGCTGTTGTAGCCGAGGGGGAAAGGGTGGGAAGGGCTTCTTTAGACTTCCGAAGTGTGTTTACGATCAGGGGATTGAAGCTCAGGAGAAAAGTGAACGGCGAAGACGAATGTGGCTGGCAGCTATCAACCGGTCGAATTTGCCAAAGCTTGACTGTGTTCGTGTTTGTTCTGACCACTTTCTGACAGGTAAATTGAATTATTTATGATGTAGAAATAAATTTTAAAAAGGTTATGGGACATGTGTACTTCATGTACATCTGTCGACACCATTCAAGTAATTTTGAAAATCCTTCAGTTCACAAAAGGGACTTGGGTGGAAAATAAGATAGTTGACAAGTTCGATGTAAGTCACACACGGCAACAAATCAGGATCAGACTTCCAGTCCTTGTTTTTAATTTTGTAGGGATCCAATTTTCCAATAAAATGCAACTTTGCAGCGTACCGCTCACGTGCTTCCTTGTCTAAACTCTCCACGTAGTTTTCCATAGTGTTGATGGACAAAATCCGTACACAAACGAAGCTAGTTGAGTAAATAAATAGACAAACTGAGTAAATATTTGCTCCTCTCGCTATCACCGCTTGTAATCAACAGACTTCCAAGATGGCGGCACGAAGCCGTGTTACTATTTTTAGCACAGAGCTCGGAGCCCTCTATTGTAGCTGACCATATTACTTCTTTTTTGATTGTAGTTTATAGTTGATGAAGAATAGTTGATTCTGGTTAATTCTTGTGGTAAAAAGTTGAAGTCAGAATGGCCTTTCCACATGTTGTTCACATTCATATTTTAGTTGATTGATGAAAAAGAATAGTGGAAGATAAATAGGTCAGTTATACCAGTGTTTTTCAACCAGTGTGCTTGTCTAGTGTGCTGCTGGAATTTTATCTTTCCAAAAAATCAGGCCATTATTCAGTATTTTTGCACCCCTTAGACGAAAAAGTGTAATAGTCATCCATATCAGTAGGTGGCAGTAGATTTGTATATACTTTTTATGTACTAATTATCTGCTCATGAGGTAGCACAGTACATTTAATAACTGAATTTGTTTAACAAAGCGGTTTAAGATTGCACTGTAAAAAATAAAAACATAAAGCACACCATACTTTTTTATTTTAAGTATTATTTTCTTCTTTTTGTATAGTAATTATCTGCTTATGAGGTAGTACAGTAAAATATTTGAAAAAAACTTCATTTTCAAATATTTTTGACGGACGGTGTGCCACGGAACTTTTTTATGAATAAAAGTGTACTTTGGTTCAAAAAGGCTTGAAAAACACTGAGTTATACAATTAAAATGTATATCCATGTTGAGTATTTGGACTGGTGTAAAATGACAGCTCTGTTTGATATTAAAAAGATGTTATGCAAGTCATTAATCTTGGTGTGGCACACTGATTTACAAGGACATTTGAAAGTGGCACTCCGCACCGAAAAGAATGCTGACCCCTGGTGTGTACGATGTCACCAGTCACTGAAATTCGCTATGCCAAATATCATTGAAAAGCTTAAACTCTAGGGATTCAAGATGTTCTGACCATTTCAGAATATAATCATTACAACAACATCACAATCAATCTGAAACAAGATACCCGGAAACTATGAAGTCGGCGTCGTTCACCATTTACATACCCTGCCAGTCATTAAATGAGTTGAATATTTGCAAACATTGGGTCGTTTAATCCAGGACCATTCGGTAAATCCATCCATCCATCAATTCATTATCTGCACCGCTTATCATCAGCTTTTTTCGGGCAGTGGGCAGGGGACACCCTGAACTGGTTGCCAGCCAGTCGCAGGGCACACAGGGACAGACAATTTGCTCGCTCATTCACACCTAGGGACAATTTGGACCGGCCAATTAACCTGGCATGCATGTTTTTAGAACGTGGGAGGAAACCGGAGTGCCTGGAGGAAACCCACACAAGCACGGGGAGAAGATACAAACTCCACACAGGAGGTCCGATCTCATGACCTCAGAACTGTGCCGCAAACGCGCTAACCACTGCGCCGCCGTGCTGCTCGGTAAATCCAACCGTGTAAAATATTTACTCCAAAACACACTATAATTCCGGCCATTGTTGTAATCCGTTCGTTTTGCTACATAATTTCCATTTAGGAATAAACAGACTCGTACATGGGCAGCACGGCGGCGCAGTAGTTAGCCCTTTGCGGCACTGTTCAAGTCATGGGAACCTGTCGTGGGTTCGAATCCAGGTCCAGACTTCCTGTGCGGAGTTTGTATGTTCTCCCCGTGCTTGCGTGGGTTTCCTCCGGGCACTCCGGTTTCCTCCCACGTTCCAAAAACATGCATTTCAGGTGAATTGGCCGGTCCAAATTGTCCCTAGGTGTGGATGAGCGAATGAGTTGTCTGTCCCTGTGTGCCCTGCGATTGGCTGGCAACTAGTTTAGGGTGTCCCCTGCCCACTGCCCGGAGATGGCTGGGATGGGCTCTAGCCCCCCCGCGACCCTAATGAGGATAAGCGGTACGGCTAATGAGATGAAATGAAATGAGATGAGACTCGTACATTTTTTAGCCTCTGACCTTTTGATTGACACCGCTCTTGGCCAATAGCAGGCTTTTCTTCTAGGTTTACAGCCAGCATTAGCCTATAAGAAACTGTATTTATAAAAGTGAGACTGCTTTTTTCAGCTCTGAATATCAATAGCCAGTAATAACGGATTCAAATGATGCTATTTTAATTCTTGCGTAATTTTTAAATCTTAAGTAAATCGTGAATATATTCGTGAATCTGAACGATATGACTGTAAATATTAATGAGACAAATCTCTACCCATATCGATGTTGGGTAAAATTGACGGTAATATTTAGCATACGTTTTCAGGTACAGGAAGTTCTTCCCCTTTAAAATGACCACTGTGAAACTTTACCTTTGCATGGCCCATGATGAATGTCATAAAATGATACGTAATCCTTGCACTAAACACATTTCATAGTGCCCTGTTTGGGTGTAGCATGAAGCAGATAGTTAGCAAAAAACAAAGCAAAGTTAAGCTAGTCGCTAAATAATTGGAAAGCACTGACTTTCCCATTGTAAAGAATTGTGTCTCTGTTTTGCACACTTTGCAGCATGTTGTACGTGGTTTCATTTGATGTTCAACCATGGTTCTCATTTTCCATTTTCGAACCATTCTTTATTAAATACTGCATTAACATTAATATTTGAACAATTTTAACTATGTTCAAGCACCTCGCCCACAATTCAAGCACTTTTCTAATCCTGAAAACACAATAAGATCAAGCATTTTCAGGGATTTTCAGCACCCGAACGAATCCTGAAAATGCTCGGGTGAGCCACTGCGGCGTCTTTTGAACAGTTAGTCACCTAATTTAACAAAACTCGTGTATTTCCATTAAATTTCAGCAAAGTAAAGCTTTCTTGAATTTATTAAAAATGTGCATGTGGTTGTTTAAAGCAATTGGAATTGAGTGCTGCACTTTCCCGCGGACTTAAATACACCGTGCATACAATTTATCTCTTTTGAATTTTACTCTCCACTGTTTATAGGGTGCATAACATAGTGGTCCTTCCAGCTCTTTGATGGGTGGATTCATTTTCTAAATGAGGAAATATGTATAGCAAGCACTTGGGGGGAAGATGGTACTAAATTTAATTTTAGCGATTAGTTACATGAAACCAAAACATTTCAACTAAACCCAGTGAGTCAGGGTAGATCCTGTAAATATAAAATTAAAAATATATTGAATTATATAATTAAGAAGTATAATTAATTATAATAAGGCAAATGTTGTTGTTGTTGTTAATGTCAGGACCAGAACAGAAACAGGACCCAATTGCGTTACGTTTCTCACAAGTTTTATTGAAGGAAAGAGGAAGGGCTGGATCTACCGTCGCGAGTGATGTCAATGTAATGGATGAAAAACTGGTCGGTAGCCGGGTGACTGGAGAGCAAAAACGTGCTCGGGGTCATAAACGGGTCGTAGGCCGGGACGGAAGACCAGACCCGGTCGGGATCAAAACGGGTCATAACAGGAGAAAGACGGGAGCAAAAACGGGACAGGCAGGAGTCAGGGTCGAAAAAGGTTTGCCTAGTATACACGGAGATTTGCAGACGGACTGACAACCAGGCATTGACAGGACTGGGTTCAAATAGTGACAGGGAGCCAATCAGAACCCGTGGCGGTTGGCACAGATAATTCACATGGGTAGTCATGACTCATGACTGTAAATTGTTGAAAAACAAATCATTTCATGAGTTTAAAGTATAGTAAAAGGTCAAAAACTATTGTAAATCATTAAGTGTGTTTATTTGAGGTTTTAGTTGAAAAACATAGTGGAATTATATGACTTGACAGTTGCTGTAATATCTGAAAGTTTTTATTTGATGTCTAAAAAAAACGAAATTGCACATTATTTCAGAGCGATGTAAAGTTTACTCACTTTATTTCCGCTAACGTATTTGTATGTGTTCTCAGTGCACTGGATTGTATTTTTGTAGTTTTCACCATCCAGAGAAGGAATTTAAAGCCTAAATAACATATTCCCTGTCATCTCTGTCTTTTCGGGAGGTTTAACTTGGTGTCATATTGTTGACACTACATTATTAATGCAATTAGTATGTAACGTATTGCTGTTCTGAGCGTCCGTATATACAAAGTGAGACACGCAATTCTCTTGCCTCATAGCAGAGGGCAATAGTAAGATCAAAGATTCTAATTTGGCGCACACCTCAGCCCTGAACAATATAATTAGTTATAGAATATTAGTTCAAGCAATCAATTATTTTTCCCGTTGCATTGACTGCATTTATGAGCATTTTTTTTTTCAAAGATGTTGGTTTGTTTTTTGTCAATCTGATTAACCCACCAGACACAAACCTTGCTGCACATCAATGAATAAACTTTATTTATTGAAATGTTTCTAAATCCAGATTTTGGGTGCAACCTTTTAAAATAAAAGAACAATTTGTAAACTGTTAAAATGTTTTTTCTTAGTCTAGCCTGGGCGCAGTATGCTGAAGAATCCTTACAACAGGCTCCATAATATAGAAAGTGAATGAGCTGCTCCTAAAGTGACTGCAGTTCAGCTCGTATAAAAGGGGCCAGTAAAAAACAGCAACATTTATTTGTGTAATGATTCGCCTTCATTTAATTAACCAAATGAATTAAGGGTTTGCAAGATTACAGGACCGAGATATACAGTGCTATATCTTTCTTCCCGAAATATACACATGTAACTTCATTTCAAAACTCAAAACTCAGTATTCACAGTAAGATTGATCATTAACCCAGTACTTCTATAAGCCTGGATACAATCCAAACAAGCTATGTATTTAAAAAAGAAACAAACAAGGTAAATCTTCAAGCAGAACCGTTTGTTTGTTTGTGCGTTATTTTAAGGCTGATTGAGGTATCATTGCAGATACCAGTTTTCAATACTCAATGTGTTTTCATTTATGTCAAAAGATGGCCAATATCTTTTTTCTATAGGCCTGATGACTAAGATGCTAAAATATGATTATGTTAATGGTGTTATTTGAAAAATTACAAAAGATTTAATTACAGCGAAAAGTGTATCGTATTTTACAAACTCTTAGATGCGCCACGTTATAAGTCACACCTTTAAAAAAGCAGTCCGAAAATAGTTTCCATTGGACTATAAGGCACATGAAACTTCTTTGAAAATTAGGGTTTCATAAAAAAATGTCAGAATTTCTTTCTTAAACCCATAGAACCTAAACCCTCAAGAAATCTGGTTAAAACACAAAAATGTCATGATTACTGATTTGACTCACCTGTGCCCGCTTTGGCACCAACTGCCTCGGACTCTGATTGGCTCTGATTGGCTCCCTGTCCCTATTTAAACCCACTCCTTTCTGTAACCTGTTGTCAGTCCGGCCCTGTCTGTCCCCCGGCTTCAACCCGTTTTTAATCCTGATCACGTCTACTCTACCGTTCCGGCTTTCGACCTTTTTTTGTTCTCGACCATGTCTACTCTCCTTTCCTGGCTTACGACTTGCTTCCGACCCCGACCACGTTTTTGCTCACCTGTCCCCGCTACTGGCCCGCATTTCTGTTCCCAACACTGCCATCGCTGGCCACTGAAGTCACACTTCCGCGTTCGGAGCGACCTGCATCCCGTGTCCAGCAATCGCCGGATCGTGGGCTCAACCCTTTCTCTTCCTTCAATAAAACTTGTGATAAACGTACGCAATTGGGTCCTGTTACCGTTCTGGTCTTGACAAAAAATGCCAAATCAAGAAAAGTCACATTTATTTGTATAGCCCTTAATTACAAAGTGTCTTAAAGGACTGCACAGGTTTCAAACACAACATCCCTTGATCTTAAACCATCCTTTATTCATAAATAGTTACTATATGTAGTAGCATTCCACTGTAATTAGGGAATTTCCAATTTTATTGAGTGTATATTCCCCTCTATAATAAGCACTGGATTATAAAAAGCACTTTCCAGGTAATTTGGGGTGTCTTAGGTGAGCCTTAATTTCAGAAAAATACAGTATTTTAAACATCCCCAGTAAACATTTTCAATGTTTCTAGGTGGGGTGCATAGTTTGAAGTGTGTTTAAAAAGTCAAAACTGAAATATTTACTCCATTAAGGGTCTGGTGCGTCATTTGAGGTGTCTTCAGAAAGTTGAAAGTAGAAAATGTTCTCTATCAAGTATGTGTTCATGACAAGGAGAGCCTTTATAATATGTTTTTTTCCTACCTTGCTTATCTGCTTTTTTCTTACTTTTATCACCGCTGTTCCGGGACACGCAATGCATTAGGCAGCAGAAAAGGGGGGAGGGGGGAGAGGCAAGCTGAAGTGATTTCATGCTTGTTCCTGTTTTTTGTGTTCGTGTAGCCTAGAAATGGTAAAAAATAGAAAAGGCCTTATTCAAATACAGTCCGAATGCCAATCCAAACCCCAAAAAGATTTTTTAAAAAAAAGTTATTATTAGTATTTGTATGAACTTACTGAAGCTGCGGTCATGACTTAAAGCCAGGCGGTCATGGCAGCAGAGAGAAGCAAAATTTAAAGTTATGGACACCACCTTTAAAGTATATGTTAACAATGCGCAACTGAGTTCAAAGAGGCCTTATGCTTTATTTTCCATCGTGCTAGCTGTTTTTATCTTACATTAGCAAAGCTGTTTGGGGCAAAACACATTGGGCAGAGGGAATAGGGGCTGGAGGGGAGTGCTGGAGATTGACATCATGCTCGTCCCCACAAGTTTTTTTCTGTTTCCATTTGCCTGTATCAAACACAATCAAAACGCCAACCCAAACCCCAAGAAAGATGAAAAAAGAATACTTTATTCGAACCCCTACAAGAAATGCACATACTTGCAAACGCATCGCGAGCAAGCCAACAGAGGCTGCAATGATGATCCACACAAGCCAAGAGATGGCGGCAGCTAGAAAAAAACTTATATCTGTACAGCTCCTTTAACATTTTTAATGTTGAAGTGTCATGTTACACGCAGTCTTATTTTATCTAAGAAATTGTCACTTAAAACATTAAACATGTTTAATTCATAATCTAAAGACTACTTAATTTTAAGAAGCATATCAGCAAGAAAAAGAGATACTGTTCAACACAAAATACACAAAAGATCACTTATGCATTTGCTGACTGACAAATGAAATGTTGTTCCAGTTGTTGTTACGCGCACGCGCAACGGAATTCATTTTCGATCTTGTCTGTGTCTGTGTCTGTGAGGTCTGTCTTGGTAAGAACTTTCTTGGTCATAACTGTCGTGGTCAGGACTGTCTTAGTCTGTCCAGGTCTGGCTTGTCCGGTTTGGTCTGTCTGCTCTATCTTTGTCTGATCTGTCTGTCTAATTTATGCCACAATGTCTTTCACAGATTTTGTATTTCTTTATTTTTTTGCAGCACACTGCTATTATTATCTACACACTTAATGATGGACTTCATTTCTGTTTTTTTGTCTGTCTTGGTCTGGTCTGTCTTGGTCCGTCTGCTCTTTCTTTGTCTTGTCTGTCTATCTAAATAATGCTGCAATGTCGCTCACAAACTAGTATTTCTTTATTTTTTGCAGCACACTGGCATTATTGCTCATGCATTTTCCTTCAAAGGTTTCTAACCCGTACAACATTACAATCACAAAGAACAACCCTCGCGAGCAAACAGCACAACTATATGACAGCTGTACAAAGTCAAACACAGCAAGCCCCGTGCCATGAAGGCTTCGTGGTCACAGAACTAGTCACAAAAGACAGGTGCTCAGGCTATTCGCCTTCCAGGCAGATACATTAAAATTTGCAGCCAAATTACATACAAATGCACCATTGCGCAAATAAACGGCATTTGTCAAGGTCAGGCGGCGAGTTGTGGCACTGCCGAAGCGCACATGAGAACACGGTGTTCGCCACCAGCAAAGCTGCATCTTGTAACAGACATCCATCATCACACCGCCCACTCCTTCACAGTACCCGTCCCGCTCGGCCCCGGTCTTCAGTCATGTGGTTGCCGAGCAGAAAACGAGCCCTTACACAACTATGACATAAATGGCAAGGAGATGTGAACTTCCTGCGGTTTACAGTCTAAAATCAGCAGCAGGCTTTGAAAAGGTCATTGTAAACTGAACCTATCAAAACTGTCTGTGGGAAAGAGTTTCATTAAATGGTAGAGATTAGTTGCAGATCACTAAAAACAACTGAACCCAAATTGAGTGGTTTATATTACTTTGCTAATAACGTGTCATGTGACTTGGACATCTGATACTGTATGTTTTATCTGTATGTTTTGTAATATTGGACATCTGCAAGGGAGACTGCATTTGATGTTAGTTTGTTATTTTGACTGTAATACCTCTCTGGTTTCTGTTATTTTGACCATTATGCACTGTTTACAATATTGTCACCATCGGACAATAATGTTGCTGTTCTTTGATTCGCACACTCACTGTGGGTCGAGACCCAGAAGTGAGACCAAGGATTGTGATTTGGTGCACACCTCAGCCCCAAACCATAAAGGTAGTGAGAGCATTAGCAGGCTAACAGTAAGTCAAGACATTAAGCATTCTTATTTCGCATTCCATGGACTTTTTGATAATGGAGGATTGACGCTTTTATTCAAAAGAAGCAGTGCATAGAAATAATTTAGAAGTTAAGATAAGTCAATAGAGCATTATTTTCTGTGCTACAGTTTATATAGAGCATTTTTGCTCTGCCAATCAAATGGTGAATAAGATGACATTTATTTATAAATCTGACTGAACCTCACGGCACACCAGTGGTCTGCATGGAGTTTAAGTAGTCCACACTGGATTGTGCCTTTAGTTCTTGGCAATGCAGAAAGAAAACGTTTTACTTGAAATAAAGGCTTTTCTTTGCCTTCTGGGGGCCAGAGCCAATAAGCAGAGAATTGCACTAATGATATATGCGATGCTCTATCCTCTGCCTTTTAATGTGGAATGAAAACAATCTTCACTGCTCCTGTCATGGCCTGCTTATTTTCCACTAAAGCAATTTTTCACGTAACACAACAGCAGGGAAAAATCGCCAGATTACCTCACCACTCGTAAAAATAGCCATCATTAAAAAGTACAAAAATGTCTCAATTTGAAAAATTCTATTACAGAGGGTGAAAGATTCTGAAAGGATGAAAGCACTTTGTGGGAAATAAAACTGAAGCGACTAAATGACGCAGACTCTGAGCTTTGTGCAGAATGATTTATAACTACAGTTCATTTTATCAAAGCAATTATTGCTGTGAGAAAATAGAGCATTTTGACGGTGTCTTCTTCAGCGTTGTTTATAGTTACACAGTAATTTGCAGTTTAGTTGAGGATTTCAACATTGTGCTAACAAATTAAATGAGGAATTTGCAAATTCTCACTCCTAACACTTTGCAACAGAGAAAAGCTTGAGTTCATAAAGAATACTGCCCAGTTAAAGTATTGCCCCTCTAGAACTTTGTGTTATTTTCCAGACATGGGACCAAGTCACACATGTGCAAGTCTCAAGTAAGTCTCAAGTCTTCACCTTCAAGTCCCAAGTAAGTCCCAAGTATTTTTTTCTTGGGCAAGTCAAGTCACAAGTCAAGTCCCGAGTCTTAGATTGCCAAGTCCAAGTCAAGTCACAAGTCATAAAAACAGCGACTCGAGTCGACTCGAGTCCAAGTCACTAAGTCTCAAGTCCCCATGTCTGTTATTTTCCCACATTTCAGGCAAAAAACTGAAAATGTTTTCTGAGAATCAACATATGAGACTAGGATTAGGAAATTCCTAATTACAGTGAAAAAATATTTCAACATAAAAATATATCTAAACCACAAAAAAAACGAAAAGTAGGCACGACAAAAACAGTGGCCCAGTTTTCCTAGCCCAGCCAACTGACTCCAAAGTACCTTGATGACTCCTGAATGATCCAATGTCATCCTGAATGACTGACAATGACATAGGTCAATAACATAGGGCAATGGTAAATTGTCACTGAAGACAACCTACAATGTGCTGCACACTTACCCATTCACACACAAACACACTGAAACACCGATAGCGGTGTCCACCATGCAAGGCATCTACCTGCTTATCGGGGGCATAAGGGGTTAAGTGTCTTGCCCAAGAACACTTTGACATTTAACTTGGAGGAGCTCTCGGTCCCAAGACGAGCACTCTATCTCCTGAGTTACTGCTGCCCTCTGCATTAAATATCAGTTTAAATGCCTCTGCTTTGTGATGGGCTCAGAGGTCTGAGAAAGCAGACACTGGAGAACAGAGAGCATTATGAAAACCAAAAAACACACCATGCAGGTCCAGGATAAAGTTATGGAAAGGTTCAAAGCAAGAATGGGATACAATACGCCTTAAAAACATTTACACCTATCCCAGAGCACTGTACAAGAAGTTATTTGGAAATAGACAGAGCATAAAACCACTGCAAACCTGCCAAGTTTCTAAAAATTCAGACCAAACAAGGAGAAAAATAATCATAGAAGCAACCAAGAGACCCATAATCACATTGGTTGACCTGTGGACATACAGAGCTGAGGTGGGACAATCTGTGCTCAAGACAACTATTAGTTGTTCTGTGCAGACATCTGCCCTTTATTGAAGAGTGGCAAGAAGAAATCATTTTCTGAAAGAATACCATAAAAAGGCCAGCTTGGTGTTTGCAAGAAGCAACATGGGAGACACAAACATGTGGAACAAGGTGCTCTGGTCAGAGGACACCAAAATTGAACTTTTTGGGCTGAATGCAAAGCATTCTGTTTGGCATAAGAGTAACACTGCAAATCACCCTAAATACACCATCCCTATGGTGGTGGTAGCATTTTGCTCTGGGGTTACTTTTCTTCAGCGGGGACTGGCAAGATCATTGCAGTTGATGGGAAGCCAAATACAGGGTCATTTTGGCAGAAAAACCTTTGGAGTCTTCCTGTTCAGTCAATTGGCATGTTTGATAGGGACCACATCATTTTATTGTGATTATATTGTTTTCTCCACCCGTTTTAATGGTTCTCAAGTAAGCAAGTAATAAAGAGAAGGAAATGAGGTAAACAGTGACAACAACGATCGAGTCGAATACGCAAACGATTGTGAAATACGACAAAGTGTACAAGTGTCCGCCATTGATGTGCTGCTGATAGCTACAGTAAACGGTTTATAAATGTTATAGTTTTAGCTTTTTAACAGATTTTAATCATTATTAACTACATGATTAAATAATGGTAGATGTTTAGGTAGACACTTTATCATTATTGTTCATTTATTTTAGTAAATGTCTATTTAAAGCAGTTTTAGTGGTGTCATTTTTATGCGATCTAGGCTTATATACAGTTATTGAAGTCGTTTTGGTTTTGTTTGATTTTGTTTTTGACCAAAAGGTAACTATACTGTATTCTACTATATTTGCTTAAAACTGCACATCCTTTCATTGGATGAATATGAGAAGAGGATTTTTTTTCGCAGCTAGTCATTAAGGTAGAATGCTTGGTCCCCAAGTCAGACAAGTTGATAACCACTGCACTAGAAGAATATGAAGTAGGTATTGATACCCTCTGCGATAGATGCTAATCATAGATTTGGTTAAAGTAACAACTTTTTTTTGTTCTTTGTTTCATCTACAGGATGTTCTGTATACTAAGAACATGGGATAATATGTATACAGTAATCATTTCGATAGGAACATTGCAGATTAATCATTCGGGACTGGCACACTAACTAACCTTAAACTCCTTTTAAGCTTCATGGATTTGCTCAATCATGAAACAACCTTTTATTCTTATCGGCGTGTCAAGCAAGGGAAAAACAAAAAAAGAAAAACACCGCAGTCGCCATCTAACATTCAAGATCACGTGGGCTCTTCTGGGACATAAAGGTTTAATTAACACGTGCTCAACTGAAATAGAAATCAACTGGTGCAGGGCGAGCGTCAGAATGTGAGATGCAGCTTTCAAGATGGCGCACTCGCACTTTTCACGGGAGATGTTAAAAGCAACACCACCGAATCTTAAATTGTACAGAAAAAAAGGCTCCTCGGAGTGACGTTTTTTATTGCAGTTTGTTCTGTTACAAACAATTGTGTCTGGGTTAGGGCTGCAACAATTAGTCAACAACAGAACTAGACCATGAATACAATTGTCGACAGACACGTTCTTCAAACAGGGCTAAGCTTTTTTACATGAATGTAATCTCTGCTGAGAGTTGCTCATGCACAATAGCATCTCTGTCTGGTGCGGTAACACATACAGAAATGACGGCGTCAACATTAAGTATGCCTACCAAAACTTCTGAAGGTGGGAGCATTTTAGCCTAGTTATGGCGAATAAAAAGACTTCTTGCAACATTTGCAAAAGCAAAGCTCGCATCATGGCAGTAGCCCTGTGACGCATGAACTTTCAAAGGGCACAGTCGAACACTTGCAAATGGGGAAATTTGTATTATTTGACATAACATAATGCTCCCCCTGCCAGTATTATTTTCTACAGTATGATGAGAGATGCCATCACATACTGAAGGTAAGGGATTAACTTCTGGTGCTTTTAGGCTTAAACTCCTCAACCTCGTCCATAGCCAAAGCCTAGATGAGCGATCTGTGTCACTAATGCCGTGAAATCACTCGAAAACAATCCTTTGACCTTGCCTGGAAAAGCTCTTATTGTGAAAGGTTGTCCTTTCAGCCATCAGAACTCAATTTAAGGCTCTTACCTAACAATACAAATTACGGCCTTTTTTGGGCACATTATGACTCAATGAGCTTCTTCGAAATTACGTGTCAAACTCATGGCCCGCTGGCAAAATGTGGCTCACCACATCATTTTATGTGGCCCGTGAGACAATACTAATAGAAGCACAAGAAAAGAATGACCAGCAGTTTTAAATTAACCCATTGATATCGCTGAAGACAGGCACCACTCCCAAATAACCCACAGTAGTTGTATTTGCTGACAACTATTAATCAAGAGAGAACATTGGGGAAACCCATCACGTTGATGTTTTACCTAAATAAAATGTCACAGACACGCTGTTAGAGGCATTACGAAAATACTAAATTTAAGAAAATATAGCATCTGTGTGTCTTTGCAGGAATGTAGAGCAGCTTTTCCTGCTTTCTATAATAGACATGAAATTAAACAATGAAGTTTCTATATTCTGGTTCATAAAAATTAAAAAAAAACAAAGATTTTTCAATCATGAAATTAATCATTTGAATTGGTGTCTGTAAGCCATTTGCGTCACTTTCCAGTCTGCATGAGCTTCCCTGGGTGAAATAAACTATAGTAAAAAAGAATTAAATTATTGTTTTTTTAACAAATGAAGAGTTGCTAAACATTACAAGAGATACAATCTTATAGAAAGGTAGACGTATTGAGGAGAATCCCCCACAGTAATTGTTTTATGATCAAATCTTACATCCTTGAATCAAAATTTAATTGTCAGTCTCCAAGAAGACCCTCATTTACAAGTCTGGCCTCCGTGAGAATGTGTTTTCTACTATGTGACCCCTGAGCTAAAATGAGTGTAACAACCCTGATCTTAGTGTTAAAAGGCAATCTTTATTCATCTTATTAAAGAAGGTTTTGTAAATGGTGAAAAGAGCAAT
This sequence comes from Urocampus carinirostris, assembly GCF_059441175.1. NCBI lineage: Eukaryota > Metazoa > Chordata > Actinopteri > Syngnathiformes > Syngnathidae > Urocampus > Urocampus carinirostris. The sequence continues at coordinate 20,129,349 of NC_142354.1, forward strand.
GTTTTAAAATGACACACAATGGGATGAAGTCCAACATCCCGGTTAATAGATTTGATTCAGAATCAAACTCTCAGTGGTTGGGATGGAAAATATCTAAACAGATAAAGTTTTTGGAGCTTTTAGTGTTTTTAAAATGCTAATTGCTCTGGAATCAAGATGGCGTTCGCACCCATCACATGTCTGTGAAATTCTCAGACGTTTCAATATCCACCCCCTTCCGTCTGGTAAAAACAGCCGGGTGCTTACTTTTGTAAGGACATCTGTGGGGATCCCTTCACTGTGAGTTTGTTTTCTCAGAAATACTCGCAGAATTGTAACACAACTTAAGTTTTGCAAGTTAAGCTACGGTCATTTGAAAATACTTTTCTTGGAATATTTTACATTACAGATTGTGTGTCTGGTCTTTGAATGCACTGCTTTGCCCCGAGAAACGCGGTTATGTTAACCAAGCTCTTGACTTTTTCTTAACAATTAGCGTTTTAAAACAGACATTTGTTCTTCTGACTGCATGCCTTCAATTTCAAATATGTTTGTCGGGCACAGACTGGCATAATGCTCAAGCTCTCTTTCATAGCGAAATACATGCATATAAAATGTACATTCCTGTCTTCAAAACCGTATTGGATGTTACTTGAATCTTACCGAGGCAAGTCAGACTCATTTGGTTCAACTGCCCGACGAGCTCTTTGAATGTTCGTGCGGCACCCATCTACCGCCACATTACACGAGGTATCTGTAAACCTTTCAAGTAATCTTTTTATTCTCTGTATCCAGGCTAAAATGCTTCAAACTTTTAGGTTTTCATATGCGTACTTAATATTAATGCCGGCGTTCTTGTATTTTTTTTGTTACGGCTCGAGGCAAAGATGTGAATCTCAGAAGAGATTATATTCACGTAGAGATGCCTCTCTGTTTGAAAAACACGTCTGGGGAAAGTAGTCAAAAACAAAATTCAATGATGACTATTTCTGTAATTGATTTTTAGCAACTATGTCGACTAACAATTACAGGCTTTATCCACTCAGAGTAGCAACCAACAATTAAGCGGTCCTATTTTTCTTCAGATGAGAACCACTGTTTTGGAATCACAATATATTAGTTATTTTAAATTCATATAGTCAATAATTATTTTCGACAAAAATAAACAGAGTAAATTGGTTAATCCATTGATAAGAAGAGACCAGAAAACAAGAACACAGTGTTTCCTTTGAATAAAAAGGAAAAACGAACTCACTGACATAATGGGTTCATTTTTGCTGATACATTCGTTCGGTTTATGTGATGTGTTATATTAATCAAGTTAAGCGTGGCATTTCGGCTAATGGGTGAAAGACAGCTAATAAAAGTAAAAGATTGAGACAGAGGAACGAAAATGGCAAAACGGAAAGAAGCAATGAATAATGCAATTCAATTATCAATGATGATGTGTGCAGCAGAAGCAAAGATAATTGCATGAAAGCGTAAGAATAAATGAATGAATGAATGAATGAACGAATGGCCTTAATTGTCATCATACAACAGTCCCAAAATTTTGAGTGATATTCTCCTCAGTGCAAAGCAAAACAAATTAACAAGATAAAAATGTGTAAAAGGACATACCGAACAAAACAATTGGCCTTTGTGCTTGTAAACCAGTGTTTCTCAATCGGTGGCTAGGGACCCATAAGTGGGTCGCAGACTCATTTAGGGTGCCTTGTTCTTGGCAAAATAATTCTAAGAACAACAAAAATCAAAGGGTCTACTCCACTCCCTAACAGTAGATGGCTAAAATGACTGATCTCTCCTTCCTGCTCAGTCAAACGACGTATTTTAGAGGGACCATTCTCATTTTATTGTGATTTTGTTGTTTTATTTCCTTTTTTGCATTTAATAATTGGTCCCCCAAAAGTTTGTAATGAGGAAAAGCACAGTGAAACAGCGACAACAACGATTAATTCGGAAGAGAAAAGGATTGTGAAATACGCAAAATGCAGTTGAAGCCCTTTAAAAATGTTATATTTTCAGGTTTTTACCAGTATATTAATCTGTATTAACTTAATAAATATACTTTGAATTTATTTTGGTATGTCGTTATTTTAGAGCAGTTTAAGGGGTCGCTATATGCGATGTAGGCTTATGTGCGAGTATATATAGTACTTGAAGTCATTTTGATTTTGCTGGGCATTTTTTGGGGTGGGAGGGAAAGGTGAATATATTTTATGATCTCTACTTCAGAATGCCCAATCCTTATATTTGTTAGAATTGAGAAATAGATATTGTTCATTGTTTTCGGTCGAATGGAATGCAGTTAGACTAGTTGAGAACCAGTGGTGTAAAAACATGACAGTTACTGTATTTTCCAGACCAAAGGGCGCACCGTGATAAAAGGCGCAGTTTCCGTGTATTGTTCTATTTCTCTATTTAATACATACAAAGGGTTCACCGCACGATAGGGCGCGGGTGCCTTCTGCTGCGACTGCCCTACAACAATACAGACAAGCATACAAGTGCTTATTTAAAAATACAGCAGGAGCAGAACTGAGTTTGGTTGTGGTTTATTCAAGTATTGATTACAAAGTAAATCACGCGGATAAAAACTTGGCAAAGTTTGTTTTTCAGCTTCCTCCACTTGCGAACCATCGATTCATTAATCATTAATTCTCTCGCAGCTGCTTGGTTTCAATGTTCTTCCCCGTGGCGTAGGAATCATCACACATTCAATGGAGGGGAAGTGAGGTTTTGGATTTAATTAATATTTGGGGGACAACTTTGTTCAGCCTCTGGTAGCACAATAACTTTCAAATTGCTAGATACACTACGGCATTAGGATAGAATATACCTTTATTGTCATTGTTACAAAATGGGTTAACCAATTTACTCCACTCCATGAGTACTTCCACAAACACGTGTCCTCTTCTGCACATGCGGGACACACGAGACGCCTAGAAGCCACAGGAGATCACATACAAACAACCTCAGGTTTTACAGAAAAATCTGAGTTGAACACAGTGTGAACCTAGCCTTGAATACACGCCCACAACTCCCCCTTTAGAGGTGACACCCACACTTCACACTTAGCAGCCTCATTATGACCTGAGCTACGTCCGCCGCTTTTCATCACCCACAGGGCGTACTGCATGATAGGGCACCCACAAAATTTGAAGAAACTCTGGGATATTTATGTGCGCTCTATGGTCGTGAAAATACGGTAATTTTCCTGTAATACAATTGTACTTTAAACAATCAACTTAACGGAATCCAAAAACAAAAACTTATAACAGTCTACAAAATGGCAATCACATGAATATTGACCCGCTTAAAATATGAACAGAAACTTGTTGTTTCGAGAGGTTTTCTTGTGGCAAAATGAACCAGGTTGAGGGGGTGTCATAGGCACTGTTGACAACGCTTCTTGCCAGGTCCACTGTTGCTTTTAGTAATGCCGCAAGTCTGCAATATTAGTGCCTGTGTGGCTATAGTGCATAGCTTGTGTTTTCTAACCTTCCCACACGCTATCCAATTTGGAGCAAAAAGGAAGTCATATCTTTTTATGTGAGTCCCAAGCACCGCATCAGGTAATGACTAACGTGGTATTGTTCGATAGCTGTCACAGGGGAAACCCATTGCATCCATTTTTGATCTGTAAAATATCAATGCAATACTGTTTTTAGTGCAGTGATCCCTCACTGTATCGCGGTTTACTTTTTGCAGTTTTGCGACTTTTTTCATTGGGCATTGTCTTCTGCATATTGATTTGGCTGGACAGTCGCTTCGCCCCTTCTCTATCTGCCTGTCAATAGTCACGTCAAGTCATGTTTATTAGCATAGCCCTTAATCACAAGGAGTCTTGAAGGGCTGCACAGACCGCAGCCTATTGCAAACTACAGGCTATTATTACACCATTCCCTGATCTAAAGGAAAAACGAAAAAAAACCTTAGTATAAAGAAAATGAAGAAACCTTAAAAAGGGACCGCACATGACATAATTCCCCTTCCAGGATGACCAGGCTGCAATGGATGTTACACAAACAACAACATGAAAAATACACTAAAATTAAAAAAGGTATAATATGAAATAAAATAAAATAATAATGTTGCAGTGTAAAATAGCTTGATTAATCTTTATTACGTACATGCAAATCTTTTTCAATTTCGAGTTTCCCTAAATGCCATATTTTATTTCAAGAAAACCATCTCGACTATCAGAAGAACCAATAGGCAGAGTACGTTCGGGGATAAATTTGGACATCTCAACATGCTAAAGGAAGATAAAAGCATGTTTACACCTTATTTTTTGTTTTCCGATAACGTGAACACAACGGCACAAAATATCATCTGGAAAATATAAATGATTGTGTCCTGATTAAATGATGTAAAGGTAAGATTGGGCCTGAAAAAAATCCAGCCTGGCCCATTTATTTTATTTAAGAGACAAAACTTAAATTATCATATTTTATCACAAATAAACGGAGGAAAGTTTTTGGGATGAATCAGTCCTTCGTGGAATGCAGTATCGATAGTTTTACACTATCCCTAATGATTTTCCATCCACTGGTCAAGTGATATAGGCGTATTTGCAAGTAAGACTGCCACAAAATTAATCCACTATATAACCTTATTCCATAATTAAAATGCACGTGTTTTTGCCAAACTCTCATGCATGTTTGTTTTTGTACTTGAACATCCTTATTTAATCCTCTTGTCAAACAAAACAGACAGAAAATTAAGTTTTGCAGACATTTTAAATGGCATTAATGTTCAGTTTTAAATGTCCAATACTGCATTTTCAAGATTCAACCCAGATAAACGCCTGCTAACATCAATGATTTGTATGAGGAAAGCTGCACAGAGAAGACTCAAAGTCCATTTGCACCAAGCTAAAAACTGGAACATGGAGGAATAGCAATTTCCTGACAGCTTTACAATGCCTTACAGACACTGTTGAAAAGACCTTTAATAAGAAGCCCAAGGTAAAAGGAGAAAATCTGTATACAGATAGGACATCATTAATCCTCTTGCTACGTGTGTTAGAAATGAGTTAAGAAAAAAAGACAGAAAGAAAAAAGATGTATAAAGCAGCGAGATGCTTTGGATCAATTATTTTGAAAAAATATAAATTGTATCGGAAGAAAAGGGTGCTATAACATCAGGAAATTGTATTGCTTGTCAACCAACTTGAGCACAACCACCCTCATTCCAAAATCATGCATGTCAGGTTAATTGGCCGGTCCGAGCAACAAATTATTATACCGATCAACGCCATGAAGAGGAAAAGAAGGTTCTCATCCAACATAAATATTGTATGTAGTCTGTTACCCCATCTAGAAAGATGAAATATTTGCACCTCTTGTTTGACCATGAGTCAGAAATGAACAAAAAGTTGAACTGTCAATATGCTTGATGTCAGACTTTAGAATATCACGCAAGAATGCTGCAATTCTTGCAAAGCTGGAGCGTGCCTCACAAGGATCAACACCAATCTTTTTGTAACTTACTCTCAGTTGTTTTTTCATGGGTTTTTATCAAACGTGCACTGCAAATAATTATTAAACAGAGCATTTCTTAAGTACAGGAAAAATTGTGTACATAACTCCATACCTCAGTACCAAATCACCAATTCTTTTCTTAACTACATTGGCTTTTCCAGTGTTCATATCTCTACTACGGGCCTTGAAAACGGTAGCTTTGAGCATAAGCACCTCAAGACTTATTTCATGGGCCTGTTTTTAAAATGTAACACCACTTACAATTGCGACATGATTACCAATGTGAATCACCTGTGCCCGCTCATTTGGCGCCAACCGCGGTGGGTTCTGATTGGCTCCCGTTCCCTATTCAAACCCAGTCCTGTCAGTCCCTTGTTGTCAGTCCGTCTGCGTACCTCTGTTTGTACAAGGCAAGCCTGTTTCGACCCTGACACCCGCCTGTCCCGTATTTTCTACCGTTTGTATCCAGCTACGACCTATTTTGATCCTGACCACGTCTGCTCTCCCGTCCCGGCTTACGACCCATTTTTGATCCCAACTACATCTACTCTTCTGTCCTGGCTTACGACTCGTTTCCGACCCCGACCACGTTTTTGCTCTTTCTGTCCTGGCTACCGACCTGTTTTTCCATCCCTGACACCGCCATCACTCGCTACGGATGATCCACTTCCGTATTGGGATCACCATCCGAGTGCGAGGGCGACTTGCATCCAGCGAGCATCACATCACGGGTGCTGCCCTTCCTCTTTCTTTCAATAAAATTGCGAGAAAACGTTACACAATTGGGTCTACCCTGTGTGCTGGTCGTGACAAATAGTGAAAATGTGCTCAACTTGCAAAGCTTTAAAGAGAGTGTATATTCACGTTTCATACTTTGCTACTGTTAAATCACTGACAATAATCGAAAGAAATTATTAATTGGTAATTGTGTTTATAAAATAGATTGGTTGTTTGTTCAAGGATGATTTCCAAATCTATGTCACATGTGTATATTCAGCTGGAATTGCTTTACGTAATTCAATACCAAAAAGTAATGCTCAAAGTTATGGGACCCGAGACCTTTACAGTATTTCAGTAGCAATTAGGCCCAGAGATGATTTGATGTTGTGGCAAAAGATCTTAGAAACATTAAATGTGACTGTAAATGGTCTGCATTTATATAGCACTTTCCAAGTCAATGAAGACCTCCCAAAGTGCTTTACAATGTGCTTCATACTTTTCCCTTCTACACACTAACTAACCGAGCGTCAGCCAAGCAAGGCAACTACCTGCTATCGGGGGCATTAGGGATTCAGTGTCTTGCCCAAGGACACTTCGACATATAACAGGGAGGAGCCGGGACCTGCGACCTCTTGATCCCAAGACAAGCGCTCTACCTCCTGAGCTAATGCCGTCAATTAATGACATAGAGATCATTAACATATTTACATAATTTTCCAAATGTTACAAACCATGACGTCAGGAATAAGATTAATTATTCTGTTAAGTTAATGGATGCTAAATATGGTATTCAAAATATTTTTCGAAACTCATTTTAAACGTGGTATAAAGGAGGAAGAACTTCAGATTTTTAGCCATTTTATGATAAACCAAAAGCAGTCAACAATTATGCATTAACTTTGACACAATGGTAATGCCATTTCTGAAAGTGACAGTGTGTATTATTTAGCACCTCCTAGTGTTAAAAAAGTCATTAAATCAGAATTATTATTTTGAAGAATAAGCAAAAATACATGAACTATCATATAGATGTGTATTTATTTGGTTAACAAAAGTAAAAGGGTGTGGAATAGTGTGGACAAAACAGTCTAGAATGCACACAGACAATCAGAGGATCACTCATACCACAACCACAACAAAATAATAAGAAAGATTGATATTAGGGCAGTTGCAAAGATTCCACGCTCAGTACCATGGAAGTAACCTTCATCCAGGTAGCACTGATATGAATTCCCTCTACTTCACATTCACATCACATAGGCTCCCTCCCTGGCTCAGAGAGGCTGGATGCTTTTAGAAAGTGCTGAGCCAAGAGGTGCTCTATTACGAGATGATTGGGTCAGGCTAACTTACGGGAATAACAAATCATACCAGGCAGAGGAAAGGAAATCCAAAATGTATCTGTGCTCTATTCATACCCTACGCTGTGATCTATGACTATCATTTGAGTCTCAGGCCATCACAACAGCTTGGACACAACCAATAAAACAAAGAGTACACATATGCCACCCTATGTATCAAAGCCAAAATGATTACCACACGTGAAAAGCTAACACATAATGCAAAGCGCTATAACCCACTAATGGAGATTAACTAGGCTATTTTAACAGCTTCTCGAGGTTCTTAGATCAAAATATGGATGGACTGGCTATTGATATGATTGTGGTTAGTGAGGTGGAACATTTTCAGGTTAATCATGGTGATTGCCTTTGAGCATTGGTTAATCACGATCCAACACAATGGAAATGTAAGTGCCAAGAGGAAGTGTCCTAAATATTTTTTGAAAGGTAGTTTTCCTTTTTTCTACAGCAGTGGTTCGCAACTGGTCTCACTTGAGGACCCATCATTCCACCCTAATTACAAGCTGCGGCCAAAATCAAGAAAACTTTTCTATTTCTCAAAAATATTAAATGTTATGCAGTTTCAACCAGAGATAGTAGAATATATTCAAACTTCATTAAAATACAAAATAATCAGCCAAACGAAAAGGACTTCTGGTAATAAAATTCCTTTCAATGCTCAATTAGCTTAATTTTAATGAAATCAAAAATACTTGAAACACAATGAAAAAGCGCAATTTTTTTCAGTTGCTGTTGTCCACCAAAAGGTGAACTGCACCATTTTGGCTGTGATCAGTTATCTCCAACCACTTATTGCTGAGAGCGGGGTCTGAGGGAGCAAATTTTTGTTTTGCGTGGCTGCCCTTTTTTCACGCAATGCGAAGGAGGGGGGTTACTTGGTGGATTTTTGGCTAATGTGGGTAGTTCTGGTCCCTATTAACAGCGATAAACAAATTATAATAGCTTGGTTCCACTATGCTCAACATTAGTAAACAAACGTTTCCGGTCTTTCCGGTCTATTTAGGTGATGTGAAATAGCAGGTGTCAACTTGCATTTGCAGGACATTATCACAATCTTTGATTAGGTAGAGTAATTAACTCTCAATTATTTTGTTTTTTAAGCAAATTTTTACCAAGACAAAAGGCCCACGATCCACCAGTTGAGAAACATTGGTGTACACTCCAGTTCAGAAAAATATATAAGTACGTACCAGTTGTAATACAAACGTCGATTCAAAGTCAATTTAAGATACATACCGTAAATTCTGGACTATAGAGCGCACCTGATTATAAGCCGCACCCACCACATTTCGGGAGGAAAACCGATTTTGTACATACACAAGCCGCACCTGTATATTAGCCGCATGCGCCCACATTGAAAAAAACGCAATACAAACACGAGATTAAAACATACCCAATATAGTCCAAAAAACACAGCTGGCAAAATGAACGGAAAATGATACCTGTACTTAAGATTTAATGCAGACCTGCAGTGCCCGTTGAAAGTAATCCAAGGAAAAAAGTGTATATTTCCAAAGGTAAGGGTGGGAAAAATATATATCCACTATTGTCGGCCGCGTCCACAAACACGTCTCACCTTTACTCCACTTCCCGTCAGCCCACGTTTGCCCCGCCCCTTCTTTCTCATTTGCTCGTACAAAACATATCAGAATAAATTTCTAAAATAAATACATTACAAAAATATACAGTTGCAAATACATATTATACATGGTTACACATATTTACAAAGAAAGACGGTACACCAAGAGAGTTTTCAAAGCTTTAATAATAATATTATAACTTTCATCCCAAACCGTGCCTGTGAAGGGTAGCAAAACGCTACTAGAAACACGCTCGTAACACAGTAGACAGCTCTGTTAAAAAAACATACCGTGCTTGTAGTAGGCACGGTAAACCGTCCTCATCTTCCTCCTCATAACTGACGTCATCAAAGTTGTCTTCCTTCAGTATGGGAAAGACACTCTGTCATATAGGTGACGTCCCACGCTCACTTATTCAACAACACGCTAGCATCACGCTCGCAAAGTAAAGTGTACGTGCGGTAGCTCTGCTACCTCCTATATCGGACTGCTCGATTGCGTTTATCTTGAAAGTTGCGTCATGTGCCTTTCTTTTTGCACTTGCATGACGAGGATATGTCTACGCTAATTTAATTAGTGCACAAGCTAAGAAGTTGCAATCTAAATCTTACCTTTTGTACTTGAGCGCCGGTGGCGGGCGTGAAAAAAATTACAAAAATTGGCCGCATCACTGAAAAAGCCGCAGGGTTGAAAGTTTGGGGAAAAAGTAGCAGCTTATAGTCCAGAATTTACGGTATACATATATATGATCCTATAATGCGGCACGGCGGCCAGGTGGTTAATGCGCAGCCCCACAGTGCAGGCGTCAAGGCTTTAAGTCCAGCTACCGCAGTATCCCCGTGTAGAGTTGGCATGTTCTCAACATTGCATGCATGGGTTTCCTCTGGGCACTCCGGTTTCGTCCCACATGCCAAAAACATGCGTGTCAGGTTAAATGGCCAGTCCAGATTGTCCCTAGGTGTAAATGAGCCAGTGAGTTGTCCCTGTGTGCCCTGTGACTGTCTGGCAACCAGTTCAGGGTGTCCCCTGCCCACTGCCAAAGATAGCTGGTTTGGGCTCCGGCACCCCCGCGACCCTACTGAGGATAAGCTGTGCAGATAATGGATGGATGGGTGGGAGCGGTGATTAATACACAATATATTTTTAACTTTATTTTTTGTCCATATCGCCCAGCCCTGGTTCGAGTACTCAATTCCTGAGAACCAGTACCAACTGCAGATACCACTATTACTAATGCCACAAACATTGCTCCCAGAATACAATTAAATATAATATTCAACAAAACACTCTAAATTCCAATCTACCTTCATAAAATATGTGAAATGTATTTTCCGCACTATAAAGCGCACCAGATTATAAGGCGCTGCCGCTCACCCCTCTCCGCAAAGAAGTATTTTGTGATATAGATTATAATGTGCACTGGACTATAAAGTGAATGGAATTCAAACCACAGTAAGAGCTATGCTTACATTAAAAAAAAACTTAAAATTCATTACTTCGTTGATAAATGGTTACTATGCTGTCCTCACTCCAAAGTATCCCTTTTTTGCCAAGCAGCTACTAGCTGCCAGCTAGTAAACAACGTCCCTTATTTCCTTTTTATTCAGACAATTCCCTTAACAATTACTCTTATAAGGTGTCCGTAAAACTAAAAATAAAGAAAATAAAACAAAGTCCTGTTAGCTAGCTAACTATACTAAAAAAATTGTTACCAAGACCAAAATCTTCTTTTAATACATGTTATACTTACGGACATATATTGGTAAAAAGCGACATCAAAAGAGGCTTTGCAATGAGCATGTTGACCACAAGGGGACCCGCAAAGACCACCCTATATATTTCTCAAAGGCAGAACAGTTACCATATGAAATACTATTGAATCGTAATTATGCATTACAATTTTTTTCCAGTGAATAATCTGCACCGGATTATAAACCACAAATTTTTGGCCAATTTTGGGTTTTTAGGTGCGCTTAAAAATCCAGAAAAGACAGTACTTTTGAAACGGGTATGACTAGAATATGAAGGACACAATCACATAAATCATTGAAACATCTCTCTAATCTCAATGATTTACCTCAAGCATGCTTTTGTTTAAATTGTGCAATTAGTTTAAGTGAGGCTTCTGAATCGCCTCCATCCCACGCTTTTGTTTCAGGGAAGTCGCCTTCCCTAAGAAGGAACGCCCTCTTTCAGTCTTGGTGTCGTCCTTTCACATGGTTACATTGAAGACGCAGTATTGAAACTGACGTACTTTGAAGGCCGGCCTGTTTTTGCCGCGATAGTCCATCGCCGCCTGCGTGCCAAAACCTCTAACAACAGATTACCGCAGAGCCGCTTCCATATGCGAGTCATTTCATTTCAAACAAATTGTTTCATTATTTTCCGGTGACTAATCCGTAATAGCCTTAATGTAATGGACGACGTTTAGAGAAATGCGTGTAAAGAATAGGAAAGTCAGCTGCGCAGCTCCTTTTTAAAAAATACAGAACTATGTTGAAATGACTGCTTAGCAATGAAATGACATATAACTGACTTATATTAATTCAAGTGATGTTTGGTGAGGTTTTTGTCTGGTGATTAAGAGTCACGAATAAATAAACCAACACCTTGATCATCATTTGATTAGCAGAACAAGAAAGCAAAATATAAATTGTAGCAAAGAAGCAAAGAAAAATGTTTTTTTATTGCTAACCTTAACCCAAGTGATGGGCAGGGCACCCGTATGATGCGGCAGGGGTAAACCATTGAAAGCTGTCGGGCCCTGCTGTTGAACAGAAAGAAGAGTGTGTTGTGTGCTTTTTTTGTGTCCCGTTTCATCTGGATTGATGAAAGTATGACCAACTTGGGTGCCGAGGTGCTTAACTCGTTTGGGTGTTTGGGCATTTAGGTTGGCCATGGTCCCAAAAATTTTGTGTGTCATTTTTGCTACTTTTCCCTTTTTTTATTTTCATTGTTTTTGTATGTGTTTGACTTGCTGTCGGTCACCCCTCTCGAGGGATATGACCAGGGTAGATAGGTAGGTAGAACTTTAACCTATAAATAAAGTCAATACGGTGTTCGTTTTGAATATGTATGTGTACAATGCGCATTTGTGTATACACCCCTTTTTCTAAATTGTTCCAAAATGTTGTTTCAATTTTCTTAGCTCAAACTGGGCATTGTAAGTGACGAATGATGACTATGTCTTTCTTGAGGTTTGAGTTAGTGTTTGGACTGTAATTGAAACGGGCCTCCCCCTACTTTCACCATGTTCATGCTACACTAACAAATAGAAACAAAAAAATCTGTGGGGACCAACATGACGTCACTCTCCACCACTCTCCCTACCTAACTTGTTCTGCCACAAACAGCTTTTCTAAAAATAAGGTAAAAGCATTCAGGCACGGGGGAAAAAATCATAATTGCTCTTCAAACTCAGTTGGGCATTGTTAACACATACTCAATCGAGAATATGTTTAACTTTCTCCAGTGTATTTTTTACACTTTAGTCACCTTCCATACATTTTTGCTCAATACTATTATTTCCCTCAAATAGTCCATTCGTTGAAATGTGGACCAAATGCAATTGTGCAGCCCATCTGCCAGCCATATTTCCTGGCTTCTCAGGTAATCACTCACCCAGGGCTTGATGAAATGCGGCTGGCCTGAGCCGCTAGACACAAAAGCCCATTTCTAAGTATGAATTAGACTGTTTGTAACCACAGCCAAACGGAACTACAAACAAATGGAAAAACTTTGTTTTAGCCTCCTACATGCACTTGAGTATGAGTCAGCAGAAAACATCGACCGTGATTTGTCCAAAGGAAGACGACGGGTCACATCCAAACAAGAGGCACAAGTGCAATTTCTATAATGTTGTTTATAGAACGGATGCCACCAGACGAGAGGTAAATGCATTTCCAGCTGATTTGTATTTTCTCGTTCAGTAGATTACATTTTCCATTTAGCAGAGCTATGGATGAATGTCAGTGCACGATAAATACATTAACACTGTGGACGACTTTTAATAGAAGACACTGAGGACGTCCTGACCTCAAATGGGCTTCATTCGGGCAACCTGAAACCACAGGAGGTGCAACTCCAAAAGTGGAAGTGTACAGAGACCCCTCGCTACTTTGCGCTTCAGTTATCACGGGTTCACTGCTTCACTGATTTTGAATTGAATTGAATCTTTGTTGTCATTGATATCAATGTATCGGGCATTTTGTTATGCAGCAGACAGCTCTCAGGAAATTCCATCACTGGGGCAGATGTTTGTGTTGGGTGGGCATGACTGTCTGTGGGCACTACTGTGATATTGTATGCTGTCAGTAAAACAGCAGGCAGGAGCACAAGTCAATGTGGCCACCGGAACAAACTGAAGCAGAAATTCAGAAGAAATTCCTTAATAAATTGGTCTATGAGGAAAGTTCAAATAACGCAAAGACTGTGCTCACCAGCGGGTACTCCATGGATTGATATCGGGTTTGGGAAGAGACTGAGGGAGAGAAAGCAATGGCGTTGTCACAGACCTGGCCTACTGCTACGGCTAGGCTATGCAACAACTCCCCCTGCCAAGCCCGTGTCTTACCAACACCAGATCCATTACCCATGAAACAGATGACCTGGAGCTGTGACTCATGGGAAACCGCTACATTTGGTACGATTGTTCCTTTATCATCGCGGAGACCTAGCTCAGTTTAAGGCTAGCTGATGCTAGCGTGCTGCTCTCCAGCCGCTTCCATTGAAAGGAGAAACCTCCAATTAAGTTTTGCTTTTATATAGTTACGATAAAGACCATATGTTACAGTCAGTAAGGAGATCATCTCGGTGTAAGTTTGACTCTTGGCGGCCTATATAAAGGGGCGTGGCTACTTCACGGATTACCACCTTTAGTGATTGGTTCGAGACACCAAGAACTGCGATAACCGAGGGATTACTGTATATATTTTCATCCGGTACATTTTGTATTAATGTAATGATTGTTGAGTCACTCGCCATCTGAGGACAAGAAAAACTCATTAGCCTTGCTTTGAGAGTCCCGTGCCTAAAAGTCACCTTGGGATGCCCAATTGAGGAAGAGGAAGCTCTCATTCATTGCATTTTTCACCTACATTTGCTGCAGGCAACAAGTCTCAGTGTAAATGATTTCTACTGCTCCTTGCACACCGATTGTGCTGTCTGTGCTGAACAATTGATCTCACTTGGGAGCTTTGAGCATGTGGCGTCTTGTCTGTAGCACTGCACCATGCACCATGTGTCCTCCATTTCCATAATCCGAAGTGATATTTCCATACCTGTCAACGTATTTTATAAGATTTTTAATATTTCAAACTGTGTACGCCATATACTTTTTTTGTATGGGAAAATTAATAGCAGACGAAAATGTTATTGTAGATTCAGGGTTCATGTACCTTTTTTATGAACAATTTCAAGCACATTAAGGGACTTTCAAAGCCAATTTTTCAATTGATTCAGTACTATTGAAGGAGGAAATCCAGTTCGAACCATGTATTTTGCAGAGCCATAAATATATCTGCAATTTACATATGTATATAAGACATATATTTACAAATGACAGTAATAGGTAGCTTACATTTTCTGTTGCAGAGTTTTTCCTGTTTTAATTTACCACTGGGAAACGCTACCTTCATTTTTTTGCATGGCCCACAATGAATGGCCAAATTTAATACATAATCCTTGCACTAATATACATTTGATAGTGCCCTGTTCACGTGTAGCATGCACTGGTCCTCTTGGGCCTGACCTGTAAGGAACAATGACGCTTTATCGGATAATGCCATACAAACTAATACCAGCTGCCGTTAATCACAGGAGAAGACAAAATGCAATGGCAAAGCAAGGCCATCAGAGAGCAGTGTCGATGCCCTTTATAATCAGACTTGTAAAGAAACATGGCAACAAATTCAAGCAATCACAAACACTTCACACACAATTCAAGACATTTTCAAATCTGGAAAACAGAACATTAAAGTACAAGCATTTAAAGCACCCACACTGACCCTGGAGATTGCTAATGAAGACAAAGTCTGCCAAATTCTGCACTACTAAGTATAGTAAGCAACACGACATTTACTGCAAGTGAGGAAAGAATGCTCGTAATTTTGGTTTTCCGTCGTACATCAAGCAAGAGTTTCCTTCCAAATAAATCTTGTGTATAGAAATTGTGGCATTTAAAGGTGCTCGTATATGGAGTGTACTCAAATGAAATTTATTTGTATAGCAAAATGTCTGAATACGACACCTTAATTTGTCAAAATTCAGAGCAGAGAACATGTCACGACTTCATACCAGTCCAACAATTTTTAGCTATATTTTCATACGTTTGTTGATCGCTTCCAATCATACACGTCAAATGACATACTTTGTACAATAAGAGAAATACTGGGAGCATCAAAGATTACTAAAGAAGATGAAGTCTGTGAAACCTTGCACTACTATATAAAATATGTAACACAAAATTGTGAGCAAGCGGGAAAAGAACTAAGAAAGATGCTGAAAAAAATTGTTTGTGTTTATTTGGGAAGTAAAATAAATTTGTTCACACATATATTTATTTTTGAATTATAAATCAGAGGTTTCAAACGCAATTGACATGGGGACCGCAGGAGCTCGGGTCTGGTTTTCCACAATAACAGGTTTTACACAAAACGTTATGACAAAAACAATACACTGATCTCAAATATCGTTTATTTTATATTCCCTACGCATAATTAAATAAAAATCAAGAGTAAATATTAATTTAAGTCATTCATTCAGTACTAAATCAATACAAAATCCGCTAGGCCTGCACTCAAATTGTTAGTGTGTAGTACTCAGTGCTTCATAGTGGTAAAAACGTCATGAATTATTCTCACTAGGTCTCCGTAGTTTATATTCGTACTTATGATTTTAGCACTCGACAGAATACAACAAAATGTAGTGGTCGAATAACACACAACATTAATATTAAGGCATCATTCAGAGGGCCTCGAGATTGAGAGCCCTGTTGGCTCCTGACAAGCTGACAGACTGGGCGGCCTTCAAGGAAAGTGTCCTCCAGTCTGCTCACAATGTCCTCGGACGCCCGCGATCCTCCCCGAGAAATCCTGGATATCAGAGAGGACACTAAACATCATAGACCAGCGGCGTGAGGCCCGACTCCGAGGCGACCTCACAGAGTATCGGAGACTGAATCCCCTGCGCAATGTGGCCATTGCTGAAGATAGGGAGAGGTTTTGGCAGGCAGAAGCCCAACAGCTTGAGTCCGCGGCCAACAACAACAACATGAGCCGCGTATTCAGTCTACTACGCCAAGCCCGTAGCGGCCCACACATAAAGACAGCCCTGGTAAAGGACTCAGACGGCAACCTCATCATGACAGAAGCCAACTGCCTCGAGCGCTGGAAGGAGCACTTTAGCCTCCTCTTGCAGCACAGCACCATCCCGGCTGATCCCACCCTCCTAGGGGCTGCGAGCACAGCACCTCCTAACGACACCTGCTGCACAGACCCTGTAACACCCGAGGAAGTGAGAGCTGCTCTGAAGAAGCTGAACACCAAGAAAGCCCCCGGCATCTGTGCCATTACCGGCGAGATGCTCAAGGCCGGCGGTGATGGCATGGTGGAGTGGCTAACCCGCCTATTCAACCAGGTGTGGGAATCGGAGCAGCTGCCCACCGACTGGACCAGAGGAGTCATCTTGCCCTTCTGGAAATGCAAGGGCGACAGGCTTGTCTGTGGAAACCACAGAGGCATAACCTTACTCTCCATCCCGGGCAAGGTCTTTACCAGGATCTTGCTCAGCCGTGCCCTTCCAGCAATCAGAAGCTGCCGCCGTCCCCAGCAGGCTGGCTTTATGCCCAACCGCTCCACAACGGACCACATCTCTGCCGTCCGTTTGCTGATAGAAAAGACCCGTGAATTCCGTAAAGATCGCCATCTGTATATCGGATTCATTGATCTGAAGGCCGCCTTTGACACCGTCTGCCACTCTTCACTGTGGAACATCCTCCAAGCTCTCAGAGCACCACCCAAGATCATAGCCCTGTTCAAGCTGCTCTACAGCAACACAGAGAGCTGTGTCCGTATCAACGGCATTGACTCCGACTGGTTTGCTATCTCCAGCGGCGTTCGCCAAGGCTGTGTGGCTGCTCCCGACCTTTTTAATTGCATCATCAACCATCTGATGTTCAGGGTTAGTGAGCGCATCCCCGGAGTGTCTTTCGGCAACTACCACCTGACTGACCTGGAGTATGCTGACGACACCATCATTCTCAGCACTTCCTACAGCCAGCTGAGAGACGCTCTGGGCATTTACAGCGAAGAGGCAGCGCGGCTTGGCCTGCAAGTGAGTTGGACGAAAACCAAGTTCATGTATGTCGGTGATGGACCAGATCCACCTCCCATCCAAATTGGTGGCGACATCGTAGAGCCTGTCAAGAGCTTTGTATATCTGGGGTCCATGGTGACAGACAATGGGGACCTAAAACCAGAGATTCTCCGCAGAAGAGCCCTGGCAGCATCTGCTCTGCAGTCTCTCTGGAAACCACTCTGGCGGCACCAGACCATCGCACGCAAGACGAAGCTCCGCATTTACAACCTCGCCGTACTCCCTATCCTGCTTTATGGCTCAGAAACATGGCCCCTGAACGACACCCTGGCCACAAGAATCGATGGTTTTGATAGCAGGGCTCTCAGAACCATCGAGAACATCAGGTGGCCCCAGCGAGTCTCCAATAAAGAGCTCAGAGCCCGCACGTGCCAGCCCCAAGCATCTTCCTTGGTCGCACAACGCCGCACCCGCTGGTTTGGCCATGTCCTTCGTCTACCACCAGACCGTCCGACACGAGCCATTCTCCAGTTTGACCCAAAGGCCGCAGGCTGGAGACGACCACGAGGGAAACCCCGCATTCGATGGCTCGACGTCGTTGCGGGCGACCTCCAACAACACGGAGTTGCCGTAGAGGATGCAGAACAGCTGGCACAAGACCGCCAGCATTGGAAAAACCTGGTTCATCTGGTCGGCTCAACGCACAGGGACGGGACCCCCCGACCTTCGCTGGAGCAATAAGTAAGTAAGTAAGTTGTACATACTGTATTCCGTCTAAATGTGAGTGAATTGGTGCCGTGTTGTGTTTGCAAGGTTTTTTTTTCTTTTTTAATCACTTAGTAAGTTGAATTGCAAGAATAAATAAGTATAGCATTTGAGGTTGACAGGTTGGTACTTCATCATGCTCCCACTTGTCTTTTGTGGAGTTTTATTTTTTTGCAGGAAAAACAAACTGGAGGTGTGCTGTAGTCCAGTGTTTCTCAAGGTGTGGGTCGTGGCCCCTTTCCCGGTGGGTTTCGGCCCTTACCTTGGCAAACAAATTCTATTAAAAATAGGTTAAATTGCACTTTGTTACAGTTTATGGTGATAATGTCCCGCAAATGTGAGTTTTACACCACAGAAAAAAATGGTTACGTTTGTTTACACATGTTGCGCATGGCCAAACAGATACAGCGGTGGAATTATGACAAATGGATTTCAAGGGCTTTGGATTTCTGAGGACTGTGCATAATATTTGACCACTAGATGTCATTGTATTGTGTAGTGCAAGCAAAAATGTGTGCTAAAAGCACAAAAAAGAATACAAATTTGAGACACAGAGTGACCAAAGTGGATCATTTTTATTCATTGTTTGCCAAGCCTTTTGCAAGCTTTTTGATGGCTGACAATTATGGTGAAGCTCTTGTTATTTTGAACGCAGACGCTGCCCTTCTTACGAACGAGATAGATTCCGGATGATTGTTGGTAAGTTGAATTTGTTCATAAGTTGCTTCAGTGCTGTATTTTGTATGTTTAAGTTTTATATAAGTATGTTTAAGGCTTTTATAAGTAATCTGTATTGTTTTGTACCAAAAAATAAACGTTTCATAAAATAATATGCTCTATCAAGGTAAATAAAGTTAAGTTTAACTTACTTTTGGAAGATGAGCCTCAAGAGCTAGGCGACTTCCCCCTCAGTAGTCAAAAGTGGCAGAAAAAAAGCAATCCAACCATTTTCTCGACAGCATCAAGCTTCCATATTTCATTTTCATTACAAAAGAAACAGCTCGCCTCTTCTTTACACTTTACACCAACCACATTGAATCAATGCACGAAATATGAAACAATTAGCGCGCTAGATACAGTACACGTAGTACTGTATGTTTACACACAAACTAGGAAGTAGAAGCCAGATTTTTTTTCTTCAGGGTGGATGC
This sequence comes from Urocampus carinirostris, assembly GCF_059441175.1. Lineage (NCBI taxonomy): Eukaryota > Metazoa > Chordata > Actinopteri > Syngnathiformes > Syngnathidae > Urocampus > Urocampus carinirostris. The sequence continues at coordinate 20,148,704 of NC_142354.1, forward strand.
TGGGTGAGCTCTCACAGCACATGCCGATAGCAGCTGAAAGAAGCATTACACTAATGTCCTGTACTTGGAAAAAGGTGCACACCATAAAAAAAAATCTAACGTACAGCAACGTACATTCCGAAAAAAATGTTTGTAGTTACGGTTTTACGTAAGTCGAATGGTCGTAAGTAGGGGAGCATCTGTAAATGCACATTACTCAACCTATTTTTTTTAATGGATTTTACATGCATAATGTGTATTTTTTGTTGAATACAATTTAAACTAATCTTTTTTTTATGATTGTTTTCTTACGACTAGAAGTCGTTAAATAAAACATACTGTTTCATTCAGTTACAAAGACGAATTTTCATGTCATTTTGTTTTCATAGTAGTTATGTGTTTGAATTTATTTCAGTATTTCTTATAAATCCTATTGTAATTCTTTAACTCACTAAGTACCAAGTATAGATTTTCATGTCATTTTTTATTTATTGGTGTCATTTTGAAAGTTTTTTTTTAAATGTTACTTTTCCTGATTTCTCACATTAAATGTTTTTGATTCAAAAATTGCGTGAGGCTCCTGCAAGTAAATGATCTAGGTGATTTTATTTTAGATTGGAACTTCAGAATCCAAGTACGGTATTACATAACTCACTGGATGCCAATGAAAAGTAATTTATGTTTTGGGGGCTAATTTGTCATAAGGTTTTTTTCTGTTCCCGATTTCAGTCAAATACCATTATATTTTCAATTTTTTTCCCTGATTTTGCATCTGAGTAATGATGCAATGTATTGTTGGGTTTAAATTCTCTACTCGTGTACTTTGCCTTTCAAAATGTTTGGCAATGTATGCAATAACATGAATATTATTACTTGAAGTCGTTTTGGTTTTGCTGGTCATTTTATTTACTTAAAAAATGTGAAAAGATTCTACTATCGCTGGTTTTCATTCAATACATTTGAGAAGTGGAATCCTTGATTCAGGTTGTGGCTTCTTAGTTAGGGTGGGATGGTGAGTCCTGAAGTCAGACCAGTTAAGAACCACTGCTGTACTGCATGCTGCAACCCTACGCCCACCCCCTCCTCTCTACATCCGTACAGTATCCTATGTAGGTCATCAATGACAACATCTGCGATGTGGAAAAAGGAAGGCGTCTCAGGCTCAGCAGCATGTGCTTATTAGCGATGCATTTGCAGAGAGAAAGGAAAGGGATTGGGAGTAAGAGATCCGGCTTACCTTCTGTTGTCGCCTCGCCATGTCGGTGGGCTGCTTGGCATTGAAGGGATAAGCAATGCACCGCATGACGAACACATAAAGCTGCAGCTTCTTCTTGCGTTCCTCTTCCTCCCGCTGAAGCTTTTCCAGGTCGTCCTTCTCTTCGCTAGCGGCAGAGGGGCTCGGGCTGGTGGGCCTGGCGCTGCTGCGGCCGCTGCTAGGCGCCAGCCCGCCGGAGCTCTCGCTGGTCCTGCTCGGAGAGATGCGAGATCCGGCCTGCGGGGCCATCACTTCCTTGCTCTCCTCCTCCACTATCCCGTCCGACTCCTCCTCGCTGGATGACGGATCCAACATCTTCTTGATGCGATAACCTTCAGATTAAGGAGACTGACCTTGCAAATGAGGTCCCCCCCTCCTACCTCTTCAGTTCAAGAGTGATTTTAGGGTGGCCGGACGAGGCCCGGGTTGCACCAGGTGGCTTGGGGTGAAGTGAGCAGTTGGAGCCGCTTCACTATGAGCATCCTCCGCCAGCGCTGAGCCCGCGTCGACGCTTACGTGTTTTCTCTCTTTTATTGGCCAGTCCCTGCTGCGGATGCGAGGGGGAGGGAGGATAGCGGCACAAACGAGGAAAGGAGAGGGAGAGGGGGGCTTGGGCATAGAGCACGGGAAAGGAAAAGGAGGCAGGCGACGTGCCTCCACGCTAAAGATTTGTCGCTCTCGAACGAAGCGGCTTTATGGGCCGGCTCTTCGAAGTGTGCCTCCACGCTAGGTGATGGGTTGTTTGTGAACAAAAAGTTTTATGAACCTTTTGAACAGAGGCAATATAGAAGCTGCAGGCGTATGCAATTGCGCATTGGGCAGACCTTCTCAGCGTACAAGATGATTGCAAAATGTATTCACTAGCAAACCAACGTGGGTACCCTCTGCTGTGTTTTAAGCTCAGTATTTTGTAGTCACTATCAGCACAAGATTGAGTAAACGAAAGCAAGCGTGAATTGTGAGCTCAAGTTCTTGCACCAAGTAAGAGGGTTAAGGGGACCAGAGAGACTGCAGGGTGAGGATGGGGGTGATCGCTTTTAAAAAATAATGATTATTGTATTATTTTTTTCATTACTAAGACAATAAACTATAGAGGGGCAAGTGTAGTTTACTTTAATGATCGCCTGCACAGTTTGACTACGTAGCTACTGTAACTTTTCTTACCTACGTGCCTTCGTCAATGTTGCCATGCAAAAGTATATCTTTTGCTCTTTTAGCTCGGCTCACTAAAAAGAACCGGCTCTTTAAGCGACCAAACAACTCTTCGGATATTTTTGTTGCTTACATCCATATACTACCAATTATTGTGTAGCATAATGGTCAAAATGACTTAAGAAGGAAAGCAAAAAAGGAAAACTAGACAAAAAGAAACGTAAGAAAAAAATAAAAGACAAAGAGAGAAAAAATGTAATGAACCAGAACGGACTCTCGGATCCAATAGCGTTAGTTTCAAAAGTGTTTTTATTTGAAAGAGTTGTTGGAGCTGGCTTGGGACGTCGGCGCTTGTCGGTCGTCAGCCTCTTCGGGCAGAATGGCAGCTCCGTGACGAATAGACGGAAGGTGCAGCTTAGCGGGTAAGTCGATGGCGGGAGAGTAGGTCCCAAAACATGGAACAGAAACAGGTCAAAAACGGAAGGCAGTAATGAATCAGGCAAGAGGAGTCGTGGGTACCTTGTAGTCTGGAGAAACACTCAGGGATACAAAGAGTATACTCGGACGTCCATCTCTGGATGCAGACCGCTTAAGTGGAGAACGTCAGCCAATCGGGAAGTGCACTCCGGAGCGCCAAACGAAGGTGACTTCACTTAAGCAATCGCGACAAAAAACAGAGAAAAAAGGAAAAAAACAGGAAAAAAAGTAAAAAGAAAAAATTTAAAAGGAAAGGGTAACTATAGACCAAAAGAAAAAAAACTAGGAAAAAAGAAACAGAAGGAGAAAAAAAAAATAACAAAACAAGGGTAAAAAAATAAATCGACAAAAAAAGCAAAAAAAGACCCGTAAAAGCTTCGATGAAACATCGGTCAGGGGTCTCCAAAAAGGGAGCCTCCCGCGTACAGCTGAGGTGCGCGCGGACCTGTTCTGAAAATCGCTCCCTAGTGCTGGGTCTTTAGGACTTTCTAGTAATATAATTTTTTTATTGGTTAACTGTGTCGATTCAACCCTATTTTTAATTATTAACCCGATAAAAACATCGTAACAACATAATAATTACATGATAAGTTGTCATTTTGGAAATTCAAATAAATAAATTCCAGTTCATGGGCTTCATGGACAAAATATATTCAAGTATAGTATTAAGAAATACTTTTAACCAATTACTAAGAGAGTAGAATTAGAATCGATTCATGTGTTAAAAAATGTATTTATTCATCTTTGTATTTACTTATTTTACAGAAAAGGCAACAAACTTAATTCCAATATATGTGTTTCATAAAGCGAATGAGCAAAATGTGTGCAGTTTTTTTAGTTAGCTATCTGGCTACCTTTTTAGCTTTGTAGCTAGCCATCTTCCTACCTTTTTAGCTATTTAGCAAGATATCTTGCAAAGGACTTTTTGAAAGGACCTTAACAGTATTCTATCATACACACATGTCTATAAGTTCATTTTCTGCTATTCCTTAGAGCCAGGATGTTATTTTCTTTATTTAGACATAAAATATGATTTTAATATGAAGGGAATGCTTTTAATTTGAAGGTGTCTCGCCGATGGCGTGCGTTTCTGAGTTTATATCGGTATTTTGAAAAAGTCCGCGAGTCAAACGACAAAGGTTTAACAAACTTGAGTCTGCTGGGACAAAATAGTGTTATGAGATGAGAACATGGCCGATTAAGGCACAAGGTAAGTTTACTACCGTAAATTCCGGACTATAAGTCGCTACTTTTTTCCCAAACTTTCAACCCTGCGGCTTATTCAGTGATGCGGCCAATTTATGTAATTTTTCTAACGGTCGCCAGCGGCGCTCGAGTACAAGAGGTAAGATTCAGACCGGTGCAATATATGCGCAGAGGAAGACTGCGACTTCTTGGCTTGTGCATAAATTAAATTAGCGTAAACATACCCTCATCATGCCAAATGCAAAAAGAAAGGCACATCAAAAAATCCACCACTGAGAAAGACGACTTTGATGGCTTCAGTTGTAAGGAGGAAGATGAGGACGGTTTACCGTGATTTTTACATCAAGTACGGTATGTTTTTTTAACAGACCCGTTTACTGTGTTGCGAGCGTGTTGCTAGCATGTTGCTACCATTAACTGCCCTGTCACAGGCACCGTTTGGGATGAAAGTTATATTATTATCACTATTAAAGCTTTGAAAACTCTCTTGGTGTACCATCTTTCTTTGTAAATATGTGTATCCATGTATAATATGTATTTGCAACTGTATACTTTTGTAATATATTTATTTGTATTTATTTTGGACACTTATTCTGATGTTCTGCATGGGCGAATGAAAAAGAAGGGGCTGAACAAACGCGGAATGACGGGAAGTGGGGTAAAGGTGAGACCTGATTGTGGACGCGGCGGACAATTGTGGATATATATTTTTCCCACCCTTACCTTTGTAAATGTACACTTTTTTCCTTGGATTACTTTCAACGGGACACGGACTCTGCAGGTCTACATCAAACCTTAAGTACCGGTATCATATTCCCTTCATTTTGCCGGATGTGATTTTTGGACTGTGTACTTTAATGAAGGACATTCAGTTTCAATCGCGTGACTTAAAGTCGGGTTTGGGTTAATTTTGTGTTTGTGTTACATTTTTTAATGTGGGCGCATGCGGCTTATATACAGGTGCGGCTTGTGTTAGTACAAAATCAGTTATCCTCTTGAAATGTGGTAGGTTTGGCTTATAATCAGGTGCGCTCTATAGTCGGTGTATACGGTATTTGTCATTTGTTTGATCAAAGATTAATTCAATGAGTGCCGTTATGCGTTTAAATTGTCACCAGTATGAGCGCTAATAAACATTAATTAGAGACTTTCCAGTGTCCGCCTAAAAAGGGAACAGTTCACAGGTTTATTTCTGCTTAAAATGGTCAAACTTGAGAATAAGAAGACTCACTGTGTATTTTAATTTTCTTTTTTGTTGCTACGTAGTGATATTGAGGAAATAGATGTATAAATAAAACACTGTGACGCATCAGTTATACAGCTCGACCATCATTTAGCTGGGTTGCTAGCTAGCTCATTACCTTTTTTTGCTATCAGGCTAAATTTTGGCCTCCTTCCTAGCAAGCTAGCTAGCTTTGTTTTTCGCTTTATATCTGGCTATTTAGAGGTTTTTTTTACTCTTTTAGCTAGCTATTTAATTCCCTTATAGTTTTCATATGTTTAGCCAACTATCAAGCCATTTAGTGAAGTTGCTGTTAGAAATGCGTATCAAATTGGGTTCCTTTGTCGATAATTGGTGACAAAAAGTAGCACTAAGCTTGAAAAGGTTTGGAGTCCACTGCTTTTGGATGAACTACGAGAGCCGGTTCCCTTCGAGTCAAGACAAGGCACCAGCCAAACTGAAGGGATGTTACTGAACGATACATACCTGATCCGAATCGCCACGCACTGAAGGTGGGCAGCATGATCCAAATATCAATATTATCGGTACAGAGCGAGTACTTGGATCGTATCGATACCATTCTACTGGCATAGATACTGTTTTGGCATTTTGAACTTATTCAATGCCAGACGATTTTCTCAATTTTTTTGTAATTTTGACTCAATTTTAAAAGCCTACAGAAAATTTAGTTTGATATAAGCATTGGACATATTAAGAATGCCTTAATCCTCATCTGAAAATATCATTTTGAAAATACTTATCTCCAAGAACTCTTCTGATAAAATTGGCCTTTTGTGAAAGGATGCGTTTCAAGCAGAATTCTCACTTGGGTCCTTGTAATACCTTTAATATCTACACAATGTTTCCCATGAACACACTTTGCTTGCAAAATAACATTTTATTGCAAAAGCACTGAATTTATGCATGAACGCTGCTAGAACTTTGCAATAATATTCCCTAATGTTTATGGTAATATAATCCCACAATTTCAACAACCCAAAACCCTCAGTCGCTTGATAGAGGAAGCAACACAGAGAAGTGGGGGCTCCCCTGTGTGGACAAGAATCTGATCAAAGCCACTCCTGTCATCTAGTGATCATTTATTATTCTGAAATCATTCCCAGAGGCTTGATGCTAACTGATCTTTCTAAAGGTATTTAGAATATTTTTCATTTTAAACGCAAAGTATTTTTACATTTTGGCACTCATGGACAATGATTCTGAAAACATGTTTATAAGTTACGGCACTGAATGAGCTAACTAGCTGAATAATATTGCTGTTATTGAACTGGCAGAATAAACATACATTATAAATGTCGTATTGGACCGAGTGTGTTTACATTTTATTTACACTGCTGTTTTTTTTCGGGATTTTGTACAATTGAAGATATTTGTTGTCTTGTTGACATTGTTATACAGTGTTTGTTTTTTTGTTTTATTGGCTATTTTGGGGGTTTGACTCTTGTCTTTTTTTCTAAAACAGTTTTGATGGAAATATTTATATTCATTGTTCATACTGTTAAGGGGACAGTATTTACGATTTGATCACTAAATATTGCTGTACTGTGTAGTGCAACAGAGAACAATTGCCATAACTCACAAGGAATAATAACAACTACAGAGACTTGAAGTGACCAAAATTTTCCGAGCCTTTTTGAGGTTTTGAGCTTCCCGTAGGATTATGGCCAAGCTCCATTTATGTGAAAGTTCATGTTATGCCAAATGAATAAACATTTCTCAACCTACAATCATTTTTGAAATAATCACGTTTCTGAGAGAGTTCATGTATTTGAGCATAAAATTTAAACCAATATTTTTTTCTTTAACAAATTACATTTTTATCCCACTAGGAGGTGCTAAATAATACACACGGAACCTTTAAAGTTGCCATTGTATTTATTTCATAAAAAAATAAATCATTTTCAGCGCCTACAATATTTTTGCTTTGTTAATTGTAATTCTAATCCAACTCGAGGGAGGAGAGGCTCAATTGTTCAATCTTCGCATGACATTTACGAGCAAAAAGTATCTGTGTCAATCGATACGAGCCTGTATTTACTTGGACCAGATCGATACCAGAATTCACACCTGTCCCTAGTTATTTCCATTAACCACACGGATCGTAGGGTCACTATTTCCTGGGGTGTTTTTTGGGCTAGTACAGCCTGGTGGCGCCCAATCCTCGAATGTGCATCCATTATTATACCAAGCTTTTATATTGACTGTTGGGATTGCACATTGCATGGCATTTGCCATTTCTATCCTGTTTTCTGTCACTATGTCAGCTTCAGTTTCTGTGGTCGGATCCCTCTACCACTAGGATCGTAGGGGCACCATTTCCTGTGGCGTCCATCCCTCTCCAGGCCAACATATGTTTCCACCCGGTCTCGAATTGGGTGTAAGCAAATGTGCTAACTACAGCACTACGGAAACATTTGTTGATAAATACCATCCTTTGTTGACCACACCTGTCTGCATTTCGGTCCACCACCACAAACATCTTCTAGACACTTCTAGACATTTATTTGTCCTTTTTCTTATTAGTCAACATTTTCCCCATGGATTCTGTGTTGACTTTAAAAGTGTGTGTGTAAATGAATATGAATTTTTGAGGTGATCACCCAATATTTTACGTTTTGTGTTTGGCAAGGATATTGTTTCATGATTTTCTTTTTTAAATGTGACGTTGCTGCACTAAAAAGTCTATTTTTAATTGACATTTGGATGTATCTTGTGATTTTGCAGATATTCTGAGTTGCTTGACTTTATAAAAGTTAAAATTTTAAATGAGTGTTAAGTTCACTGTAGAATAAAAAAAATCCATGTTTTCAAATGGATTAATATAATGATGAATTTGCTTTGTGCATAATGTTAGATTATTGCTAATATATCTACTAAAGGGACCCCACGAAAAAATGTTTTCTACTTTCTTCCGTTCGTTTTTCAATTAGTTTTTTTTTCCCTTTAATATTTTTCTTCTCTTTTTTTCCTGTTTTTCAATTTTTTTTCTCTTGCTGGCTTTTTACTTCTTTTGGCTTACTTTTCTCTCTTTTTTGTGTGTGTCTTTTTCCGAGCTTCGTTCGTCCTTATTCTTGCCTTTTCTTGTTTCCCTTTTTTAAAATCTTTTTTTTTTGTTGCTCTTTTTCCTTTTTAAATTATTTTCGTGAATCATTTTGATAATTGGCAACAAAAACGATCTAAAAGCCGTTAGGGAGCCAACATCGGCTCACTTCGGTGAGTCGAGCCGAAAAAGCCGGTTCAGTAAAAAGAGCCGGCATTCCCATCACTAAAGGAAGAGGCATGCGATCTGTCTCCGCGCGTTTCCCTCCGCGCATGCGCATTGTGGCTTGTCCTCAACGAGCGGCGCGGAAGGATGCTCGTCTGGGCTTCCTGAAAGCAACCGCGGTACACCTAAAATGGCTGCCGCGCAAAAAGCGCTCTGATGGGAGACCAGTAATAAAAGTCATGCTGGGCAACGTGTCGTTTGTGCTGCAGGCTACAGATAACTTGCATTTTGAGTCCAGGGTGGCTACCCAAAACCTGATGTGGGGCAAAGTGTGTGAGACATTGGCTAACATCACCTGACCAAAATTAAATAATAGGCAAATCACATTTTTATATCCCTTCATCACAAAAGGTCCCAAATGGGCATTAATGTAAAAGTGGGATTCCGGCTCTTTTTAGAGAACCAGCTCTTCCAGCTCGGCTCACTAAAATTGCCTGGCTCTTTCGGCCCCCAAACAACTCTTCAATCGATATATTAACAATAATTATTAAACATTATGCACAATAGAGTTCATTTTAAAAACAATTTATACTTTTATTACTATTACTATTATAGCCTTTATGTTTTCAATCTACTGTGAACTTACCTTTTTCAAACAAACCACTTTAAAGTCAAGCAACACAGAATCCCTATAAAACAAGCAAAATATGTAAGTACAACAACATTAAAATGGAAACAGCATAAAGCATAAAACAACACACAGAAATCAAGACAACAACAGCAAATGGTGCCCCTACAATCCTAGTGGTCAGGAGATCCACCCAACCAACCATTTGTGGTCAAATTCAGTTTTGTACATTTGTTGTTTCAGTTACTTGAAAACACAATCATGTATGTTACCTTGTTTCAGATACCTCTGTGCATTTATATATTTAGGTACGTGTTTGACTTTGTATTCAGTACATTTGCACATTTGTTGTTGCAATTAATTCGAAACACGAAAAATAAAGACGATTGTGTTTTAGTTAAATAGTAGGTTTATTTTGTTACAGTACTTTTAGATGACATAGATGACTCTTAGTATCCCATTTTGTACTATATTACTTTAAATATGTGGTGTAAATAAACCCCAGGCAGCTCGTGTAGTTGAATTTTGTTCCATTTCAGATTAGAAACCATAGGGTAAAACATGCTTGGCTGCTCTTTGAGGTTTTTGTATTAATTCCTGTGGCACTAGTAAGGGAAGTTGCTCACTTTGCCGAATATTAATTTTAATAAGAAAATCGGCAAATAAGAAAATCTATTTTCTGCCTTTCTGGGCTTATTCGCATTGGATTACAATCTAACTACAACCGAAGCATCTCACCTCTAGTATTTAAAGCGTATTCGTCATGACAGAGTAGAACATGGAATGAGTTAAAGTATGTATGCAAATGATCCAGTAATAGGGGGGTCCATAATCTAATTCTGCTTAGGGGACCCTGAAGGCTTGGGCCGGCACAGAGTGTGTTAAAAGAGCCCCATAATTTAAAATTAAATATTTTAAAGGTCCAGCACAATTTGTTTTCATGTAATTCAAACCTAAGGGCTTGTGTGCTGATGACACATTGTGACACCTGAAACAGTTGGAGTCAGCTGAATATGAGCCAGCCGACAAGATGATCTCATTTCTATTGGGCCAGAGACCGAATGAGGCGGGAATACAGCACCGCTAAGGCCATCGTACCTTCGCTGTCTCACTTCATGACACGACCTGCGGCCCAGAAGATATGATTAAAGTGACAACGTGTCAGCTTGCCTGAGTAAAGATGGCAGAAGTGCACAACAGGTCTCCCTATGGTGCAGAGCACATGAATGGGCCCCAATTCAGTGGAACATTTTCAGTCAATACCACGAAAGTGGTGCCATTTGGAGGTCAAACTAAAATTTCGGGATTATGCCTCATTATTCAAACAAAGTCTGCTCCGAACCATCATCACGCTTGACGTCACATGGACATTAGTAAACACTCAATGAGCATTTGGACAATTAACAGCAGGTGTTCGAGGGATTTTCAGTTTTGTTTTGTTTTCCAAATGGTAAAATAATTTTCCTCATTTGCAATATCTTAAAGTAAGCAGTAAATGGAAAATGGTATTTAAAGCAGAAGTTAAACAATACAATTTTCTAAAAAAAACATGTGTTGTGTAAGCCCCAACTAAATTTCAAACCCAGTATTTTGATTACTGTATTTTCCCCACTATATAACAGAAAAAATACTTTTGTGATATATCTTTCCTATATAAAGCACATTAGACTATTAGGCGCATATAATTAAATTCACATTAAAAGCTAGAATTGCATAAAACAAATACATTTAAAATAAATTATTTCACTGAACATAAACTATCATATCTGGTTTCACCACTAGAATTGATGATTTACTTCATAAATGGTTACTCTACTGTCTACTGCAGACCTGGTGCTACAACAAGGGTCGGGAACCTATGGCTCACAAGCCATATATGGCTCTTTCTATGAGTACCTGTGGCTAAGAGACAAATTTGATTGCATGCAAATTTTCTCTATCTCTTTCAAAACTTAAGCCATTAATCCTGTTCAGATACACACAAAGCCTAACAAAACCTGAATTAGAAAGCAGTACTTCGCAGAATATATAGGGAACGTTTTTCACTACAATTAACAGTCAAGGTGTCACATCCCCCCAAAAAAAGAAAAAAAACCTTGTTTTGGCTGTACAATGCTAAAGAATCCTTTATATAAAAGCTCACTATATAATCTGTGTTCAGTGTTCAGATACCTTATGATGAAATCCACAGAACGCCAAAACACCGGAAGAGAATTTAAAGTTATTTGATTGGGTGAGTGGGAGGGATGGGTGGAGCTATGCAAAAAGTGCAAGCACTCCCTCCCATCTCTCGCCCTACGCAGTCTGCGCCAAAAGTAAGCACATCAGGCTTCCTGTTTGCAGAATGTTGTGACGTTTTTACAAAATAACTGCTTGCATCTGGTTTTGAAACCAATATGTATGAAAAAAAGGGTCAAATTGAGTTTAACCGATCTTGAGTAATTGCAAGAAAGAGACAAGTTTAAAGTGGTATTTTTGTTGATTTTGGGACACGGGCTCTGGCATTATTCTCTTTTCATAATTTTTATCAAATCATCAAAAATAAATGTGCTGAAGACTCAGCTTTTGTCTGGGGCGCGGGTTTAGCAATTAAGTGAATTTGTCTCATAATATATGGTGTGGCTCTTTCCCAAAATAAAATTAATATATTTTGCTCTTATGGCTCTTTGAGTCAAAAAGGTTTCCGACCCCTGTGCTACAACAAAAAAAGTTTCGCAATGTGCTTTCGGAAGTTGGTGTATGTGTTGCTGTTAAAGTTCAGCAACAAACTCTTAACATGTTAACCAAAAGAGAGGGTGCTCCAAAACCGCACAATATGTTTCTCAAAGTGAGAACAGTGATCTCACACTGGCACAAATCAGTTCAGAAAATCTATTGTCATTGTCAAAGAACAATGAAACTTTGTTGGGAGCATCCAGTGATCCATTCAGTTAAAAGAAAATGCAAAGATCCATAAATATTCATAATTAATATAGATAAAAACACAATACCCATAGATAACCCAATATACACATTAAAAGTAAAGGTGCAGTCTTGGTACCATAAAAACTGAAAAGAAGCATAATTCTATCAGTCAATGTTCAAGTGCAACTGTGTCAGAAAAATGCTTGTTAATTGAACTTTATATTTATTTGATTAAACATACACACACATTAAAATAACTTGATGAAAGTATCTCAAATAATTGACAGAACCCCGAAATTTCATAAATATGAAAATAACTTGTTTTATTTTGGTTATTATAAGAAGACCTTTCATTATTAGTTGAACTGTAACTGTAAATGTTTGTACAATTAACATGTTGTTGCACTCAAAGACCACTATGTTTCTCAAAAGAAGAGCAGTTAACATATGCATTATCATCTAACTATAACTTTGCATTTCCAATCGTATCCACGTTTTTTTCCCGTTATATAAGGCGCAATTCCAATTTTTGGGCCAAATTGGAATATTTCAAACACAAATAGAATACAAAATAATTTATTTTCGTTGTACCATGTGAAATGCACAATGAAATTTAAAAATGCCACCCTGATGGTGCAAGAACTTTTAAAAGACATAATACCAGAGTTCAAAAAATAAGTTGAGGTTAATAGTATAAAATTGAGTAATATTAAATCAAATTTAAAATGAACTGAATCATATCTAGCCATTGTTGCACATTACCGTCTAGGGCTTGGTAACCATTCATTAATTTCATTTTTCAGCGTTGAGGGTGATTATAGCTTTCGTCTAGAAGCTGTTTAATCTATTAATTCAAGACTTGATGGTCCCAAATTGTAAACGAGGGCAGACAATAGCTACAGCATTTTACAACCGCGTAGACGAAAAGGGCTTACCATGTTTTTATACAAACAGAAGGGCGAAACAAAACTGAATGTCGGAATTTCTCACTAAACGTAACTGAAAGTACTTGTACAATAAGTTTTTTTCCCCCAAAATCAGTTTTAAGAAGAACCAACTGATGTTCGTTTAATAATTATCCATGCCACATATGACTGGAAAACATAAAGCAAAACCGAAATAATAGAAATGTTTTATAATCCTGACTAAATAAAATTAAATAATAAATAAAGTTTTATATTTACGATTGAAATAATTTAAGAAGTTGGAAATGCGTAAAGAAAAAATAAGTTAAAATTGAAGACCTTATAAAATCATGACGAAATACAGGCAGAAACATTCCTGTCCAAAATTCATATTTTTTTAAAAGAAAATGCCAACCAAAAAGCTCTTTCCCGTCCAATTTGTTTAGCAGAGTGACTTGGTTCAGGTGTAAAACTGCATTCACTAAACTGTTAACATAAACCAATTTTGATTCCCCACTGTTTATGAATAAATGCACTCATGCCAACCTTTTGACGTTAAGAAGCAGTAGATTTTATTTTGCACTCTTTTGCGCACAGAACACAATGTGTTTCCAGAATATTACAAAGGAAATGTGCTTGTTTAAAACCAAAAGTGGCAAACTATTGCCAAAAATAAAGTCTAATGCCAATGCTGCTTGTTCACGCACTAAGACTCACTTCAAAATAAAACAGCCCTAGACTAAAATACAAGTCTCAAGTCAAGGTTTTTTTTATTTATTTTATTTTATTTTATTTTATTTTTGTTTTGGTCATTTGGATTTGAAAAGGTAATAGGTGTTTTTATGGGCCAAAAAGCGGTAGTCTAAAGTGTAAAGCTGTAGTGTTGGCCGGTATAAAAATGTCTTGTGTTTAATAAAGATCCCTGATCATCCATAATTACAATATGTAGGTAAGGTTACTTGTGTAAACTGAATGATAGAGCATAATACTGAATAACAAAGCTGAACATTTGGAGTTGACATTCTTTTACTGATCTGGCCCGCTTCAGAACACTAAGTCTGGATCTGGCCCCAGAGTCAAACTGAGTTTGACATCCCTGGCGTAGAGAGACTGGAGTAGGTCTGTTTATCAGGGGGCGTGGGTTTTCTATAATCAGAGAGAAGGGGTGTCTTAAAAGACGACTTTCTTTTGACACAGGGTCTGTAGCTGGAACAGGGGGGTGTTTTGTAGCAAGGGCATCATCCTACAAATACATAACTTTACATCTTTTTGTAGCTTGACAATAACATTAGCATTGATGCAAATGGTCTCTGGTCATAATGTGCTTGTTCTCTATACCGAGCCCGGTGTTGTACCCACATCAACACACACAGACACACACACATACAGTTAAAGTGCAAACTCGGCATGTACTGAAGACCAGCGCCCTTCTCCTTTGAGACACAAGTAAAGGTGACAACTCGACCAGCTGACTGCTGTTCCACACGTTCTTCGTACATCTGACCAGTCGTTTCCCCTTGAGGAAACCACTCTTTCAAAGGACATTCCCGGTGCTCTTAATTGAGCTGCTTTGCCTGCGCTTTAAAAAGGGTTTCCTGGTTTATTTTCTGTTTCTCTCCACGGTCTAAGCCTTCATAAGTTTACTTTTGCCGCAGTGAGATACAAATCCCCTTCGGTCTTCGGTGGCTGCACACTATTGAATCCCCACAGGGAGATCCGGCATTCTCCAAACCTTTTAAACATGAATAATTAACTGATGTTCTTAGTCCAGCGCCTATACGTCAACGAGAGTGTGTATACAGGCATTAAATGTTGATGTTCTTTATGGTCGGACAACACACAATTTTGCCGGGAATGAAAATTCCGACTGCCATCGTACTACAAGTCCTCCTAAGCCTTTAGTCTTGATCCTTGTATTTACTTAGATTTATAATCAAAGTACGATAAAGGTTTGGTGGCCTTGGGGGTAGGGTGCCTGCCCCGAGACCGGGAGGTTGCTGGTTTAAGCCTCGGCCGGGTCATACCTAAAACTTACAACATTGGTACTCATTGCCTCCCTGCTTAGCGCTCGGCATTAAGGGTTGGAATTGGGGGATTTGGTCACCTAATGACTCCCAACACATCAGTTGGATTTAGCGAGGGGGCTGGGATTCCCCTCCTCTGTATCAATCTCCCAGAAAGAGTCAGAAATGACTCTAGCCACCTCCTACTAGGGGGATATTCCTCGGTATGTATAGGTATAATAATCAAAATAGTTTACTTAATGAAAAGGAAGGTACTTTGATTTTTAATCATTTGAGCTTTGTTAAATTATTCAAAAAAAGGGATCAGCAAACCATTTGATAAATGGACTGCATTGGGTTTAAAATAATTGGCAGAAGGCTAGGAGGAAAACATTTATTTCATGTTTCTCTTTATATCAACCAATACAGTCTGCAGTCCAATACTTGAGCAAAAAATATGATGTTGGCCTGTTTTTCTCATATCATCACTGCCATTTGTATCTACTTTTTGGCTTTTTTGTAAACATTCCCTTCATGTAAAAATGTAATGAATACATATTTTAAGAATTTCAAATATAAATAAACATGCAGACATCTGCATGAACATTTCCTTTTTCCTTTTTTTGTATCTATAAGACCATTTATTAAGTGATTTTGAAGCACTCAGAATTATAGAAGAGCCATACATTCTAAAACCTTTCAAGCACTAAATTTGATTTTACGTATTGAGAAACTCAAACTGCATTATGGCTAGCTCAGAAGTGTTTTCTTCATTAAATATGATACATATCTTAATAGATAAAATACATACCACGTTCCAGAAGGTCTTCACTTCCCTATTTACATCTTGTTAAAATGTTTGATTTTTTTAGTTTGGTTTGAACAAACGTAGTTGTCCGTTCTTGACAAAATTAGCAATTAATTGTCAAATCAATGAACTGCGATTTAATGAATAAAAATGTAGCGCCTTCAAAATGATCAGACTGATCGTTATTTTAGGGAGTGGACGTTTGGCATCATCTTTTGGTAATCTGAAGTAACCGCAATTGACACGTGGAAATCTGAAAACGATTTCCTTCTTAACACAAGATAAAAACCCTTCACATGATAAAAGTAAATAGCATGTAAAGAAAAATTTAGCCCAGTACTTGAATGTTGGGGAAACTGGGGACAAGGGTGGAACTAAATTGCTACATCCCCTGATCTTATACCAACATGCAGGCAAGAAAAAAAAACTCAGCACGAGGAAAATAAATCAACTCATCTTTATTAACAGTACTTAAAAATAAGAGACATATTATCTTTATATTTTTAACATTTGGCGGGCCAGATTACAAACCTGACAGGCGTGGGCAAGCCTGTTCTAGTTCTTGTTCTAAAGAGATACTAGCTCTGTCTTCTAGATGCTAGAACTGTCAAATAAATGTACTTTCAAAAACACAGTGACAGCAAAGATTAAACTGGATGACAAAGTATCCTCTTCTAAAGATTTGTGCTAATATTAATGTGCCGAGACCATATCAAAGATTTGAACTTCCCCTCACCTCTATGCTATAAATCAATTATTTATACCAGTCGCCGGCTTAAGCATCCGCTTCAATCTCTCCATGACAGAGTGATTTTTTTATCCTGAAAGGGATCATTTAACAACTTTAGGGAATTAATCACACCAATATGTGATTGGATTTGTGGGTAATGTCGCGGACGCGATTGAATATTGCGGCGATTCGATGGTGTCCTTGGGGCGATGGCACAGGCACATACATGACGAGGCAGACACTGCGGCAGGGATGAAATATAACACAATAACTGGACATTAATATATTCATGATTTGCCTCAGAGAGGTTTTTTTTTCTCGATTGAGAACAAACCGTGATGTTTTGTCTTTAGAGTACATCAGTGTTGAGTCACAACAATTAAAATGTTGTTTGACGTCATGTATCAAAGTAGGGTGCGGGGCATACACACATAGGGTGTCCTGATTTGACCCTCAGCTACTACAACTTCTTGCAGTCCTTCAAGTGATGAAGTAAGTCAATCATGTTTGTCATACATTTAGTATTCATTCATCCTTGGAAAAATCAGAAGTTGCTGAATTTTCCTTTTCAAATTCAATGACATGCGGGTAAAGGGCACAAGAAACTATGACTCCCTTCGGTAGCCTGACACCTCATCCTCTAACTATTGACGCACATGAATGGATGAACAGGATTCCCACTGTCCCTATGGAATAAGATCGTGGGAGAATTAGCGGGGAAATGTTGAGGAAAAATAACACATTGTGCCGCGATGCCGGGTTCTGTCCGCATCTGTCAATGTCAATCAACTGGCGCAGCAGTAAATATTAAACAAATTGGCTTTAGCATATACGTACGAGTGCGACAAAATTCATTTTACATAAATGTGTGGAACGTTCCAGCTGATTCAATAGTCTGGCGACAGTTAACTTAATCATCAGGTGTAGCTTTCTTAATATGACGTCAGTTTTCTGCCAGAGAGGAAAGCTGAACTTGATAGTCACCTGCTGCCACATTTAAATATTCAATATGCCGACACTACTTCAGAACTATTCCAAGCATTTCTGTAGATTGTCCGTCCATCAACTCATTTATTGTAATTGTATGAGTTTTGTTGCCTTTTTGCCAATAATTATGGTTCCTAAGAAAAGTTGTGAAAAGGGGAAGTAAGAGGAATACAGCGAGAACAATGACCATGGTAAACATGGACAGACAACTCATTCGCTCATTCACACCTAGGGACAATTTGAACCGGCCAATTCACCTGAAATGCATGTTTTTGGAACGTGGGAGGAAACCGGAGTGCCCGCAAGCAAGGGGAGAACATACAAACTCCGCACAGGAAGTCTAGAGCTGGATTTGAACCCACGCAGGAGGTTCCCATGACATGAACTGTGCCGCATAAGCGCTAACCACTGCGCCGCCGTGCTCCCCTTGAATTCATTCATCTGACATTAAAAATATCTGAAGCCCAGCCAGCCCGACTTGATGATTGACATTTTAACCCCGCCCAAATCTTGGGTCGGGCCCAACATCTTACCTCTAGTTACTAGTATCCAATCACCTGGTTCATTATCAAGCTCTCACATAGCTTGCTAATAAGCTGAAAATTGGCCTAACCTGTGTTGGAGCAGAGAAACTTTCCGAAACATGCAGGACATGCGGCTCTCGAGGACCGGGTAGGCCACCCCTGCTCTAGTAGGAACGTATAAAAATAAATGCTATTACTTTGCGTCAGAAATTTTTTTTCGGTACTTGAACAATTCTGTGTTCAAACACTAATCCCGAACGGATTATGGTACCAAGGTATCACTGTACATTTAATTTGATGTATAGGTGCTGCTTTGAATGATTAAAGACAAAACTGACACCTACAGCAAAGCACATTCCATTTTATAATCTAGGACATGTTTACGTCATTTGAATTAATCTTTTTGCAGATTTACCCCTAGCAAACAAGAGTCCCTGAATCCAGACTTATTGCATTCAAATATCAAAGTATGTATTATTTAGTGCCTTCACGTAGTAAGAAAACGCTTCATTCATTAAAAAACAATATTGATTTAAATAATGGATGCAAGTGTTGTAAAATGAGGTATAAAGCGTATAGAAGTGACCAAACTGCAAAATGTTTTTTTTTTGTTTTTGCATAACCTTTTTGGAACAGAAATGGGTTACTCTTAAAGAGATAGTGTAAGTTAATTACCTAGTAGCTCTAACGGTATTGTGTCACGGTTGCCATGGCACCTAATTGGGCCCGCCCGTGTGGCGCCAGCTGCGGCTCATGAACAGATTGGCTTTCCGTCTTTTTAAGCTCAGTGCGCTCTCTCTTAGTTTGGCAGTCCGTCAACGAACCTCTGCCTCGCAAGACGTGGGTTTCGACTTGGTCCTGTTCCTGTGGGTATTTTCTGTCCCGTTTAATTTCGGTTTCCAGTTTTGTTTCCGTCTATTTTTTGTCCTGTTTATTATTTTCTTCAGTTTTCGTTCCCGTCTAGTTTCTCCTGTTTATTTTTTATTTCCTGATTCATTATCTATCCTGTCTGTCCCGTCCTGTCTGGTATCGACCCCATCCGTCCCATATCAACTCAGGCAATTGGAATTGATCTCGTCGGTCTCTGGCTTCCTGTCTTTCCACGCCAGACCCGCTGCCTAATGTGCATGACTCCCCATTTCACGTAAAATAAAAGGCTTGTGTGAGAACGTCACGCGATTGGGTCCTGATCATGTTCTGGTTCTTGACAGTATTGAGTGGTGCAAACAGGAACAAGTGCTAAAAATCATGATTAATAATACAAATTACAGTGACTTAAAGTGACCAAAACGCATAATTTTCTTATTTTTTGCAAAGCATTCAAAAGAAATGCACATTTCTGTGATAAATAATGTATTTTGCTAATTATTTCAATTTTCTTTTTTTTTTTAAACTAATTACATTGTTTATCACTAGGAGGCACTGAATACACTGTCAATTTGCGTGCATCCCTTGTGGAAGAGGGATTGATTTGTTACTTACCGATTATTTGATTTTCATATGAATTATTGCTTTTTAGATAGGTGAAGGGAATTAAAAAAAACTATTTGAGAACTAAATTGTTTTTCTAAAAAGTTTTTGTGAAAAACCCGATTTGGCCTAACCTCACCCAAACCCTTTTCTCCGGACGCCTCCATGTAAATTGAATTTAAGATCACTGCTTCAAGGCGATGCTATTAACGCATTGAAAATACAAATAAACATTTAAAACACACAAATTACCACTTGCATTATACCGAGTTCTACGAAAAAAATGTACTTTTGCTAACTCGCAAAATGAAAACTTAACACAATACATGAAGGGAAACACTTAAAAAGAACATTCATGAATACACCTGAATAAAAATGATTGCTTACCAGTGCCACAAACACACATTAACAAACTCATACATTTCATTGTATTCATAAGGTTTCAAATACATAATCATTATCAATATATTCAATTTAAATCTATTTCATTTTTATGAAATACTTACATTCATTCATTCATCTGACATTAAATACAAACTGGCTATGTTCTCGCCTTGAGTAACATTATTCTCTGCATAGAAACTCAATGTATAGCATACACAACATATCGCATAAATTATAAACTAGACAATAACATAAAAGGTATGCTTCAGGCTCAGTGGGAGATTCAACGTTGTTTAAGTGTTTTATGCAGCTTGTATTACATTCTTCTATTATGGACCCATCTATTATATTTATTTTGTCTATTGCATAAAGCAGTCATACTCCACGTACAGCAGTCGTGTGCAATAAAATACTCTTTGTTAATATAATTGAGTTGAGAATATTGCCGACATTATGGCTTTAATGTTTACACCTTTTGTAGAGGTGCTCGTTGTGAAAGCTTATGCCGCTTAATGAGGAAAACGCCAAATCCATAAAGTGCAAAACAGAAGCACATCGTTTGTCTTACTTTTAAAGATTGATGTGTGCATAACGAGAAATATTCACACATGTTTTTTTTGAAGGGGTGGGGGCCTGATTTACTAAAACTCATTAGTTGCGAGCTTACTTAAATAAAAAATTAAAGCTATAATTGAAAAGGGTACCGAATGAGGAGAGCGCAATAATGTGCAGTCATTGTATGCAGGTGAGGCATTGCCTCCCCTGTCACCGTGGAAATATAAAATCAATTAGATGTTTTTTATTTATTCAATGTCAAATGTAAAAGTTCTTTTTCATTTGAATTCACAATTTTGCATTTTCTGATACAAAATTGTTGAATTTTCCTATTATAGAGTGAAGGGTTTGGCATGAAACGAGGGGACGTAACCCCATCGCCTTGATGTAATCACTGAAAAATGCATGTCACCATCAAAAGTACTACGACAGTATTATTACAAAAAACTACAATACAGCTGCAAAAGAAATATCAGATTTAGTGCTTAAAAACAGGGACGTCAATGTGTGATTTTGCTTTCATTCTGAAAAGAAAATCATACAGTACTACAAAAATACCTCTACAATTATCCTTTAATGCAAAATATTACAGCAGAAATGCCACAAACTCCTAGAGATTCTACAAAATCATCTACATTAATACTCCAAAAATGCATAGTCTATAATAGTTCATATATAATACAGAAATACTTCAAAAAAATACTACTAAAAATCCTACAGAAATACTACAAAATACTATTATGGAAAGACTACTAAATACTACCAAAGTGTCATACTATTACAGAACTGTTTCAAAATTACTAAAGAATACTACAAAAAATGACCACAACAGTAACACTATAATACATGTGGACTACTATAGAAATACTAGTCAAGTCCTGTTTATTTGTATAGCCCTTAATCACAAGGAGTCTCAAAGGGCTGCAAAGCACATACTATTATTACACCATCCCCTGATCTAAAACCTACACGAGGGAAAGGAAAAACTCAAAATATTACTACACGCTAGCATCGGATTTCCTCAAATGGAGACAGATATTCACGATGATTAAAGTAAGACCATCACGAATGTAGCAGTTTCCCAGGAGTTGTGGCTCCAGGTCATCCATTTAATGGCTAATAAACCTGGCGTTGGCAAGATAGTGTCAACAGCGTTGGTTGTTAGCATAGCCGTTAGCAGTAAGTCGGACCAGCAGCACTGCTCTTGCCTTCTCACCAGTGTTGGGAATAATGTAATGCCATTTTTTTTCAGTAACTGGGTAATGTAACTAATTACTTTTTCTGCCTTTACAACGCCGTTACCGTTACTGACGGTCAAAAGCTGTGCATTACTTTGTTTTCTAGAAATCGGCATAGATAAAGGGGGTATGTCATTCACCTACAACTCGCAAACATGAACACGGATCTGATTGGACAAGTAGGCTTGACCAACAGCACCGCTCTTGCCTTCTCTTAGACGCAGCCCGAGTTGCTTTTTGAACCTAGTAATAATCCACGAAGCACCCGCTGGTGCTCACCATTCTGTTTCGCTCTTCTGACTATCCTCGGTGTCCAATTTCATTGAATAATTTATTTTAAATGTAACAAGCTGCTAAAAGCTAATGGTCACTATGCTTCCCATTTCATTTGCCGAGGCAGCGCACACGCTTGCTATTGTTATGGTGTATGGTGTCAGTTAATCACGGCCAAGAACCCAGTCACACCAGCCTATCACGGCTGCCCACACACAGTCACACCCACCCAACAATGAGCCCCCTCCCTGATCCGCCTCCAACTGAACACAATGCACGATACAATGACATTAATGACAACAAAGACAAAATCAATCCCACCAAAAATCCACGAAGGTGTGAACTAGCAACATCCGAAGCGCGAAGTAGCAAGGGGTATCAGTATAGTAGAGGATCTACTAAACACACACAAACACACGCGCAAGCTTTGACTAACTGAGAGCTTCTCAAGGGAAGCTCTGAAATATTTAAATGCATAGATGTTTTTTTTTTAAAATACGAGATTGATGGAATAAGGTCAGTGTCAGTGTTGCAGCTCCTTGCACTTCTCAGACAGCAACATGACGCCAACCACTCTCAAAACTAACTCACGTGTGCATGCTTGTATATACAAGTACACGCCACACAGGCAAAAGCTTAGGAAGGCTGAGGCTGCAGTGCCTTCAAGAGCAGTAATTGGCTTCCTGGTGCAAGGAGGAGCCAACTTTCCAGACAATTCCCTTTACATAACACAGTCCTACACATTTTGCTCCCAAAATAGAAAGGTACCGTTTTTATTCGTGTGTAAAGTGCACTCGAGTATTTATACGTATAATAGATAGAGTATATATTTTGTTTTGCTTTTTTTCAACTCAAACTAAGCATTCTTAATGACATACTTTGTTGAATACGTGCGACCATGATTAAAATAATATATTGACAACATAAAGTGCAGCAAGGGCCACATTTGGCTCCTTGTGGACAGCCATTACACTCCTTTCTCTAATATCCGCCTCTGGTACTGTAAATAAACAGTGCAATTATGGCGAAAAAATTCAAATGCCTTTTTGTATGTCACCCCTTGTGGTCAAATGGTTCAGATTTGGTGCTCTTACTGCTGCAACCTGAGTTCAATTCCCAATGCATCCAATGATTTGTGATTGGGGTCAGCCATATTATACAACTGATCAGTCATTGCACAAATGCTTTTTTACAGAGAACCCTCGCTACTCCGCTGAATTGTTTTTTTCTTTATATCATACTGATATTGCCCTGCGATTGGCTGGCAACCAGTTCAGGGTGTCCCCTGCCCACTGCCTGTAGATGGCTGGGATGGGCTCCGACCCCCGCGACCCTAACAAGGATAAACAGTACAGCTAATGAGATGAGATGAGAGATCATACTGATATCATTGTATTGTGCATGAGAGAGAGAGAGAGAGAGAGAGAGAGAGAGAGAGAGAGAGAGAGAGAGAGAGAGAGAGAAAGAGGATAAGAAAAAGATAAATATGGACAAAAGAGATGGAAAAAAAGGAAGGCAGAAAGAGAGAAACAGAAAACATGAGATAACAAGGAAATAGACATCAGAGGAGACCGATTAGGGAGGGCGCTCAGTTTAGAGTGGGTGTGACTGTGTTTAAACGACTGTGATAGGTTGGTGTATGCGGTCAGTCAAACAAATGGGAGGGCGCTGCCTCTGTAAACAAACTGAGAAACAGGGACCACTTGCTTTTTGCAGCTTGTTACATTGAAAATAAACTCGTTAATTAAATCAAACTATGAGAAAGGCCAGAAGAGCGCAATGAAATTGTGATCACCAGCAGTGATGGGCACGTTACTTTAAAAAAGTAATAAGTTATGGTTACTCACTACTTTTTCCAAATAGTAACTGAGTTACTCTATAGTAAAACTAACTAGTTACAAAGGAAATGAACTATTTCCGTTACTTTTTAAAAAGTTGTATGTCAAACAATTCGAAGTTTTCTGAGCAGTATTTGAGTCAGTTGAACAGTGAATAACAGACAGGTAGCTGTGTTATAAAACCTTGTACTATTTATTGCACCTCACCCGCAACAGATTTATCCTACACTCCAAAGTGCTACAAAAATAAACTGTAAACTATATGATAAAATAATAATCACCAGTAAACAATATAGAGTGAGTTTTATAAAGTAATTGTAACTCCCACTACATGAGACATCTGGTCAAGTAGACATAGTAAATTAATATGAATTGGGTTTCACTCTATAAAATACTGCTCAAGAAGACATATGCTAATGTACTTTAAAGTATTTTCACACAACAAACAGTTCAACAATATAAAGTGCTTTGTAAAATAAATGGATCAAACGCTCCCAACCTTAGACAACTGGTCAAGTAGAAATTTGTAACTCCACTTCAAATATTTTGTTCACAACCAAAGTCAACAGTAAAACAATATAAAGTGACTATCCAATCCCTCTTAAGCTCTCACTCACTCCTCTGTCTCTATCCTTCCCCTCTCTGAATCCCCCTATCCCGTAGTTTTGGAACAATTAGTGTTTAAAAACGTAGGAACCACTGAGAAAAGATCCTACAATAATTTCCCCAAATGAGATGTTAAGTATTGTGAATTTAATAACGCCCTTACTCGGGAGGACGTTCTCCATTGTGTGACTTCATCACGCACGCATTGTTCTGTGGTAACTGTGTTCCAATGGCAGAAAGTTTTACCGTTTACTGAGAAAAATTATATAGTTATGTAATGGCATTATGTCCAACTGGTGAAGAGCAGTGCTGCTGGTCTGACCTACTGCTAATGGCTAGGCTAACAATTCTCCAAAGTCAGGCCCATTAGCCATTAAATGTATGACCCTGAAGCCACAACTTTTGAGAAACTGCTACATACTGGACGGTCTTACAGTATTTTAATCATCACAGAGATCTAGAGCGCAACTAGCCAATCGAACTCTAAATTGCTTTCTTTCACTGGAAGGAGAATCCCTCCAATTTTGTTCGACTTTTGTATAATTACAATAAAATAATTCATTCAACTGCTATTATGTGTTGTGAGTTATTATGCGTGGATATATATATATATATATATATATATATATATATATATATATATATAGAGAGAGAGAGAGAGAGATAGAGAGATAGAGAGATAGATAGATAGATAGATAGATAGATAGATAGATAGATAGATAGATAGATAGATAGATAGATAGATAGATAGATAGATAGATAGATAGATAGATAGATAGATAGATAGATAGATAGATAGATAGATAGATAGATAGATTTTTTAGTTTTTTTTTTTACTTAGTCGTATACTCTCAGTCTGCAATGACGTCGTCTTCAAGTAAGTTGGGGGATTTTTTTAAGGTGTTACGTTACTTCACAGATGTTCACGTTTTGCAAGTGGCCCTGGGTCATTAACCGCAAACACCGAGGGATCCCTTTATACTACTTGTCAAGTCATGTTTATTTGTATAGCTCTTAATCACAAAGAGTCTCAAAGGGCTGCACAGACCACAGATCACTGTAAACCAAAGACTATTACTACACCATCCCCTGATCTAAAACCTACATGAGGGCAAGGAAAAAGTCAACATGAGGAAAATGAAGAAAACCTTGTGAAGGGGCCGCACATGATGTAATTCTCCTTCCAGGATGACCAGACTGTAATGGATGTTGCAATAACAAATAATACACATATATTGTCAACATAAAACATAGGTTATCCATATGCTATAGAATATAAGTGTGTTTTAAGCCTAGATTTAAACAGTTTCAATGAGGTTGCAGATCGAATCTCAATGGGCAGAGCATTCCACAGCACCGGGCCCGAATGGAGAACGCTCTCGAACCTGCGGATCTCTTTTTGACCCTTGGGATCACTAGTAGACCAGCATTTTCAGAGCAAAGGCTCCGGACAGGAACATAGGGGGAAAGTAAATCTGAAAGATATAAGGGACCAAGTCCATGCTACTCCTGCACCAAAACCAAAGTTATTTTTAGGTTTAAAAAAATGTGCATTATACAATATTACATATGGTAATACCAATCTACCAATCTCAGTTGAATTGGTGCACTGTTTCCTTCTCCACTATGTTTTCAATGTTTTGACCCAGCTTCCTGTTTTTAGCAGAAAATAAACACGAATTGAACTGGCAATCTATTTTGAAGCTTTTATTAAGAGGGGTGGCACATGCCTCTAGGCAGAAAAAAGGAAAAAAGGTGAAAAAAACACTCACACACATCAGATTTACGCTTTCAGTATGGAGCAAAACGATGATGCCAGAAAAAGATACATTAATAATACAAAATAGGAGGATGAATCCTCCCTTTTGTACCATGGGTCTCAGTGTAATTTCTTGAAAGGGTATTTGCAATGTCTGGGCCCTCGTTTTTGGATGCAACCAATGGAGAGTGAATGAAAATGTAGCAGGCGCACGAGGAGAGTGCACAATTATTCCGGCATTCTCGACCTGTAAAAGGGTTCATTACTTTGGAGTTTTGGAAGGGCTCATTCATTACATGCTGCTGCCCTCTTATGGAGCTACCTCATAATTGCTGGAGAAATATTTCTTTAACCTTCTTGTGTTCAGATCGCAACCGATCCGTTTTGGATTTTAAATGCATACAAAAACATATTTTATTGAATCCAGGCTTCTTGATTCTATAAGGAATATGTTTTTAACAAAATCAAGTAAGGAAACAAAAAACACTACATTATAAAATCCTCTAATTGAAATTATAACATTGTATTTTTTTAGGGTTGTTTTTTTTATCCAACTATAAACGATTATAAAACTAGCTATGGGCAAAACTGAAATCATAATTGGACTGAAAATATTGTGCATCAACTGCAAGTAATATATCTGAAAAGAAGACACTAACCATGTCACCTTTTTGCTACACCTGCATCTTAAACACATACCTGAATACACATGCAAGTTCTTGCACACGAAGACTTACTCTAATTTTGGTACTTGTTCTGGAAAGAATCATCAATCTCGGTCCAGTTTTTTGACTGTTGTTTGCTCTTGCAAATTTATATGGTGTTTTTTGAAATGATGTGCTTTCATTTTATATTTGTATTTGTAAACAAGGTAACAAAGAAAGAAAATTTACTTGGGGTGGCAGTGAAAATGTAAAGGACAACTTAACAAGGAAGTGGGCACTAAACTACTAACAAAATGCCTGAAATAGAAAGCAATAACCAAATATTCTGTAGTAAGGAAAGTTGAAATAAAAATGACCCAAAAAATGTGCTGACCAAAATGTCATTAAAAAGGGACAGGATAATTTGGGACAGGTGTGTGGTTACAGGACACACTTGACCCAGTTCCAAACATGGTTGGTGCCCTCTGGTGGAAGGAGGCGTACTATCCATCCATTATCTGCACCGCTTATCCTCAGTAGGGTCGGGGGGGAACTGGAGCCCATTGTGTAAAATCGAAATAGAAACCATTAGTTGAATGTTGATTCTAAAATGCACTGGGCAAATCCTGTTAAATGACCTGTTTTTTTTTACCAATCTTCAATATTTGTGGGTCCACGCACATGGGTGTTGTTTTTACAAATTATTTTGAATTTTATCGTGTCTTTCTAAAAGTTAGCGAAGAAGGTTTACCTACTGTATACACAATGTTATGCTAGTAGAAATATCAGGTTGAAAAAATAGTTTAAGAAATGGTAACCATGAATTAATGATAAATTATTGATATCAGGAAGGGGGATTACCTCATGTGCGGTCTCTTCTCAAGGTTTCTTCATTTTCCTTATGCTGAGGTTTTTTTTTAGTTATTCCTTGCCCTCGTGTAGATTTTAGATCAGGGGATGGTGTACTAAAAGTCTGTAGTTTGGAATAGTCTGTGTAGCCCTTTGAGACTCTTCGTGATTAAGGGCTATACAAATTAACATGACTTGACCATGATGCTGTTGCTTCATTGGGCAAAGCAAAAGTGTAATGCAGAGTCAAACCAGAAGAGGTCAGAAAAACGTTCTCGTCCTTACCAATGTAAAGCACATATTCTTTGATAGGCTTCAACTAATAAATATCACTCAGTCTTTTTTCATGAGGATGCAGAAGAATGCTATCATGTGGAAAAAAAGGGGTCATTAGACTTTATGGCTCCAATATATGTCATATTTTAGTTCCTGTAGTGCACCTAAAGCATTTCATTCAATAATTTAGACTGTTTATGAACACAATAACGGCTTTTCAGTAAAATAATAGTGATTTAATTTATGATGGATGGTTAAAGTGCTGCCTGTAGGAAGGTTTCACTCAGTCCATCCTGGCAATGGTTTAATTTACAGTCTATTGAATGAATGCACGGGAACTATATCTGACTCCTCCTTTGGGAAGTTAGTGTACCTCATGTGAGCCCTCCCCTCTGCTGGATTCTCTCCTCTTTTGGTCCACATCCCAGCCATATGATCAACGCTGCAGACACGGGGGGACCTCTTTGGGATTTTTAAATGTGTATGGTTATATTTGCCCCGGTAAGTGTTTTCCGTTTTGATTGTCTTTCCCATAACAAATGATTTTATTTTATTTGGATAGTATATTATTTGGGTTTTGTGCCCTTATGATTGAAATAAACGTGTGAGAATAATGTATTTTTTTCGTGCAGTTTCTTTTTGCACATTCAGTTTCAAGTGCATGTTAGAGCGCGCTTTGAATCTTTTAGATATTGTAAAGGCGCAGCTGCAGAAGCGTTTGATGCAAAAAAATGAAACAGCCTGCACTGCTGCGGCCACCCTCTAGTGCACAGTGAGCTGCACTTCCCACCTTTAAATTATTCAGCTTTTGTTTTCAAACCAATTAGAAATTGAAATAATCAGGCTCTGTGATTTATTGATAGGAATACATTATGCAATAAGCCACACTCGCTCAAGTAATGTCCCCAGGTAGTATTTTCACTCTTCTTACTGAATGTTTTATGTACTTATATGACTTGTATGACGTTTTCTTCCTCAGATTTTTGCCATTTGCGCTTTTGCAACATGCGGCGGATACTATGGCCACCTCCGGGTTAGAGTGGACTGTGCGGGCAGTAGGCACAGCAACAGGAGCATCAACATTGAATTTGCCTATCCTTTCAGGTACACAACACAAAATTTGGATCACAGAAAATATTTACACAAATGTGCTTTTAAACAGAAAAATGCAAGCAATCGAAGCTTTTCTTCAATAAAGGTGGAGTGCATCATTCTTGGTGTCCTTAAAATGTTGACGGTTGAATACTTTCTCTACTCAGTATGAATTAACAGTGCCCGACTGAGTTCAAAGAGTTCTATTGCTTTATTTTCCACCACACTTCTCTGAGTGTGTGTCTTACTCTTAGCAACGTTGTTCGGGACGCGCAACACATTAGGAAGCTAGAAAGTTTAGAGAGGGGAGGTTGCAGAGTAACTTTATGCTCGTCATTGCAGTCTTTTGTTAGTGTAGCATGAAAATGGTAAAACTTAGAAATGGCCTGTTTTAAATACAGTCCAAACGCCAACACAAACCCCCCAAAAAAAGGAAAAAAAATAAGAGTTTATGTCAGAGAAATTCACGTACTTGCACACGCAACATAAGGAGCTTGAAAGAGGCTGCAAAGAAGAATCCAGAAGATGGCGTCGGCAAGATACAAATTTCATATAGCATTTCTTATACGGTCTCTCTGTTGCATTTATCATTTATCTCATCTCATATCATTAGCTGTACCGCTTATCCTCAGTAGGGTTGCGGGGGTGCTGAAGCCCATCCTAGCAATCATCGGGCAGTGAGTAGGGGACACCCTGAACTGGTTGCCAGCCAATCGCAGGGCACCATTTATCATTTATATATATGTTAAATATATACTTGTAAGTATTTAATTATTTACACATGTATTTATACATATTTCAGTATCGGTTCTACATAAAGGACACAATTAGGTTTGTTTCAGTCTAGGACCCTTAACAATGTTCTACTTAAATTCTCCATAACATTGTTATTCAAATTTCTAGCATGTCAATCAAGGATGAAAAAGCCGGATTTAGGTCGCTTCTCTTGGGATCAAGAGGTCACAGGTTTGATTCCTGACTCCTCTGTGTTATGTCGAAGTGTCCTTGGGCAAGACACTGAATCCCTAATGCCCCCAATAAGCAGGTAGTTGCTTTTTAATGGCTGACACTGCTATTGGTGTGTGTGAGTGTGTGTGAATGGGTAAGTTTGAAGCACATTGTAAAACGCTTTGGGAGTTCTTTATTGACTTCCAAAGCACTATATAAATTTACATCCATCTACATTTGATCACTAGGTGGCAAAACCAGCCTTTTTGAGGGATGGCTACTCTTGATATGCTTATTTTGTCTTTTTAACAATCCAGAACTTGTAATTGAAGAAATGGTGAATTCCCGTTGCTGACTGAAATATGAAGGAAATGTTATAATGGGATTTAGCTTTATTTCTTTAAAAATATGTCCTTTCCTGAAGAGAACAAAAAATATGCACTAATGATATTGAATACTCAAGAGTGGTATTTGTATAAGTCTGAAATAATGCAGTATGCAATATAGCCAATGTCATTATTACGTTTCATTTAACGGAACACTGTAAAATTTGACCTCTAGATGTCACTGTACTATGTGGTGCAATTGAAAAAATGTGCTACAAAGCACAAAGAAGAATCCAAACTACAAAACTCCCTATTTAACTTATTTACTTGCCCAGCCTTGTCCGACTAGCACACAAGCATAAGGTTTTTGGGTCTTTGGGCACCCTTACCAGAAAGAGGGCAGACAATCACGTAAGCTCCTTTAGGTGAGGCTCATGTTAAGCAAAATAAATTATAAATGTCTTAACCTACGAGTAATAAAAACTGCACTTTTATACAATAGTTCATATATTTTTGCTTATTTTTCAAATCATAATCCTTTTTAATAGACAATGTCCCTTTAAATAGCTTGCCGAGCTATTTGTGTTTCCAGACAACTTGTTGCCAATTAAAAATAGTGAATGGGAAATTGTTGCATTATTAATAAGTTGAAGAAATGCATCATTGTATTTGCAACTGAGGCCATTGTCGGCTTAAATGTAGGCTTCACAAATCCAAAGCGAATGAATAAGATAATTGTTTTCAACTTAGATTTAAGTACCTTTGACATGACGGACACTAAAAGAGACTGTCTTTTCATCCTGTGACGAGATGAAGCGCTGTTTGTGGAAACAGCTCAAAGTATTGTGGGTCCTCGCCGCTAGACAGGATCAATAGTGGAAACATTCTGCTGGGTCAAAAGGGAACACTTAAGGTTAGAATCTTGACTGATCAGGCTCCGAGTGCATTTTCGTCTAACGATGCCGCGAAGCGTCTCAGACAAAGGGGCCCTTTAAATTGGATTGGCTTCCTGCCGCTACATCAGAAATAAGATGAGCTCATTTGGACAAACGTGGAATTTGTTATCTTGGATGGGCACATAACTGTTTTTAGGCTTCCATTATGGATCAATCTGGAGAAATTGTTCCTGTAAAGGCTATTGGATTTTTTTCCTGACACAGAATTCACCGACGTAAAATACATGAACAACATCCCAACATTGACTTAAACAAAGTTTAAAACATGATCCGGTCATCATGCAGGATTAATTTGTGCGAATTAGTGGGCGATAAAAACACTGTTATTTTGTTGCTCTGACAGCACACGTCTCACGATCAGTCCATTTGTGATCTAATTAGCAGTTCAACTAGCTACCAAAGACATTCCAATGTCTCACGCGTTTTCATTTCAGGGACCAGACAGAGTATTCTGACTTGGAAAAATACACTAAGGTCAAGTCAAGTCATGTTTATTTGTATAGCCCTTAATCACAAAGAGTCTCAAAGGGCTGCACAGACCACATATTATTGCAAACCACAGACTATTATGACATCAACCCCTAATCTAAAACCTACATGAGGGTAAATAATAAACAGACATTGTCAACATAAAATATAGGTTATTCATATGCTGTAGTACAGAAGTTTGTTTTAAGCCTGGATTTAAACAGTTTCACTGAGGTTGCAGATTGAATCTCAGGGGGAAGAGCATTCCACAGCACCGGGGCCCGGATGGAGAACACTCTCGAACCTGCGTAGTAGACCAGCATTTTCAGAGCAGAGGCTCCGGACCGGAACATAGGGCTATTCGATAAAGTGATGAGTTAATCAATCCCGAAAACATTTTGCTTCTAAACACAAAAATTCTGCATCATCAGATTCCAAATTATGTCAATAAAATTAAATCATAGCAGACGTCTCATTATATATACTGTGTGTGTGTGTATATATATATATATCTCTCCCTCTCTCCCTCACTATATATATATACATATATATATATATATATATATATATATATATATATATATATATATATATATATATATATATATATATATATATATATATATATATATATATATATCTCATCTCATCAGCCGTACCGCTTATCCTCATTAGGGTCGCGGGGGGGCTGGAGCCCATCCCAGCCATCTCCGGGCAGTGGGCAGGGGACACCCTGAACTGGTTGCCAGCCAATCGCAGATATATATATATATATATATATATATATATATATATATATATATATATATATATAATAGAAATAGATAGATGGATATATTATAGAGATAAATAGATAGATATATTATAGAAATAGATATATTAACAGGGTTGGGTAGGGTTACTAAATTTTGTGCAGGCTTGCGGAGTAACAAAATATGTGGAATGGCAAAAATGATGTTGGCAAACTGTTTTGATTTATTTTCATTTTGTTTCTGTCGCATTTTAAGTTAGTTTTGCCGGAGATCAAAGAGATCAAAGCCAGGAGAGAAAGCTTACCACGTGTTGTGAGTCATAATTTTATTCATATTTAGTTTATTTTGTCTTTTATTAGCACATTTAGTATTGGAGTAATTGAAAGTAATCAAGTTAAAGTAACCCTACCCAACCCTGTATATTATATATATATATATATATATATATATATATATATATATATATATATATATATATATATATATATATATATATATATATATATATATATCTTTTGTTTTCTGTGCCAAGCAACAACTATTGGCTGACTTGTGATGGGTTGAATGCTTTAATGTGAAAGCACACATTTGGAAGCACTGCAGCCAGCAAGAAACAAGTAAAAGAAACTGATAGACAATTTGGAATTAACTAATAAGTATTGATGTTCACGTTCACCGATCATGGATCCCTTAGCCGCATGGGTTGGCGGGGCACCAATGATATGCAACTCTGAAGAAGAGGGCCTTTAAAAATGGTGATCAGCAGGAGCTAAAACGAGTACAGAAGGAGCTCAAAGTCCAGCTCCGGAAAGGGAAGGAGCAGTACAGGAGGATGTTGGAGAAAAAGCTGCAGAACAACAACATGAAGGAGGTGTGGGAAGGGATGAAAACAATTAATGGCTGCAGCCCCAAGCAGGGTGTGGCTGTGGATGTAGATGTGGGGCGAGTCAAGCAGTTGAACAACTTTTTTAACAGGTTTGACCACTCCGCCTCATCCTCACCCGTGAGTACTGCAGCTGTCCTTCCCCCTCCCCCTCTGGACACTAGCATGGAAGACATCCCCCTAATAAAAATAACTGCAGCCCAGGTGTGTGGAGAGCTGAGAAGGCTGCGAACCAGCAAGGCAGCTGGTCCAGATGGAGTATCCCCCCCGACTGCTGAAAGCCTGTGCGTCTGAGCTGGGAGACCCTCTACAGCACATCTTCAACCTGAGCCTTGAACAGGGGAGGGTCCCTCAGCTGTGGAAAACATCCTGCATCATCCCAGTCCCAAAGAAATCAAGACCTGAGGAAATCATCGACTTCAGGCCGGTCGCCCTGACATCACATGTGATGAAAACCATGGAGCGGTTGCTGCTGCTCCACCTGAGGCTACAGGTCCGTCACGCCATCGACCCACTGCAATTTGCTTACCAGGAGAAGGTGGGAGTGGAGGATGCTATAGTATACATGTTACACCGATCCCTCTCTCACCTGGATAGGGCTAACGAATATATATATATAACGAATATAATGGTACTTATGTCTATGTTCTTGCACATGTCGACTGCACTACGTTTACTGCTCACCTTGCACAATGTCTGACCATTTCCTTTTTTCTGCACTATGATGTCTATGTTTGCACCAATGCATATGCTGACTATTTTTTTGCACTATGATGACTTTGCACCAAATGCAATATTGCACAACCCTTACGATACCAACGGTATCACGACAACACTGTATGTAACATTCCACATGCCGACATTTCTTGTGTAAATACCATGTAAATTATAACTATAGCCTTATCCCCCTTGTTTTATAACCTTATCTTCTCTGTTCCTTTATCTTCTTGGCTCATACCTCACTGTGAATGTATAAAACTGGAGTGTCATGCCCAATTTCAATGTCACAATATGTTAACCCATTTTGTAACAATGACAATAAAGGTATATTCTATTCTATTCTATTCTAAGGGGGCTGTGAGGATTACATTTTTGGACTTCTCCAGTGCCTTCAATACCATACAGCCTCTGCTACTGAGTAGGAAACTGACAGAGATGGGAGTTAGCTCACACCTTGTAGAATGGATTACTGACTACCTGACAGGCAGACCCCAGTATGTGAAACAGGGGGGCTGTACATCGGACACTGTGGTTAGCAGCACAGGATCTCCGCAGGGGACCGTGCTCTCTCCGTTCCTATTCACTCTATATACATCGGACTTTAAGTACAACTTTGAGTCCTGCCATGTGCAAAAGTTTGCCGACGACACTGCGATCGTGGGATGTATCAGAAATGGGCAGGAGGAGGAGTACAGGAAATTGATTCAGGACTTTGTCCGATGGAGCGACGCAAACCACCTGCACCTGAACACCACACAGACCAGGGAGATGGTGGTGGACTTCAGGAGAACCAGAACTCACCTGGTTCCTGTACCCATCAAAGGAGAATATGTAAAATTTGTCCAGACCTACAAATGCCTGGGTGTGCAGCTGGACAACAAACTGGACTGGACTGCCAACACAGAAGCTC
Organism: Urocampus carinirostris; assembly: GCF_059441175.1. Lineage (NCBI taxonomy): Eukaryota > Metazoa > Chordata > Actinopteri > Syngnathiformes > Syngnathidae > Urocampus > Urocampus carinirostris. The sequence continues at coordinate 20,183,657 of NC_142354.1, forward strand.
TATGTAGGAAAGGGCAAAGCCGACTTTACTTCCTCAGAAGGGTGGCCTCCTTCAAAATCTGCAAAAAGCTCCTGAAAATATTCTATGAGACAGTTGTGGCAAGCGCCCTCTTCTATGCTACAGCGTGTTGGGGAGGCAGCGTCAAGAAGAAGGATGCCTCTCGTCTCAATAAACTGGCTAGGAAAGCGAGCTCTGTTGTGGGCAAAGAGCTGGACAGCCTAACAACAGTAGCTGAGAGACGGGCACTGGAAAAGCTGCGGTCAATCATGGACAATCCATCGCATCCACTACACAGCATTATCTCCAGACAGAAGAGCAGTTTCAGCGACAGACTGCTGTCACTGTCTTGTACTACGGACAGACTGAAGAGATCTTTTCTTCCTCATGCCATGAGGCTCTTTAACTCTACCCGGCAGAGTAAAAGCCCACAGTAAACCACACCACCTACATTGCATATTACCGAATCTTCTTGCAATATGTATTCTGTGTAGCACTATTTAGTTATTCTATATAACACGCTACAGTGGGCATTTGCACGTCACACTGGGTATTTGTATATTGTATTCTTTTTGCTTTATTATTGTATTGTTCTCAGCTCAGGGATGCTGCTGGAAATGTGAATTTCCCTTCGGGGATGAATAAAGTATATATCTATCTATCTATCTAGCTGCACAGCTTTCTCCACTGTTGACAGTCTCTGACATGATTTTGGGTTGGGGTAAAATTGGCATCAGTCCATGGCACAGTTCTTTTTCAGTCTTCTTCTCCTCCGGCCCCCTTGGACTGTGCCGTGGAGAATTTTCTTGGCCAGTCCTAATGATTTTGTGAAGGGACTATACCACTGAAGTTTTCGTCTGCACACAGTTGACAACAGTTCTTCGTAGGGTCCAATGTGCCCTCTGATGGTGTTGCGCACAGTTTCGTTTTTCACATGGGCTAAGTAGCTGATGCCTAGAAGTGTAATATCCCATCTCCATGGCCTTGATTTATTTTCCAGTTTTGCAGTGGGGAGCTCAAGTTTTTGCAGTATAGAAAGATGGAAGTAACCAGCACTTGCATGAGTCTAATCTTTGATTTCACTGCTATGCTCTCGGCCCTCCAGATGATTTTAAGTCTGCCATGAGTTCTGGTTCTGACCCTTCTTCTGATTTGACAGCATCAAGATATTTACATCTGCTGACAGGCTCTAGCTCTCTCTGGTTAATGGTGATACCTTAGGATTGTTGGGCATTGCACTTGTTTGTTTTTTCTGATGTACAAAATATAACTAGTATTACAGGATTCAGATAATTAGGCCATCAAAGAAGGTCTTGCAGGCTCCTCATGGCCCACCACTGATCAGATCTCATTTTTCTTGCAGATTACTACAGGTGCATTTCAAGGCTCCGCTATGTGAAACTAAGAGAGAGGAAATTATTTTCCTGGAAGGAGACTTTTCCACGGCTGCTCAGTTTTTTGTCACCGTGGGCGTGATCACTTTCCTCTACTCCCTACTGGCAACTGTGGTCTATGTATTTTACCAGAACAAATACTTGAAAAACAACAGAGGCCCACTTGTGGTCAGTGACTTAACTTTTCCTGTGACAAGATGACACACAGTTTTATTATATCGTTTGTTTTGTCCTTTTCCTTCTCCATATAGGACTTTGTAGTGACATTCCTCTTTTCCGTCCTATGGCTGGTCAGTAGCTGTTGCTGGGCCAAATCCCTCTCTGATATTAAAATGGCTGCAAAACCTACAAAGGTTCTTCTCCTCATACCTGCCTGCACTGCTCAAGAGAACAAATGCATAGCAGCTCAGGAGCCTCATTGGTCTCGACTCAATGCCTCTGTGGTGGGTAAAGAAAATGTCATCTACTATATTAGACTTATGTGTTATGTCTAAGAAACCATGTGAGGGAGGAATAAAAAGAACAGCTGGTCCGTAAAATAAATAAAAAAAACAAGGAAAAGATTCAATAATCTCAATGCATTTGTACTCCCGTTTTCCTTTTTTTTAAAATTACAGTTCATTTTTATGACGTTGTATTGAAGGAATTTGTATCTTTATTATTTTAGTTTCAACTGGATGAGTAAAAAGCACATTAGGTTTAAATATAAAGTGACGCTGTTGTAATATTAGACCAGTAGCTGCCGTTGCATTTGTAGTGCATGGGTCAGGAACCTATGGCTGGCGAGCCATATATGGCTCTTTTAATGAGTTCATACGCCTTGGAGATAAAATCATTATCTTGCAACTCCCATAGAGAGCATTCCAGATCGAATTTACCTTAGTCAAGTTTAGTGCGCACCTAGCTGTTGTAGTGCTATCAATAAATGGTCAAGCTGTCACACTAACATACCCAGTTCTGGCTGTACTTCAATAAGGAATCCATCCATCCATCCATTATATGCACCGCTTTTCCTCAGTAGGTTCGCGGGGGTGCTGGAGCCCATCCCAGCTATCCCCAGAAAAACTGTTAACAGCCAGAACCGCCAGCCAAGCAAACAAAGTAATTTAATTTGGTGAGCAGTGAGGGTGGGCGGAGCGATGCACACATCACACATACTCACTTCTCTCTGCCCAACACCGTCTGCACCAAAGGTAGTATCCTCGTTTGCAGTATTTTGTGACATTTTTACAAAATAATTCTGCCTGCCTGCACGTTGTTTCTATCAATGAAAAAAAATGAACTTCAAGATGAGCCTCGATAGTTAAAACTGGTATATTTGTTGAATGGGACACTGGCTCTGGCATTATTCTTATTTCATTAATATTATCAAATCATTTAACATCAAAAAGCGAAATAACATGTGCTGAAAATTTAAATTTTGTCTAGAGAGCGGGTTTATTGGTTTTGCTTAAATTTGTCCTGAAATATATGGTATGCAAAAATATACAAATAATTTGCCCTTAAGGCTCTTAGGGTCCTGCCCGGCGGTGTAGTGCAACTGAAAACAAGTGCTACAAAGCCCAAGGAATATCACAAACTACAAAGATGGACAGTGACCAAACAGAACAGTTTTTAATCTCTTTTTTTACTAGGTATTTGGTTTATGCGGGTAACTGCAGCAGCAAGATGGCAGACAAATATTGAGGCTCATGAAACGTATTAATAGAAATTTGAATGGATAGGTAGGTTGGTAGAAGTTTAGTTTGATTTTACAATAAAAGAAATTAGTCCTGCCAAATGGATTTGATAGATGAGTATTCATCTCTGACCCTTATCTGTGAACAACAGGTTTTGTACTAATGATTCATATCAACGGAAAACATGCGTCGAATCATGTGACCATCAAAGACGTCGATCAAAAACTAGTTTACATTAACCACTGCGCCGGAAAAAACGCGAATGAGGGCTGTTTCGCGTAAAATGTAAGCCCCATATTTCTAGACGACAGCTCCAGGGCAACCCTACTGTGGAGAATAGGGCCAGATTTCAACAGAGCTTTTATGTTGTTGTCATTGGTGGTTGTCGCGTTGATGACAAAATTGCATTCACTTGTTATCGTTCCCCAAGGATTAAAGGAAACTTCACCAACCTGACCCGCTGATAATATGGAACGAGTCGAGTAGTGGAAAGAGAAGTGTACCATATTTATAGATAACTTCCACCGGTGTCTAATTGCTATGTATAAATTGAGGACTTGATTTGTAGATGGAAAACAATTAAAATATTGGGACTATATTGTAAATATTGAATGAAGTCCTGCTCTAGTTAAGTGCTACATGGACAGACGTTACCCGCAGTGTTTAGTATTTAGGGCGCATGCATTGTGGAAAAGAGCAGCTTGCTGATTTTCTCAGTGCCTCTACAATAAAAAGAGTATAAGCTGCACCGTAATTAAAGCCGCAGTGTTTGAAATGTATCAAAAAAGTAGCTGCTTTTAGTCCGGAATTTACCGTATATTCTAATCCAAGCACATCATCCCCTTTCTGTTCTTTCTTGATTGATTTTTTTTGAGCATCCGCATGACACTAATATACATGTTTCATTTACTTCCACCAGGTTTTCGGTTTTGTCAACTTCCTCCTTTGGGCCGGAAACATTTGGTTCGTCTTTAAAGAGACGGGTTGGTACAAGATGGGGCAGAGGTACCCGACCAGGAGCAGCTCAGGAAAACGAGAAATGCGCCAGCGACTCTACAGCGAGAGCAGCTTTGACCTTCAAGAAGAAAGCTTCAGTCCTCAGCCGTTCAAACACAGCAACTTCTACGCCACAAAAGCGGATGTAGGAATACAGATATACCGGCAAGGTAGCTTCAACCAGTCGCAAGTCAGCCAGGGCCTCCCTCAAACCTATCTTGGCCAGCCTGTAATTTATGAAAGTAAAGGGGAAGCCCGTTGATTTATATCAAAGAGAAGTAAAGGTAAGATCAGGGCTAAAAAAATCCCTGACCGCGGGTATTACAGCCTGACCCTGACCAATTAACTTGATTTGAGGGACCGAGCCCGAAGAGAATCCGAGTTTTCATTTTTTATTTGTGGGGGTCGGGCCGAGCTTCTCTCTCGCTGACTTAGAAGAAAAAAAAAATCCACCCATTATTTTTTTTCTTTTATTACCCAGTCCCGAGCAGCGACTGAGCATTGAGCGAGACAAAAACTAAAATAAATAAAGAGCAATGACGGGTGGATAAATAAAATAACAAAAAGTCAACCAGAGAGAAAGCCACAAAATGATAGACCCGAATTTCGGGTCGGGCTTCGGCTTAAGATCCTACCACTAATAACAAGTATTGCCATACTGTATTGTCTTGGATATTTCTACCAATCGTACGAAAGTAAATTTGTGTGCATCATGCATCTAAAGTGTTTAAATCCTTAATTAGCATATATTTATTCAACCTTCCTTTTGTGTTCGTGTCGCTGCCGACCTGTTTTGGATTGTAAATGCTTTCAAAAAAACATATACTTTAGTTCATTGCAGCAAAGCTTCTTGACTGGAATTGCTATTTCTACAACATGAAGTAAAAAACAATCAATACAATATGAAATGCGTTAATCTAAATTGTTGTGTTTTAATCGTTAGGGTCGGTTTCCACCCAGCTCTAAAAACACGATTATAAAACACTCGCTATGACCATTACTGCCATCATAAGTGTACCGAACACTTTGTGCAACAACTGCAAGTAATTTATCTGCAAAGAATGCACTAAATTGTCCCTATATTTGCCACACATGCATCTAAACACATATTTGCATACGTGTGCAAGTGACTTTTACTCTAATTTCATTATTTATTGGAACAAGTGGACCTTCTTGGCTGTTGTTGGTTTGGTCTTTCAATTTGATAATTTTTGTTTTCTCTTGTTTTTCTTTCCATTTTATATTTTTATCAATACAGAAGCTCCTCTACTTATGGATGATCGTTCGTAAGTTGAATTTGTTTGCTTAAGTGCTATATTTTTTTGTTTAAGTTTTATATAACTATGTTTAAGGCTTGTATAAGTAACCTGTATTTGTTTGTACTGAAAGTGTTAATAAAATAATATGCTATATAATAAATAAAGTGCAGTTTAGCTTACTTTTGGAAGATGCGCTTCAAGAGTTAGACGCCTTCCACCTCCATAGTAAAAAGTGGCCAAAAAAAAGCGATCCCACCATTTTCTCAACCACATCAAGCTTCCTTATTCCACTTTCCTTTCAAATGAAACTGCTCGCCTCTTCCTTACACTTCAGATCAACCATATTGAATGGATGCACGAGATATTAAACAATAAAAACGTCAAAGTGCTTAGTGCGCTGGAGATACAGTATATAATGTTTACACACAAACTAGGAAGAGGAAGCGGACTTCTTCGGGGTGGATGCTGCATGACTTCTCACAGCGCCACACGAAAGGTAGCGGTGGAAAGAAGCACTACAGTACTTGTCCTGTACTCGGAAAAAGGTGCACAATACAAAGTCTAACTTTCAGTAATGCCCGGATATTTTTCGACCTCCCGAAAAAAATGACCGTATGTATTCGAATGATCGTAAATAGGGTTCGCGTCTGTAAGTTCTATTGCAGACATTTTTTTTAGCCTTGTTCTCAAAGTAAATATCTTCGGTTCGAAACCGACCCTAACCCCATAGATGTTACTAATAATACTCAAAAAAAATAATATATTTCGCAGATATGTTGTAATACCCCTAAGTAAAAGCATTTATTCATATATTTTCTTCTGAGTTAATTTTTCTTTTTTTTAATTAAAATTAACAGATATACTGGCAGAGAAAAAGGCCCAGAGACCCACAATAAAAACAGAAAAACAATATTTTCATGGATAAGGAAAACTACATATGTGACCAAGAGATGAGAAAAAAATTATATAGTATTGTTTTTGTGTATTTTACAGCTGATTTAAGACTACGGTTTCCACCGACTTGTTAACATAAGGCATGTTACCTGAAAACTAAAACAAGACGAGGGTTAAATATTAACTTCATACCCATATAAAGATCTATGTATTTGGTTGTGCTTTGGGTCATTTAGTTGCAACTTCTAGTATTTCAATTGTTGTTGAGTAACTATTTAAGTAGACCAAAATTTATGTATACCTGGTAACAAATATTATCTTTGGACTCATATTACCTTAAATTCTGGACTACAGAGCACACTTGATTAAAAGGCGCTTGGTCAAATTTAAGAACGAAATTCAATTTTGGCTTTGTACAAACCGCACCGGATAGAACACCAGAATGCCAATGGTGCCCTGCTCCCGTAAACCTGACACCATTTTCAGCTTTGTCCAATTTCAATTCTGCTCTGTTTACGTCACATGTTTTCGGATCATGTGACCATTCAAGATGCATATTACAAGGACGAGCACATGTTTACTTCTGCGCGAAATGAAAAAAAATGAGACCTGCGTTGCATAAAACGTAAATCTTATATTTCTAGACAGCAACCATATTATGGGAAATAGTGTCAAATTGCAACACAGACATGTCTTGTTGTGTTATTGTCATTGGTGGTTGACTAAATTACATTTGCTTGTATTTGTTCCTTGAGGATTAAAGGAAACTCAACCTGACAATGATTCCAATGACACGCAAAGCGAAGTGTAGCGGTTTTGATGGATAATTTCCACTGCTGTTCAATTCAGCTGTATAGATTAGTAGGTTAAAAAGTTGAGATGTCGTGAGTATAGCGTAAATATTCAATAAAGTACGGTACTCTTTAACCTCCTGGTTTTCTCCTGTTCTGTATTATATGAATGATGTTGGCCAAAACATCGACTAATTTTTCCTTTAAATGGGTGCCACAAATGTTTCCTGACGTGACTGTGTTGTTTTGTATTTAGAGCGCATGCATTGTGGAAAAGATTAGCAGCATGTAGTCCAGAATTTACGGTACTATATAAGGTACTTATCATAGGGTCAATAAATTACGTAGATCCAACCTGACTTTTCAGTTCAACACATGAATACTCCAAAACTCATAAATGCAAGCACTTGGCACCCACTACTTTTAAATCCAAACATCTCCAATATACATATACCTTGATGTAACTCTTCGGTTTGTCTCAGGTAGTTAATTGCTGCTTAATAATAAGCAGAATGAAACAGGCAACATTTTTAATGATTTTATTATATCTTCACTCATTTGGTATTTAATCATATGGATAGAAAATTGTGTTTGTGTTTTTTGAGTTTTTTTTTATTGCAATTCGATTTGGTGGATTTTTTCCAGATTGTAAAGAATGTTCTTTTTTTGGTGCACTTCAAAATAAAAAAAGTATTCAGTGTAATTATATGTCTTGTTTTTTGTTTGAACTCCAAAATTCTAATCCTGATTTATCCATCCATCTAGTCATCTCTCCTGGGTTATCTTATTATCGCATTAAATAACATTACATTAGACTTGTAAAACATACAGCCCACAGGCCGGATCCGACCGCTTGGATGATTTAATCCGGCCTGTCTTAAGTTTCTGAGTATGTCAAAAAGAAGAAGCGAGACTTTAGGTCATTTCTATCAAAAGTCATGGATTTTTAAAATCAAGTCAAGTCACATTTATTTGTACAGCCTTTAATCACAAGATGTCTCAAAGGACTGCACAGCATTACAATTACATCATCGCCTGATCTTAAACCAACATGAGGGCAAGGAAAAACTCAAAACCTCAGCGTGGAAAAAAGAAACCTTGAGAAGGGGCCTCTTAAGTGGTAATCTCCCTTCCAGGATGACCAAGGTGAAAAAATTTAGCATTGGCTAACAGTACAAAAAACTGTGAACATCAATAAAAGAAAACAATAGGTAATATGTTGAAATTAGTCCAGAAAGTGCATGACTGCAGCGACGCAGCTTCCCATCTGCCAGCTGGACAATGCAGGCGTTGACATGCTTCGGGTCCAGACGCTCGTCCACTGACTTATCTCGAATCGCCTTTCTCCCTCGTATCACCACCACCCAGGCAGTCGGAGAAAGACATGAAAAGAAAAAATTGAGGTGGGCACCAATCATAAGCTATTGATTAGAAGTGTGTCTTAAGTCTAGATCTAAAAACCTCCCCCGAGGTTGCAGATCTTATATCAGGAGGCACTTCACAGTACCAGGGCCCGGATGAAGAACGCTCTTGAGCCTGCAGACGTCTTCTTGGCTCTTGGAGTCACAAGTAGAGGGGCATTTTTCGAGCAGAGGCTCCGTGCAGTAATATAGGGGGAAAACAAATCTGAGAGATAAGAGGGCGCAAGTCCATGCAAACATTTGCATGTTAGTAAGAGAACCTTAAAGTCACATCTTAGACGGGCTGGGAGCCAGTGCAAGTTAGCTAATATAGGAGTATATTCTCAAACCTTTTTGTCCTAGTCAAAAGTCTCGCTGCCGCACACCAAATCCTCTCTGTGTTGAATTTGTACAGCGTGCTGAGTTGGTTCATTGTGTAAAACTGCATTCACAGAATTGTTAAAACAAACCAATTTCGAACATGAACATTTTTTTACCCATTCAGGCTGAATGATCAAGCATAATATTTAAATCAAAGCTTAACGTTTGGAAATGACATTATTTTACTGATCTGGCCTGCCTAAAGAACCGAAAGTCTGGATCCACTCCCAGAATCAAACTGAGATTGAAATCCTTGCATTACATGGAATGTACACATTTTCCATATAAAAAAAAAACAAAGTGTCATGGGTAATCAAATGCCATTAAACAGCGGGTAGAAGGCAAAAAAGAGAATACTAAATGACTGAAGTTTCTTGTGGAGAACATTAAAGTCCGCGCCATGCAGCGTACTTGGATTATGTTGACTGCAAAGGGCAATGGGATAATCCCTCCAGGTGGCTGTTTCATCCCATTTTAGACAACCAATTTAATAGCTAGTCATACTTGAAACTCTCCCTAATGACTTTTCAGTTATCTTTGCCTGCACAATTAAAATGTGCTTCTAAGACGCTTACTGAAGATCCATAAAATAAACAGAAAATAGCCTGCTGTTTGCACAGCCCGGCTTCATGGACTTTGCATATAGACAACATTGTTAATATCATTGACTATAGAGTTTTAGGGAGGATTGTGTCTGGTGGGGCATTGTTTGATTTCCAAATACATTAACCCGCCCCTTGTTTGTCATTTTATTTGGCAGAGCAAGAAAGCAATGTACAGTATAAACTGCAGCATGAAAATAACATTTCACTGTCTCACCTTAACTTGTAAATAAAGTCTAAGCTATACTCCTTTGAAATTAAAGCATCAATAGATAGGTAATCCCTGTTTATAGAAATAAAAGTCCATGACACGAGATAATAATTACTGGAGGGCTTGGGTTCCTTTTACCTTGCTAATTCCAAATAGGAATCTTTGGTCTTCCTATCGCCATCTGCCTTGAGGCAAGAGAATTGCGCGCCTCACTCTGCATCAATACAGTTATACATCCATCCACCCATTATCTGCACCGCTCATCCTCAGCAGGGTCACGGAGTGATACTTTACATACTAATTGTATCAATGATATTCAAGTCAAGTAAAGTAATTTTTATTTGTATAGCCCTTAATCACAAAGAGTCTCAAATGGCTTCACAGGTTATTACACAGACTATTCTTTCAGACTATTATTACACCATCCCCTGATCTGGAACCAACATGAGACAAGGAAAAACTCAAAAACCTCAACATGAGGAAAATGAAGAAACCTTGAGAAGGGACCGCACATGTGGCATCCCCCTTCCAGGATTACCAGACAGCAAAGGATGTTGCAATCACAAATAATACAGAGATATTGTCCACGAAAAGTATAGGGTATTCATAATATAACGTTAAAATTCAGCGATTCTAAAAAGGCGATCCAATATTTTGTAGTGAAATGAAAAATAACTGCATTTGTTGTTGTTTTAATTGCATAAATGTCAACACAAACTTAAAATTTTCAAAATATTTAACGCAGAGGCCAAAATAGCAGCAACGGTGAACAAAATGAAAGATTGTGTTTGCAAAATGCTCCAACTGTGCTGAAAAAATTTAAAACAGAAGTATCTTTTGCAAACTAAATTGCAAACAAGGGTATGAGCTCTTCCAGTCAACCATTCAACTGTGGACAACAAAAATACAGCACTCAGGTGGATCAGCGTACAATTTCTTGTCATTGTAGCTTACTGTATGTAGCTTTCATGCTAGTGCCATTTGTTATCACATGTTCCCTTTTGGTTACAGAGTCAGAATGCTTCCATGCAAATTTTATGATTCAAACTATGTGTCGTGACTGCCTAAGTGAAGTCACCTGGGGCAATCGTTTGGCGCGCTGGAGCGCACTTCCTGATTGCCTGACGTTCTCCACTTAAGCGGTCTGCGTCCAGAGATGGACGTCCGGGTATACTCTTTGTATCCCTGAATGTTTCTCCAGACTACAAGGTACCCACGACTCCTCTTGCCTGATACATGCCTGCCTTCCGTTTTTGACCTGTTTCCGTTCCACTTTTTGCGACCTACTCTCCCGCCCCGGCCATTGACTTACCTGCTCAGCTGTACCGTCCATACACCCGTCACGGAGCTGCCATTCCGCCTGAGGAGGCTGACGACCGACAAGCGCTGACGTCCCAAGCCAGCTCCAACAACTCTTTCAAATAAAAGCACTTTTGAAACTAACGCTATTGGATCCGAGAGTCCGTTCTGGTTCTTGACAGTCATTCCACGCTAGACGTGCATGACTCCCCATTTCCTTTTTCATTTGGGTCCTGATCCTGTTCTGGTTCATGACAGTAATACTGAATAAATATAATCATTTAGTATGTATTTAGTTTTATATGTGCAGACTCTCCTTCCTCCCCTGACTGAATTTTACTGTCATTACTGCAAACCAAAAGTAAGCTATGATGGGTTTCATTTTGCCTGTAATACTCGGGCTTTAAAGCACAGGTACCTTTAATGACTGTGTGTGAAGCACCTAATCATTCTAACGCCTGATACTGTTTTGTGGTACGTGTGTGTGTTCCTGAACCAGTTACATCACCATATTAGCAGTTCGATGACTAAACTCATGATCGTATTCTCTGTAAATGACAGAAATGTGACATTTCAGCGCAGCCTAAGAAATTTCCCAGTTGCATAGCCAATAAGTGGAGTCCATCCTAAGCTGATGTTCCCTTTGAACATCAGCCTGGAATTACACATGCTTTGTTATTAAGATCGTGGTTTGCTGCAGTCCTCTATCTGGTCCAAGTAATTAAATAGCGGAGGGAAGTGATGCCCCTCTCTGCAGGCGCTGCCCCTTACACAAATCCTAATGGCTTGCAGGTGTCCAGGGCCGCCTCTGCGCACGACTAAATTGCAGTTCAGGGGCTTCCAGCTTGATAATTACGATCAGTATGTGTGGAGGAAATAAAGGGTTGCGTCACGGTGTGGATCATGTAGCATTGCATTTTGTGTAGTAAAGTGAATCCCTGTTGAGCTAAAGGGTTATAGGGTTCTGTGTTGCTTTGGTTGAAGCAGTGTTGAATTCAATTTAGCCAGTAGACAACAAATGAAAGTTTTGTTTTGTAAAAATGATATTAGGTACACTTACTGTCGTACACTACCGTTCAAAAGTTTGGATTCGCTTAGAAATGTCCTTCATTTTTAATTAAAAGCACTGTTTTTTTCAGTGAAGATTACGTGAAACTAATCTAAATCTAAGCTACTTTATAAAACTCAAAGTGTGTGCGTGCATGTGTGACTTATAGGCTCCAAAACGGCGGAACTGATGTTCGTGAAAAGATACACGGTAATACTTTAGGCCTCCTTGAGTCTCTTTACCTAAGTTTTGTGTCATTCCCAATGAATATCCAAAAAATCAATAAACATCAACCTTCGTGTAGTTTGCTTTCGTGAGGTCTCTAACACCCTCGATGGCCAAATTGAGTATTGCAGCACTCAACCACCGACCATCCCAAGCAGCCAAATCCAATCTTCTATTAGACCTGCAATGCCGGGCCATTTTGCATGTCAGAAATACACACCATACATTGCTAATGTGGTAATTGAGTCGTTATTATAATAAAACAAGACTGACGAAAATGAATGTCTGTTTTTAATGCAATATCCAAATAGGCGCCTATTTTCAGCAACTAGCACTCCAGTGTAGATTGTGTTTGCCAATTAGTAGAGCCATCAGGGAGCACTAAGCCACGCCCACCATAGTAACAGTATCCATGTATCACACACGGAGCAAATAAAGCAGCCAAAACAACACCGAGCAACTCTTTAGTTGCTATTCCTGATAGCATAGCCGTATCATTACGTTTTTATTATGCTTATCTGACAAGTGAGTAGAAAAGGGTCTCAATTATTATATAGTTATATTCATGGCATCTTGGTTTCCAAAGACGCCAATAACCTTCAAAGGCTGGATGCAAAATGTTGGCGATCTATGAGAGAGTCAGAAGCCCCGTACCAACTACAAATAGAAATAGATTCAGATTTATGAAAGATAAAAGTATATTGAGAATATATTGATGAGTGATCCTGCACATCAAATTCACAAAACGAGTGGTCCCATTGCCACCCGTTCCGAAACTACAGTGAGGAACATGTGGAAACAACATCACGAGCCTTACAAACCCAATACACTAGATCACGAACTGTACATTCTAAATATTCCATAAATTACCAGTTTTACCTCAATTACAAAATGAAATATATATATATATATATATATATATATATATATATATATATATATATATATATATATATATATATATATATCTCATCTCATCTCATTAGCTACACCGCTTATCCTCAGTAGGGTCGCGGGGGTGCTGGAGCCCATCCCAGCAATCATCGGGCAGTGGGCAGGGGACACCCTGAATTGGTTGCCAGCCAATCGCAGGGCACATGGGGACAGACAACTCACTCGCTCATTCACACCTAGGGACAATTTGGACCGGCCAATTCACCTGAAATGCATGTTTTTGGAATGTGGGAGGAAACCGGAGTGCCCGGAGGAAACCCACGCAAGCACGGGGAGAACATACAAACTCCGCACAGGAAGTCTGGAGCTGGATTTGAACCCACGCAGGAGGTTCCCAAGACATGAACTGTGCCACACATGCGCTAACCACTGCGCCGCCGTGCTGCCCGATATATATATATATATATATATATATATATATATATATATATATATATATATATATATATATATATATATATATATATATATATATATATATATATATATATATATATATATATATATATATATATATATATATATATATATATATATATATGTTTATATAGCGCTATGTAGCACGCTTTTCAAGTCAAGACTTCCCAAAGCGCTTTACAGTGTGCTTCACATTTCCCAATAGCGGCCGTGAAGCCATGTAGGCACTAACCTGCTTAATGAGGGTATTAGGGGTTCGGTGTCTTACCCAAGGACACTTCAACATGTAACACGGAGGAGCTGGGATTCGAACTGCGATCTCTTGATCCCAAGACGAGCGCTCTACCTCCTGAGCCACTGCCGCCCCAAAACACAACCTTCACTTGTATTTGTTTTTGTCATATGCAAACAAGGTATGCTAACGAGGGCACAGTGATATACTCAAAGAAAGTGCAGCGTAATAAAAATCTAACACTCATTGTAGAAAAAATAACTTGATTTTGGTTCCCATTGATACTCTCCACGTTGAATTGGTGAAGCCGCAATCATGGCATGCATTGTGTGTGATAGAAAAAGGGGAAGGGCTGTCATCTAGATTCATTTTATCCGGTTTTGGCGGAACACTTAAAGAAAGGTTGAAATATTCCACGAATGTTTCATGTCTACTACAAAAATGTTGAAATAAAACTTGGAGGTTTTGATTTTTTGACCGGCACCTGTATTCTACTCAGAAGAACTAACAAACTGAAAATAAATACAGTACATTCTGATCTTGGTACTGTATTTATACATTCACTTAAATGCTCCAGCTGATACATTGACTTACCTCCAGAGAGCAGTATCACATTAAACAGCATCACCAGTGAAACTACAACCATCATCCATCGCCCCATCTTCTGAATGGCTTAACTTAACCAGGGTGAGGCCACTATGATGATTATGAATTTTAAAAGTGTATTATTTAGGAGTGGAGTATTTGTTCCAGCCATACAAATAATTATCATTTGATATTTGTTCAACTTTGTGCTAAGCATGAACAAGGGGTATGTCGCGTGTAAACGTAACAGCTCTATGAACTAGCTGGCTCTCCACTCATCAAAAGCTCAATCCGGAGTCAAAGCAGGAAAATCAGACTTATTTGTACTCATTTTGAATGAATAAAAGCTTTATTCCGAACATTAAAATAAAAACAGAACAAAAGCAATAACTTAAAAACAAAGTAATGTTACATAACATGTTTGAAAAGGGGTGGTTAGAGGCAGATGCTTATTTTCCCTACCCCTTCATCTTCCCTATTAAATAAACAAATGATAATAACAACAATAGTAATAATATTGATAATAACAGTTTTGATATAACAATAGCAACAATATCACAAAGTTAACCATAGTTGTAGACGCAATATTTCCCAATCTCTCGTATCACTCAGACCCCATTTTCTCCATCTCTGTATTCCGCCAGTAATGTTTTTTTGTATTTAAATTTGAACAAGTGAATAGTTGGACATTGTTTGATCTCGTCTTGTAAATTGTTCCAAAGTTTGACTCCACACACAGACACACACATACTTTTTCTGGTTGTTCTCACCTTTGGGATTATTAATTTACTACAGCCCCTTTAGTTATAATTTCCCTCTTTTCGAATTTTTACGATATTGATGGCTCCAAAGTCTATCAGTGGCAGATGAAGTCCCTGAAAGTTGAGGCACTTGGTGTTTCTAAATGCAAATATCCAGTAGACTGCTAAAATCTTTCTATTAATATATAGTAATTATTATATATTATTTTATATATATGGTGTGCATGTTTTTCAGGTGTACTGTGTTGTTTCAGTCTAAATTGGTGAAATTAACTTTAGTTGAAATAGTTACAGGCTCGTGTATTAAATAGTTGTTTTTTAACTATAAATTATTCATAACACTTAGGGTTCATATTTGAAATGTATATTTTGTTGTTTGTATTTTATAGGGACTCTGTGTTGTTTTTTCACTTAAAATCTGTTGAGTGTATCAAAATGTATTTTTTTTTATATAATATATATATTTATATATATATATATATATATATATATATATATATATATATATATATATATATATATATATATATATATATAATTGTTTTTAAGTTATTGCTTTTGTTCTGTTTATATATATTGGACATCGGCCATTGTTGACGCTGGCTAACATGGCGGCGCTACTTGTATAGCGACCAACAGTCGGGGAAACTAAGTCCGGCGAAAATAACAACTTGAGACTCAGCGGGCGATCGGGTGATGCGATCAGCGGACGGTGCCGTAAGAGTAACGTGAAGTCTTCAAGATGCCGAGCAGAGATAAGGAACTCGAGGAAATTAAAAAGTCACTCGGCTTTTTAATGGATAAAATGGATATCGTCACCAGACAACAAGACACAATTTTGAGTTTAATGGCTGAAATCAAAGACCTTAAAAACGAAAACATTGAGAAAGAAAAGAGGATTATTGCACTAGAAGGGCGCGTAGCAGATCTGGAACAGTATACCAGGATAAATGACATCATTATCACCGGTCTGGACATCAAACCTCGGACCTATGCCAAGGCTGTGGCAAATACAAATATTGGAACAGATGCTGATGAGGATTCTGCTGAGCAACAGGTCATTGCTTTTATGAGTAAAAAAGGCATATCCATCAATGCTGAGGACATAGAAGCATGCCACCAATTAACAAGAGGTGACAACCGACCCAAAGCGACCATCGTAAGGTTTGTTAACAGAAAACGGAAACATGAAATCCTTAAGCAAGGAAAAAAACTAAAAGGGACTAATGTTTATTTAAATGAAAACTTAAGCAAAAAAAACTCTGACATTGCAAGACAGGCTCGATTTTTGAGGAAAACGAACAAAATACAAGGAACATGGACTTCAAACTGCAGAGTATACATAAAGTTAAACGGCACCCCGGAACAAGCAAAAATATTATGGGTTCGAGAATTGCAGGAGCTGGACAGATTTGCCTGAAGAGTAACAATGGCATCCTGGACTGACAATATGGACACCTTTATTACAGATCACAATAAAAAAATCCATCATAATATATTAGGCCATGATTTACCGGAACTGAGCATTGTTAATCACACTGACTCCAATAATTCAAGATTAGATGACTTCGATCCTGACCACAAATTCATATCAGCTAGCTCAGACAATTGCAAATATTATACTGGAAATGAATACAATACCTTTGTTAAATCTGAAGACAAATTCTCAATAATACACTTTAACAGTAGAAGTATGTACACAAATTTTGATGACATCACTGAATACTTACAACAATTTGAGAACCCGTTTAGTGTTATTGCAGTTTCTGAAACGTGGTTCAGTGAGGGAAGGGGTGTCAATTTTGAATTAAACAACTATAATCTGAACTATGTAAATAGAACAAACAAAATAGGAGGTGGAGTAGCTATATATGTGCACAAAAGATTAAAATCGAAAATATTACAAAACATGTCATTTGTCATTGACGATTTACTTGAATGTATTACAATAGAAATTATAAATGAAAAAAGGAAAAATATTATAGTCAGTTGTGTGTATAGAACACCGGGCTCAAATCTGGAAACCTTCACAAACTGGGCTGAAAAAACATATTCAACAATAAGCGCCAAAACACTATTCATTTGTGGAGATTTCAACATCGATCTAATGAATCCAAACAAACATAAAAACATTGATGACTATATTAATATGATGTACAGTATGAGTTTGTACCCAGCTATATTAAGGCCTAGTAGATTCACTTCACACAGTGCAACACTCATTGACAATATATTTACAAATAATATGGAATTTACAAACGTCAGCGGGTTAATGGTTTGTGATATTTCTGATCACCTACCAGTATTTACAGTGTATGATGAAAAGGTTACGAGACAAGAATCAATTAAGGATTATGTTTACAAATGAGTTAGAACTGAAGCGACTATTACATCACTGTATGATGACTTAGTTAAACAAAACTGGAATGATATATATGGTACAGATGATGTGGATTGTGCGTTTGACATATTTTTGGAAATATTCACCAACAAGTACAACAAAAATTGCCCAATGAGACAAATTAATATTAAGAATAAATCTGTAAACTATCCATGGATAACTAAGGGTTTACATAATGCTTGTAAGAAAAAAAACTACTTATATAGAAAATTTATTAAACTAAGAACTAAGGAAGCCGAAACCCGGTATAAAACGTATAAAAACAAATTGACAGGAATATTAAGAGCAAGCAAGAAATTATACTATACCAATTTATTACATCATAACAAAAGTAATATCAAAGGTATTTGGGATATATTAAATAGTATAATAAAAGGAAAGAATGTAAGCAATGCATCTCCAAACTATTTTATTGATAAGAACAGTGAAAATTATAATTTAAATCAAGTTGTGGAGAATTTTAATAGTTATTTTGTAAATGTTGGACCAGAGCTCGCTGCAAATATCCCAGAGTGCAGTGGTAAACAATTTGAGTCACTTTTAAAAATGAACTCCAAGACCATGTTTTTATCCGGGGTTACGGAATCAGAAATCTTAGACGTGGTTAACAACTGTAAAAACAAAACGTCTATGGATTGTTTTGACATCGATATGGTACTAATTAAGCAAATTATAAACAGCATTGTGAAACCATTGACCTACATCTGTAATCTATCATTTCTAACAGGCACATTTCCAAATCAAATGAAAATAGCAAAAGTTATACCAATATACAAAAATGGGAACAAGCACATTTTTACAAACTATAGACCGGTATCTCTGCTTCCTCAGTTCTCTAAAATATTAGAGAGACTTTACAATAATAGACTAGAACAATTTGTAGATAAACATAAATTGATTAATGAAAGTCAATATGGTTTTAGAGCAAACAGATCAGCAACAATGGCAATTATTGATGCAGTAGAAGAAATCACCCACAGTATAGAAAAGAAGAGATACGCAGTCGGGGTATTTATTGACTTAAAAAAAGCATTTGATACCATTAATCATAATATACTATTAAAAAAACTGGAAAGATATGGCATCAGGGGAGTGGCTTTGAAATGGATTCAAAGTTATTTGACGGGGAGGAAGCAATATGTAAAAATGGAAGAGTTTTCATCTGAATATTTGGACATCTGTTGTGGAGTACCACAGGGTTCTATCCTGGGACCAAAGCTATTTAATTTATATATTAACGATATTTTTAATGTTTCAAAACTATTGAAAATAGTAGTATTTGCAGACGACACTAACATTTTCTATTCAAATGATAACTATATGGATTTGGTAACCTGTATTAATCGTGAACTAATTAACCTAAAAGTATGGATGGATATAAATAAATTATCTTTAAATTTAAATAAAACCAAAGTAATATTCTTTGGTAATCGTAAGGCAAATCAAGATTTAGAAGTAAAAATGGATGGTGTCACGATAGACATTGTATCAGAAATTAAGTTTTTAGGGGTCATAATAGACAATAAATTAAGTTGGAAAACACACATCAGACACATACAAACAAAGGTATCTAAAAGCATTTCAATAATTAATAAAACCAAAGTTCTTTTACATTATAATGCATTGTATTTATTATATTGTTCTCTAGTTCTGCCATATTTAACCTATGGTGCAGAAGTCTGGGGCAATAATTACAAAAGTTCACTACAGCCCCTTTTTATCCTTCAAAAACGTGCAATAAGAACCATACACAGGGTAGGATATCGGGATCATACCAATATTTTATTCATGCAGTCCAATTTATTGAAATTGGATGATTTAATAAAATTTTTCACTTCACAACTGTTATTTAAGGTCAACAAAAACATAGTGCCAGAAAACATACAAAGATTATTCACTCGGAAAGAGGGAAATTATAACTTGAGGGGCTGTGGTGAATTCAAAATCCCAAAGGTGAGAACCACCAGGAGAAGTATGTGTGTGTCTGTGTGTGGAGTCAGACTTTGGAATAATTTGCAAAATGAAATCAAACAATGTCCAAATATACATGTGTTCAAATTTAAATATAAAAAAGCATTACTGGCGAAATACAGAGATGAAGAAAATGGGATATGAGGGAGACTGGAAATACTGCACTTCAAACTATGGCTAACTTGTTGTTATTGTTCTATTATCACATCAGAACTGTTATAAGTATTGTGTTTATTTTTATTGATATTATCACTGGTGCCGCAGTGACATTATGCGCATTATGACGTTGAGGGATGGGTATTGCGAAGATTAGTGTATAAAGTATGTGATTATTGTAACTATTATAATTATTGATATCTGACCTATTTAATAAGTATATCCATGAGATTTTGTTGTATTGGACATAAGAGGAGCTATATATAAAATGTGTTTTATAGGGAAGATAAAGGGGTAGGAAAAATAAGCATCTGCTTCTGACTACCCCTTTTCGAACATGTGTGACATTATTTCGTTGTTGATTCATTGTTTTTGTCCTGTTTTTATTTTTATGTTCGAAATAAAGTTTTCATTCATTCATTCATATATATATATATATATATATATATATATATATATATATATATATATATATATATCATCTCATCAGCTGCACCGCTTATCCTCAGTAGGGTCGCGGGGGTGCTGGAGCCCATCCCAGCAATCATCGGGCAGTGGGCAGGGGACACACAGGAACAGACAACTCGTTAGCTCATTCACACCTAGGGACGATTTGGACCAGCCAATCCACCTGAAATGCATGTCTTTGGAATGTGGGAGAAAACCGGAGTGCCCGGAGGAAACCCACGCAAGCATGGGGAGAACATACAAACTCCGCACAGTAAGTCCGGCAGCTGGATTTGAACCCACACAGGAGGTTCCCAAGACCTTAGAACTGTGCCGCACATGCGCTAACCACTGCGCCGCCGTGCTGCCCTCTATATATATATATATATATATATATATATATATATATATATATATACATATATATATATATATATATATATATATATATATATATATATATATATATATATATATAAACATAAAAATATTTTGTTGTGAGATACTGAGTTGCTCGACATGAATGAGATTTATTATAAGAAAAGTTCAAAAATTAAGTAGCTTGGATGTTCACTGTAGAAGGAAAAAATACATGCAAGTATATTTAAGTTGGATAATACATTTTCTTATTCAAATTATTAATTCATTTCCTGCATTAAATTTTTGTTGGTAATATACTGATTAAAGGGATAACCACAAACCTGTCTTTTTTCATTTTCTCCTTTTATTCTTCCTTTTTTTGTTAACTTCTTTATACAACATAATAATTCGTAATATAATGCATCAAAGCAAGTCAGCCCTTTGAGAGCCGGCTCTCTTTAATGAGTTGAGCCGAAAAAGCCGGTTCTCTAAAAAGAGACGGACTTCCTTTCACTACACAACTACCACGGAATGATGCATGATGGGAAATCCCCAGGCGGCAGACGCATGCGCACAGTAGCATCAAACCGCTCGCTTCATTTGCAACGAAAAAAACGATACCGAGATAGAGGCTACCGCGGCGAACTCATATGACTTGATTGATTTGCCGTTTCGTGGTAGTCAGTGTATACCGGATGGTACCCATAATTGACAAATTTGCGTTTTTCCGTACAGATTTTCTTGTACGGCGTACACGTCTTAACATGCATAATAAACGTACTTTGTACGGCAAAAACGTACAGGTTGACAGGTATGTATGGTATCTATTAGGTTGAAATATTTTAGTTTAAGGAAGTGGCATGTATGTGCTTTGTTCTGACCCATGAACTGAGTGCAAATTTATCTTCAAATTATACAGAAGGATTATTGCAATCTTATATTTCTCAAAATTTAAAAGGCACGACAAAGTCAAAATAGTCCACAAATCTTTTCATGCATGCATTTATTTACTCCAGCCTACCTTTTTTTCTCCTTTTTGTGATGTACATAAAAACAATCAAACTGATAGCCCAGTGAAACTTCACATAATTACATGAAAATAACCTCACATGATTGCACAAGAACCAGGTACTCTCGCGCTGTACCACTTGAAAGCCGAGCCTTTCAAAGTGCCATCAAACTTTTCATATCGAATCGCAGTTCATTCTCACTCGCGCACACAGACAGAAAACACCATGCACAACATTTGCAGCCTTCTGGTTTCTCCTCCACTGGGGTTTATATACATATTGACAGGTGAGTTGATATTCGATGAGTGTTTTGTCCAGAGTTCCTTCGTATAACCCAATTCCGTTTGGCAATAGTCCAAGACATTTTTTTCCATAGGATATTTTTTTTTTATATGGATGCAATCCATAAGGAGGACATCCACTGATTTGGAGTCGGTATCATGCTTAGGAGACAGAAGAAACTTCTGTCTTGCTGGTGGACACTGAAGTCTCATCCTCCACCATGCCGCCCATTCCAATAGTGCTCAGCATGCAGTTACGGAACTAGGAAAAACAGAAAAGAGAACAGGAATGAAGTAGCAAGATTTACCGGGGCAGATAAAGACAGGAAGACAATCTGATGTGCCAACCTGTTTGTTAAACAGAACATAGATAACAGGGTTGTAGAGGGCAGAGCTCTTTGCAAAAAAGGCAGGGAGGGCAGCTGTCAAGGGAGAGAAATAGGCTCCCTTGTTCAAGAAGATCCAGCCGGCAAAGGTGGCATATGGGGTCCAAGCGATTAGGAAGCCAAAGACCATCAAGACGCACATACGGGTCACTTCCTTCTCAGCTTTTTGGGTGGATGCAGAATCTTGCTGCTGGGCTGCAGCCTTTAAGCAAAGGATAGATGTTGTTAAAAGCCCAAACTCAACGACAGGTGGGTGATTAAATGCGTCACACAACTTACAGCTTTGACTGTGAGCACAAGACTGCCATAAGTGAAGAAAATAAGGAATACGGGAATGAAGAAGTGGACGACGAACATGTAGATGACATAGGATTCGTTGTTGTAGCCGGGAGCCAAAGTGTAGTAATCAGGTCCACAGGAGCACTGCATGCCCTCGGGGAGGTATCTGTGAAGGAGGTAACATATTGCTTTTTCTGCTTTGAGGAAATCTTTTTACCAAAATGGTCAGCACTACAAGGTTACAATTTTCTGTAAAAAGGATATATGCATTTAACCTTTATGATTCATTCCTTGTCTGGTAGAATAAAATACATATTTGACGTCTTCTGTGGTTAATGGCAGTTAGGTGCTCTACATTTGAAGCTGTTTATTAGCCATTCCTCTTTGTATGTGGATACCATGTCAGGGTGAACATAGCAGTCACTGCTGTCAGGAATAAATTGAGTGGATTTAAAAAAACCTACCTAGACCAGCCAAACAGTGGAGGTGCAGCACAAGCCATAGCCATGATCCAGGTGAAAATCACTCCTGCTGCAGCGTGGGTGCCAGTGAACTTGAAGCTTCCCATTGGTTTACACACAACAATATATCTCTCCACAGCCAACACCACCAAAGACCAGAGAGCAACTTCACCTGCAGCAAAGTTTGGTCAGGAAATTATTTTTAACCATCACACCAAGCCTTTTACACCTAAAATGATCTTACCTCCAAGGGTTGCCATGAATCCCTCAATGGCACAGAATTTGGCTCCCATAATGAAATAGCCGTTGATAGCGGAGGTGATGGTGATGGTGAACCCGAAAGCACACATGATGAGACCCGCCACAGCCAAGTTGACCAGAATGTAGTTGAGTGGTTGCCGGAGCTTTTTGTTCTGAGCCGTGACCAACAATGTCAGACCGTTGATTGGAGTTCCGGTGCAAATCAGGAAGAACATGTAACAAGCCAACATTCTGTACCAAATCGGGTCCACCATGTAATACTGCTGGTATTCAAAGGGACTCCTAACAATCCCAGTCCTGTTGGACATGGGGATGTAGAAGTTTTTGCCCTCTGTGCCATTGGGCTCAAACTGTCCGTCCCAACCCATGGTTGTAGAGTTGGATTGCGGGAGCGTCTGTCCGATAGTTTGTTGTCTCAATTGGTGTTGAAAGCCGAACACTCTCCAGGGACTCTTGCCGCCTTGGCTGGAGTTTTATACCTGCTTGTTGTGATCCTTAAATTGGATTTATCAGATTACAGAGGCATTAAGTGGAAGTGTGCTGCTCAAATCTGACCAATAATTGACTTTGCCAAAACATGAAGACTCTGCAGGTCACATCTTTGACTTTTGACCAACCATTACATCGTTTTACGGTTAATGAGAGACAGTATCAAGTCTTCGGGCCAAAACCTTGTAGCTACAAAGTGGTAAATTTAAGGGTGTTATTCAACACTTTTGATTGTATGTAGGTCAGAGAGGAAGTTATACCTACTATGTACTAAATATATTTAGTTTTAGTTAAAGTCCCAATTTAAATCATGAAATAAATCCTGTAATATACCTAATCAGATTTTAAAGCAATCTCTTAAACCCAGCAACAAATGGTCTATAAGTCGAACAATATCTTTCCAAATGTTTACTTCTCATATTTAATGTTCATATCTGATCATAAAATAACTTAATTTAGTTCGGACCTAAGTGCATACATTCTTTATTCTTCTTCTTCCTCTATTGACCAGCAGCGTTTAGCATTTACTATGGACGGACTCCATCTGGCACTTTCACTGTATGGATCTTCACTCAAACGGACTACTGTAATGTCTGTGCTCTTCTTGCTTCAGGATTAAAAGGACTGTATAATTTTCCACACTTAAGTATAAGGTATGCCACAACCTAGCTGATGAATTGTGCATTAGTATTCAGGTCACTTAGGTACAGCTGATTAGTCTAATGAGAGCTTGAGGAAGTTGTACACCCATCATTAGTTTTTCCACATTTTGTCCCATCTCCATAGATTGTACAAGTGTATCTGTTACTTTAAATCCTAATATTTGAATTAGCAAGCAATAAAACAATTTAAAAACACATTGTATTTTCTCAAAAGACAATCTGAATGCTTGATTTTGAGAGGAATTTGGCCAAACGCCATTTTACTTTTGAAATTAACATGAAGGGCTCACAGAGAGTGTGATAATTTCTTAGTAACATGGACGGCTCGGCGTCACCAGCCAGGCTTTGTGACCGAATATGTCAATTGTCAGTTTACACTTTGTGTTGTCACGGGAAAAAAATGTACAGTGTTTAAAAATTATCAAATTTTATATTTTACTTTGTTTTCTTTTGCAGTGCATTGGGGCAGCAGTGGCTCAGGAGGTAGAGCGCTCGTCTTGGGATCGAGAGATCGCAGTTCGAATCCCGGCTCCTCCGTGTTACATGTCGAAGTGTCCTTGGGTAAGACACTGAACCCACAATACCCCCAATAAGCAGGTTAGCGCCTTACATGGCTTCACGGCCGCTATTGGGAAAATGTGAACCACAATGTAAAGCGCTTTGGGAAGTCTTGACTTGAAAAGCGCTATATAAATGCAGATCATTTCATTTCATTTCATTTGCATTGCAGAGATTAGAACATTTATTTTTTCAGAATAGTATATTTTAGTTCTGCGAAAATGATAAAACATTTCGATAAAACTAAAATGATAAAAATAAGTTCATATAAATGTCTGGACAGAGGTTTTTATAGAATGTGGTATATTGGTATGCAAACTATTGATTGTTGTTGATACACCTGCACTTGCTCATAAGTTTATATACAGTACCTCTGTGTATGTTTATGGGCACATCTGTATTTATAGCTGTCTATATATATATATATATATATATATATATATATATATATATATATATATATATATACATACATATATATATATATATACATATATATATATATATATATATATATATATATATATATATATATATATATATATATATATATATATATATATATGTATATATGTATATATATATATATATATACATATATACATATATATATATATATATATATATATATATATATATATATATATATATATATGTATATATATATATATATATATATACATATACCGAGCAGGGAGGCAACGGGTACCAATGTTTAAGTCTTAGGTATGACTCGGCCGAGGCTTGAACCACAACCTCCCAGTCTCGGGGAGGGCGCCATACCCCCAAGTCCACCGAGCTGGTATAATTGACAATTGATTTTATTTTCTTCTATCTATCCATCTATCTATCTATCTATCTATCTATCTATCTATCTATCTATCTATCTATCTATCTATCTATCTATCTATCTATCTATCTATCTATCTATCTATCTATCTATCTATCTATCTATCTATCTATCTATCTATCTATCTATCTATCTATCTATCAATCAATCAATCAATCAATCAATCAATCAATCAATCAATCAATCAATCAATCAATCTATCTATCTATCTATCTATCTATCTATCTATCTATCTATCTATCTATCTATCTATCTATCTATCTATCTATCTATCTATCTATCTATCTATCTATGTATCCATTTTTTCCCTAACTAATCTCTCAAAGGTTTTATATGTGAAACCACAGAGATTAACAACACATGCGCGTAAGCCATTATTTTGCTGAATGGAATTCCCGTATTTTGTAACACTTTAAATAGATGCAATAATTAGTATATTAGGATCCGCCTTTATGTACTGGATATTTGAATCTAAACAACCCATTCATTCATTTATTTATTCATACATTTATACCTTCATCAACCAACTGTATATCTTCAGGAAGGTGCTGAGGCCCATCCCAGCTGACTTCTGTAAAGAAGAAGGTGAACCATTCACTCATTCTCTCATAGTTTGAGGCAGTTTAGACCTGACTATCAGTCCAGTACATGGGATTGAACTCAGGATAAATGAACTCTGAGACAGACATGCACACTATTGCTAGAATAGTTTTTCTATTGACATTTAAACCAGAATCCGATCTGAAAACTCCTGGCCACGTGCTTGCGGGAGTAACCAATGTGAACAACCAAGATGTTATGGTCAAAAAATGTTCTTTTAAAGTTTTTTTTCTGGCATAAATCTAAAAAGCCAGTTCGGACATTAAAACTAACAATATTTACTGCTTTTAGAAGAAAGAAAACAACTTTGAAGTTTATGATATGGCAATCTTGTTGATATCAGTCCAATTTTGATGAGTGAAGTTCACCTCTCAGTGGAAAGTTGTCTGATTTTATTTTATTTATTTTAGTATTCTGTACTCTGAGTTGCTTTTTGCTGCTTCTGCAGGAAGCTCACATCCCCTCAACTAAATTGAATTGAATTGATTTGGATGAGTGGTAAGCACTTTACGGCACAGTTCTAATTCATGAGTTCAAATTCAGCTACCAGCCTACCTCAGTGGTGTTTCTCCCTGTGCCTGCGTGGGTTTCCTCCAGGCATTCCGGTTTCCTCCCACTTTCCAAAAACATACATGACAGGTTAATTGTTGACTCCAAATTGCCCCTTGGTATGATTGAGTGTATTAATTGTTTTATCTGTCTATGTGCCATGTGGCTGGCTGGCAATTGCTTCAGGGTGTCCCCTGCTTGGAGATAGCTGGGATGGGCTCCAGCGCCCCTCACAACCTTAGTGAGATGATAGATGGATAGAATTGGATTGTCTTTATTGTCATTGATATCAACGTTGTGAAACATTTAATGCAACAAGATTAGATTCGACACTCCAGGGCAAACGTAATAAAGATTTCATGAGAAAAAAAGATAAAAGACTATCAGGACAAATACTTACCAAATAATGCTTAGAAACTGGCTCATTTGTATTAATAATGCAATGAATAAAGGTAGTTTATCATAACAATAGTCAAATAAAAAGAAGTGCAAAAATAATATGTCACAAGATACAGTTTTCATTTTTTAGTACACATGTGCACAGTTTTATTTATGAAATGAAATGATCTGCATTTATATAGCGCTTTTCAAGTCAACGAAGACTTCCCAAAGCGCTTTACAATGTGCTTCACATTTACCCATTCACACAAACACTCACACACCAATAGCGGCCGTGCCGCCATGCAAGGCGCCAACCTGCTTATTGGGGGCATTAGGGGTTCAGTGTCTAACCGAAGGACACTTCGACATGTGACACAGAGGAGCCGGGATTCGAACTGCGATCTATTGATCCCAAGACGAGCGCTCTACCTCCTGAGCTACTGCCGGTGTATCAAAAGTTGAAATTTGATTGTTTTGAGTTTTTTTTGGGAATTCTCACAAAATCTGTGTTTTTGTTGCATTACTGTTAAAATTCCGGTACCGCGTTCATTTGTTAAGTCATGAGCGTCTGCGACTGTCTTTTTCATTTGGCACTTTAGGGGCTTCAGCGCTTGCCATAGCTTCAGCCAAATAGCATCGCGCTGAAGGTAAGATGTGCCCAATATCAGTTGGATATAGAAATGCATATTTTGCTAGATATGAGAGCTGCTTTCACAAATTGTTTTTGTATATAAGGATATATAAGTTGTGCTAAATGATGTATATAAAAAAACACTAATTAAAAGTAAAGTAATGCAGCTTAAAACAATGATGCAACATGTTTTGATGCAAACACGCCACGAGGTGCGGCCTGTTGAGTGATGTGCCGTTTTTGTATTTTTAATGTTTTAGATGATTGCAGTCGTGAACAGATGCCCTGACTTTTGTATTGTTTTGCTTACTGAATTCAGAATCCAGGCAATAAACCGAGTGACTGTGAACTCTTGTGTCGTGCATGATTGAGGGTCGTTACACCACCCCTATTTAACAGCAACAAAAAGGTAGAAAAAAGGAAAGAAGTCGCAGGATATGTTTTTGCAGTTTTGTGCGCTCATTTAGGGTGGTCATGGCCCTAGGGAAGAAACTCTTTCTGAGCCTGTTTGTCCTAGTTTTAAGGGACCTGTAGCGCCTACCAGAGGGCAACAGGTCCAGGAGATGGTGACCAGGGTGGGAATTGTATTTCATAATGTTGATGGCTCAGCTACAGTATTACAAGCCGACACTGTCGTCTAGACTGGGCAGAGAGCAGCCAATGATCTTTTGGGCTGTATGTTTCTCTGTATGTTTTTCCTGTCCGCTGCCATTTTCCCAGGCATACCAAACAGTGATGCCATGTGCTAGAATGCTTTCCACTGTGGGTATTAGAAGGACACCAGCAGCTTCTTTTCAAGGTTGTTCCTCCTGAGAACACTCAGGAAGTGGAGTTATTGCTGGGTCTTCCCCACCACAGCCCTGGTGTCTGTGGATCAGGAGAGGCTGTTGGAGATGTGCACTCTCAGAAGATTGAAGGAGTGGACTCTTTCCACACAGTTTCCATTGATGATGATTGGGGCTGGTTCTGTGCTTTCCCTCCTGAAGTCAAGTATGACAAATCTAAACAGTGCAGGATTCTTGAAAGACCGCTTCCAGAGCTTAACTACATTGATGCTGCAGCTGCTCTTGCTGGGGATCAGTCGGCTAAGAGCCATGCAATTGGCTGCCACCCGTTTTGCTATGTACCTAAACTTTTAATCTCTCCAACAGTTGCCTGAGCCATGAAAAGAGAGATGAATGTTTCCACATCTTAAGTAATTATAGACCTGTGTCAAACCTACTTTTCCTTTCTAAAGTACTTGAAAAAGTAGTGGCACAGCAGCTGAATGATTTCATATCCGAGGATAACCTTTTTGAATCTATGCAATCAGGATTCAGGGCTACCACTCTACTGAGACAGCTCTGATCAAGGTAACAAATGATCTCCTACTGGCAATGGATTCTGGCGCTTCATCACTTTTGCTGCTGCTGGATTTTAGTGCTGCTTTTGACACAGTGCACCACAATTTCCTACTAGAACGGTTGGAAAAATGGATTGGTCTCTCAGGAACCGTCCTCTCGTGGTTCAGATCCTACCTCTCAGATAGGACGCACTGTGTTAAATATGGCGAAATGACATCTGAGCCCTTTAATGTTACCTGTGGTGTTCCGCAGGGTTCAGTGCTTGGCCCCCTTCTTTTCAGCATTTTCATGCTTCCATTAGGTGATATTATTCGCAAGTACAATATCAGCTTCCACTGCTATGTAGACGACACTCAACTATATCTTTCGTTGGAGGAATCTCCCACACTAAACTGTGGAAATTTGGAGGCCTGCCTCATTGAGATAAAAGAGTGGATGTCACTCAATTTCTTGCGTCTTAACTCTGAAAAGACCGAAATGTTAGTCATTGGTCCATCTAAATGCCGTGACTTATTCTCAAAAACTGCTGTGAACATTGACAAATGTCACATCACACAGAGTGACTCAGTTAAAAATTTAGGTGTCATATTTGACCCTGGTCTATCCTTTGAAATGCATGTAAAGAAAATTACTAGAACCGCTTTCTTCCATCTTCGTAACATTGCTAAAATCCGTTCAATACTGTCTCAGTCGGATGCGGAAATTATAATTCATGCGTTTGTTACCTCCCGTCTCGATTACTGTAATGCACTACTCTCTGGTCTCCCGAAGTCTAGAATCAAGTCTCTTCAGCTTGTACAAAATGCCGCAGCGAGGCTTTTAACTAGGACAAAAAAGTATGATCACATAACACCGATTTTGGCTAACCTGCATTGGCTCCCAGTAAGCCTTAGATGTGATTTCAAGGTTCTCTTAGTATTATACAAAATCATACATGGACTTGATCCCTCTTATCTTTTAGATCTGATTTCCCCCTACGTCCCGGTCCGAAGCCTACGATCTGAGAGTGCCGGTCTTCTGGTGATCCCAAGAGCAAAGAAGTGTTCTGCTGGTTCGAGAGCGTTCTCCATCCGGGCACCGGTGCTGTGGAATGCTCTTCCCCCTGAGATCCGATCTGCAACCTCAGTGGAAATGTTTAAATCTGAACTTAAAACTCACTTCTACTCCATAGCATATGAATAACCTACTCTTCTCGTCGGCTGAAAAATAGTCTGTGTAATGTAGTGTAATAATCTGTGAAGCCCTTTGAGACTCTTCGTGATTTAGCGCTATACAAATAAAAATGACTTGACTTGACTTGACATCAGTCTCTGCCTTTTGATTAGGCTGATCCAAATATCGATATTATCAATACTAAGCAAGTAGTTGGATCGCATTAATACTATTGTCCTGGGATTGATACTTTGCTTCCCCACCAATTTCCTCAAAATGTTGCTTTACTGTGCCGAATTGGTTACATGATTTCTGCTTTTTAAACATTGTGCTATGGAAGGTATAGTTGTCATTGTTGTATTTGTGTTTTTGTTACATGGCTGCTTTTTTTTTTGGGGTTCGACTCTCATCATTTTTGTTCTGGAGCCATTGTGCATTTTAAGATGGCGCCACATAAGTGTCCGGTTGTTACAGCAGCTCCGTTCTTACAGCTGTAACAAAAGAAATTTCCCCATTGAGGGACAAATGAAGGATTATCTTATCTTATCCTATCCTATCCTATCTCCTATCGTGGCTGTGACGATAGTTCTACCAGAGCTAAAATGAAGACTAAGCGGCTAGCGGAATTATAAGCCTTCGGTACCGTCCGTAATCATGGTAAATGTGACATTTCTACCAAATAAGACAGATGAACAGGCTGTGCTGGTGAAAAACATCAAAGTTTACAGGGAGTGCAGTTTGCTGTGTGTTACGGAAACGTGGCTCACGTCTAGCATCCCGGACGCTAATGTGGAGCTACCAGGAGTTACCCGGCTTCAGCGCTGTTAGGACAGACAGAGACACAAAAGCCTGCAGGAAGCGGAGAGGAGGTGGACTCGCTATCTACGTGAACACGAGGTGGTGTAACCCTGGGCACAAAGATTTCCATCCGTGCAGGGACGTCATCCACTCCGCTGTTGCTAAACTACAACACAGCACCCTGAGGCCATCCTGTTAATCTGTTAATAAACAACAAAAGGATACTGCTGGAGGTGTGAATTTCCCTACAGGGATGAGTAAATTATCTATCCATCTATCTATCTATCAATCTTATTTTGCCATCTATTTGACATGTTACAATGATAAAGTATTCTAGTAGACTATATATAAATATATATATATATATATATATATATATATATATATATATATATATATATATATATATATATATATATATATATATATGACTATACACACATATATACATCTTTTTTACACTAGTAAAGGGACAGTGTGTGTTATTTAGCCTCTTTTAGTGGAGGAAAAAAACCAAGAACGATGACAAATCAATATATCTTATTTCATTGGCCAATATTACCCCACTCTTCAAAATGTTGTCAACTATTTCTTTAAGAAGGGAAGTAGGTTGGTGTGGGGGTAGTATTTAAATGTATATAACAATCACAGTGTATTAATGATGTATGATATACTTAAAGTGTGTATTATTTAGCCTCTACTGGTGCTAAAAATCTTCATTCTTAAATTTAAAAAAACTGTTGATCTGAACCCGTTTGTTTTCCTCGCCTTATTCTTGCTTAATCAAGGTCGGCTCCCAAAGACTGTGCACAGTAAGTGATGAGACGATAGTTCTACCCAACCGATGTGTTGCAACACCTGTTGTTAGGAGTCATAAGTATCGGATCGGATCAGTATTGATCGATACTACCTTGCATTTACTTGGATTGGAACAATTACAAAATTCCAAGTATTGCCCACCCCTACTTGTAGTTTGTTACATCAAAGTCTCATCGTAATATTGTAAACAGTCTTCTTATGTCAGCCAGAGATAAGACACCTTTGCCATGTCACAGGGTTAAACTAGTACAGTGGAACCTCGGTTTTCGAACGCCTCTCAGTTCGAACAAATCGGTTCTCGACCAAAAATTTCGAGAAACTCTTGCTTCGCTTTTCGTTCAAAAAATCGGAGTTCGAACGCCGGTACGCTAGGGGCGATGCTGAGCGGCGTACGGGTGTAGATTGCCCCCACCCCTCGTGAAGAACTGTTGTCACGTGAGCGCACATTTCTTTTTGCTTTCGTTTTTAATATCGGTGAACGGAGTGTTTTAACCCCTAATTATGCCTCGGAAGAAGGTCGGTGCAAGCAGCAAAGTTGCTACAGGTGAAAAAGGAAGAGTAGTGCGTACAACTATTGCATTTAAGAAATAAATAATAGCAAAATATGAAGAAAATGTGCGAGGTTCCCTTCTTTCGAGGGAATAGAGCATGGCTTCTGCAGACCACCACAAAGGTAAGAAATTCTATTCATAAATCTTTTCTTTATTCTTTAACTGCTCACCACTTGTTGTGGAGACCCGGGTGCTAAATGACGTGTAAACGACCTGATTTTTTTATTTTTACACGAACGTACGATTAGCCTGGGTTAGTATTATGTTTACGTTCGTGGTAAACATTTAGGTTGTTGGAACGAATTAAAACGATTTTACATTACTTTTAATGGGAAAAACGATTCTCGGTGATCGACCAAATCGGTTTTCGAACAGGGTTCTGGAACGGATTATGGGCGAGAACCGAGGTTCCACTGTAGTTAATGCTCCGAGGTAGCTAGCTCGACTGCAGGTGGAGTATGACAGTTCTTTGGATTCTCTGTTTAAGTAGGTTCCAAATCCAAAAACGGAGCACAGTGAGGAACTGACTCACAAGAACATAGCATTTGAAGTTCAATGTACGTTTCCTGTAGACTCCAAAATAAAAGCGTGTGTGTGTAGTCTAAGGAAATATATATAAAAGACCTTAAAATTTAAAAATACAATTTTGGAATACATGAACAAATACTAATTGTTGTTCACAGGATCAGCTAAACTGGTGCCTGAAATCATTGAGTCATAACCATCCTTCCCAAGCCATTGTTGCACAATAATAATATTATTAATTGCTGGTGGAGAGTCACATAGCCACGCCATTCCGAAAGGCAGTGCATTCATGAAATCGAAACCTTTTTGCTATAAACTTGGTGAAACAGTGGAGTGACTACATTTGTCTTGTTACTTCCTACACTTCCTACAAACGTTCTTTGTTTTGCCTTAAAAATATTGGCGGGTGAGTGAAATTTGGAGTCGTCTGTCCCATCAACAGCCTCTATTGCCACTGTCAATGTACAGACGCTCCCCTACTTTAGAACATTCGAGTTACGAACAATGGTACATACTAACATTTTTTTCGGGATGTTGAAAAATACTTGGACATTGCTGCAAGTTGGATTTTGTATTGTGCACCTCTTTTCATGTACAGGACAATACTGTAGTGCTTCTTTCTGCCGCTATCGACGTGTGGTGCAGTGAGAACCCACCCAGCATCCACCCCGAAGAAGAAATCCGGCTTCCTCTTCCTAGTTAGTGTGTAAACATACTATACTGTATCTCCAGCACATTTGTATTGTTTAATATCTTGTGCATCAATACAATATGTGTGGTGCAAAGTGTAAAGAAGAGGCGAGCCGTTTCTTTTGAAATGAAAGTGGAATAAGAAAGTTGATGCGGTTGACAAAACGGTCGGAAAGCTTTTTTTCGGCCACTTATCTGCCACGGAGGAGAAAGTCACCTAAATCTTTAAGCTCATCTTTCAAAAGTTAAACTTAACTTTATTTATCTTTATAGAACACAATTTATTAAATGACAAACTTGTTTGTTGACTTAAAAATTGTGTTTATTATGGATACAAAAAAATAATACAATAGATTTTTACTTATTGCTTTGGAATTAGGACCCGGGTAAACTGGAAATTGGGTAAGTGTTTATTTCTCCAACACAGCAGCTTGAAATAACTTGAAAGTTCTCTGATCAGCTGGTCTTGTGATCTATCGATGTCATTCTCACAGTGAGTCTGCCAGAAGGTAATTGTACAAGGATTTCACAAATAATCTTGAGCCTATAAAAAGGGCAAATAAAAAATATTTAACAGGCATATATAAAACAGTATAAAATGAATCATGAATTAAGATTGTTCACTTTCAACCACATATTGGACGTCGTAAACTTGGTGTTTTAATTAGGAGATCACTGAAAACCAAATTCCCCGCGACTCTACTGAGGATAAGCGGTGCAGATAATTAATGAATGGATAGATGAAAACTAAAATGTTCAATATGATGTCAAATCATTTTAAAAATCTGCATCAGAGTAAAGGCTTTCTAATGTATTAGTGGCCAAAAAGACAATTCTCTTAAGTGGTCGCTAAAATGTATAGCGTTTCTCTTTAAAAAAAAAAAAATCAAACTGGTCTAAATCTATATCACTCACTTTCTCAAGGGATAAATGAGACGCCTACTGAATGTGTAACAAATATGATAGATTTACTTCAATACTTGAGGGAATACTTAAAGTCGTTTGTGATGACAACATCCCGACAAAGCTAGGCTAACAAGGCGAGCCTGCTACCTTAGAGGAAAAGGCTATTGTTTGATCACTGACTCTCCATAGTTTGTTCTTCTTTCTGCTTTGTACGACTCATTTTCGGTTGCACTATACCATAGCGTGACATCTAGTGGTCAAATATTACATTATGTACCTTTAAGGTTATAGTTATGGTAAATTTTCACATTTAGTTGCATGCATTCCCATAGTCATACTTCGTAAAATGTAACCAATCTTTCGAACGTTTGACTCTTGACGTTTGTGTTCATCTTCAAGCAGTTAGCCATCGTTGGCTAAAATGATCTGTAAGGGTGTTAAATCTGAGCTGCTTTGTCTGTTGCTTAATGAAGTCCTGAACAAGAAGCTATCATTCCATTCCTCATCAGGCATGACAAAATCATTACATGACTGTAAAAAAATTTAAATGTAAAAAACAAAAAAGTTTTTTTCTTTCTGGATTTTGCCTATCCCTGTTTGTTTCCGGAAAGTAATTCCGGCGATCAGCAGGTTCACTTCACATGACTTAGCATTGGCGCCTGGAGGAGGGTTCATACGGTTGCTGGAAATCATTGATAGAATTTAAATTTTAAAATTGTGTTTTCAAGGATTGAAAAGTGCATGAAAAGAAGGGAAGAGCTTGTAAAAGCTTTAAATAGTTGCCATGTTTCTCAACAATTCTGCTTAAAAATGATGCTGACATTGCTCTCTGTTGGATTTCCTCTGCCATTGCTTGTGTTCTTTCTTAGTGATTAACTGCAGCTGGAATTAGTTTGTATGGCATTGTCCTGTTAGACGTCCTCGTCCCCTCTAGGTGGCGCAGTGAGGACAGGTTTGTGCTAATCCTAAACAGGGCACAATGAAATGTGTATTATAGCAAGAATTACGGAACTTTTCCCAATGGTAAATTTAATGGGAAGAACTTCCTACAACTGAAACTGTAAGCTACATATTAGAGTCATTTTTAACCGACACCTATATGGGGAGAGATTTTTTCTACAGCTAGCTAGCTAGATAAATAGATAAATAGATAAATAGATAGATAGATATTTACTCCAGATCTAGGAATCATGTCTTGCACACGCAAGATTAAAAATCACATCGGTAAACTGAAATTGGAATTATGGCTCTGCAAAATACATGATTAACACCTGATTTCTTCTTTTTATCTTACTGGGGAAATTGGAAAATTGCCTTTAAAAGTACTTAAAAAGTGCTTGAATTTGGCCATGAAAAAGGTGTACCAACCATGCTAGAGCCTGTGTGTAGTAAGATCTACTCAAAAAATACTGGCCCTCAGGGGAGGAATGTGCAAACAGTATAGAAGACTTGCGCAAAATTCACATTAATCTCAGTAACATATGTAAAAGTCAAGTCAAGTCAAGTCAAGTCATTTTTATTTGTATAGCCCTAAATCACGAAGAGTCTCAAAGGGCTTCACAGATTGTTACACTATATTACACAAACTATTTTCAACCGACAAGAGGAGTAGGTTATTCGTATGCAATGGAGTAGAAGTGAGTTTTAAGTTTAGATTTAAACATTTCCACTGAGGTTGCAGATCGAATCTCAGGGGGAAGAGCATTCCACAGCACCGGTGCCCGGATGGAGAACGCTCTCGAACCAGCAGAAGACTTCTTTGCTCTCGGGATCATCAGAAGACCAGCACTCTCAGATCGTAGGCTTCGGACCGGGACATAGTGGCAGATCAGATCTGAAAGATAAGAGGGAGCAAGTCCATGTATGATTTTGTACAATACTAAGAGAACTTTGAAGTCACATCTTTGGCTAACTGGGAGCCAATGCAGGTTAGCCAAAATCGGTGTTATGTGATCGTACTTTTTTGTCCTGGTTAAAAGCCTCGCTGCGGCATTTTGTACTAGCTGAAGAGACTTGATTCTGGACTTCGGGAGACCGGAGAGTAGTGCATTGCAGTAATCGAGACGGGAGGTAACGAATGCATGAATTATTGTTTCCGCATCAGACTGAGACAGTATTGAACGGATTTTAGCAATGTTGCGAAGATGGAAGAAGGCAGTTCTAGTAATTTGCTTTACATGCATCTCAAAGGATAGATCAGGGTCAAATATGACACCTAAATTTTTAACTGAGTCACTCTGTGTGATGTGACATTTGTCAATGTTCACAGCAGTTTTTGAGAATAAGTCCCGGCATTTAGAAGGACCAATGACTAACATTTCGGTCTTTTCAGAGTTAAGACGCAAGAAATTGAGTGACATCCACTCTTTTATCTCAGTGAGACAGGCCTCCAAATTTCCACAGTTTAGTGTGGAAGATTCCTCCAACGGAAGATATAGTTGAGTGTCGTCTGCGTAGCAATGGAAGCTGATATTGTACTTGCGAATAATATCACCTAATGGAAGCATGTAAATGTTGAAAAGTAGGGGGCCGAGCACTGAACCCTGCGGAACACCGCAGGTAACATTAAAGGGCTCAGATGTCGTTTCACCATATTTAACACAGTGCGTCCTATCTGAGAGGTAGGATTTGAACCACGAGAGGACGCCTCCTGAGAGACCAATCCATTTTTCCAACCGTTCTAGTAGGATATTGTGGCGCACTGTGTCAAAAGCAGCACTAAGATCCAGCAGCAGCAAAAGTGATGAAGCGCCAGAATCCATTGACATTAGGAGATCATTTGTTACCTTGATCAGAGCTGTCTCAGTAGAGTGGTTAGCCCTGAATCCTGATTGCATGGATTCAAAAAGGTTATTCTCTGATATGAAAGCATTCAGCTGCTGTGCCACTACTCTTTCGAGTACTTTAGAGAGGAAAGGTAGGTTTGACACAGGTCTGTAATTACTTAATATTTCTGGATCAAGGTTGGGTCGTTTCAGTGTGGGTTTAATAACGGCGGACTTAAAAGCTGCTGGAACTACACCTGAGGAGAGTGATGTATTTATAATATTTAGAACTGAAGGCCCAAGGACGCTAAAAAGACTTTTAATAAGTGAACCTGGGAGCGGGTCGAACTGGCAAGTTGTCGGTTTGGCCGCATTCACCACTTGTTTGAGATCATCAAGTGACAGTTCACTAAAACCGGCCATTTTCCCAGGGCAGCCACCCTGTCGTGCATCTGTAAATTTCAGTCCTTTAATACGTGTGGTACTAACAATATCTTTTGCAATTTCTTCCTGTATGCATTGAATCTTCTTAGTGAAGAAGACCATTAACTCCTGAGCAGAGTGTGTCGAACTGTCTGCGATAGGCTGTTGCCTTGTAAGCGATGCTACAGTGTCAAAAAGGGCTTTGGGGTTGTTCTTTTGAGACGCAATCACCTTCGAAAGGTAGGCCGATTTTGCAGAGGCAAGGGCCGCTTTATACTTTAACAAGCTGTCACACCAGGTTTGATGGAAAACCTCAAGCTTGGTAGCGCGCCATTTTCTCTCCCATTTCCTGCATTCTTTTTTAAGGGTTCTAGTTTCATCAGTAAACCAAGGTGTGCATCTTTTAGGACGTGATTTTAGTTTTATGGGCGCTATTGAATCCAGCACACTAGTCAGGGTGGTATTGAACTCATTCATGAGTGAGTCAATCGAGCCATTGTATTTAGGAAAGGACGCAACTGCTCCAGGAAGGAGTTCAAAGAGCTCAGAAACTGTGCCAGTGCTTATATTGCGTCCGCTAAATCCCTCAGCTTTATTAACTCTACATTTAGTTAGCACCTCAAATGTCACTAAATAATGATCAGAGATAACAGTAGTACACGGTAGCACCATAATGTTTGAGGTTAAAACTCCTCGAGTCAGAATCAAGTCTAGCGTGTTCCCATCTTTATGGGTTGGCAAATCAACCAGTTGATTAAAACCAAATGCATCAATTAGAGAATTAAACGCAATAGTAAGTGAACTGAGTGGGGAGTTCATATGAATGTTAAAGTCTCCCATAATTATAATTTTGTCTGCATAGGTTACTAGTTCAGACAAAAGTTCAGCAAATTCGTCTAAGAAAGTTGTGTATGGCCCAGGTGCACGATAGATAGTTATTACATCAATTGACAATTGAGGGGACCGCATCACAAGAGCCTCAAACGTTTTGTAATTATTAGAGGTACGTGTATTAAATTTGAGCGATTTTTCAGAGATTAGCGCAACACCACCACCCCTTTTCAGCGTGCGTGCTATATGACTACTCTCGTAGTCTGGGGGAGAGGCATAATTTAGCGCTAAGTGCTCATCCGGGCGTAACCACGTTTCACAAAGACCCATACAGTTAAGTTTATAATCACGAATAATGTTATCAACAAGTAAAGCTTTTGGAGCAAGCGATCTAATATTTAACAGACCAAATTTCAGCTTTGCTGAATCATTTGACTTAGCTGAACTCTTTGTAGTCTTTGTCGAGATCTTCAAAAGCTCCCGGCGTTGTGGCCGTTCGTGAGCGCTGAGTTTAAAGCGTCGGTTGTCCGGCGAAGAATGAATGGTGGAATTAGTTACATCCTCGCGTCCATCCTCGCGTCCATCTTGCTGCTTGGACTTCACACGCTTCACACATCTACCTGCACGGCAACCACGCTTCTGTTTCCTTTCTTTACGGCGTCGCCGCCGTCGTTTATTAAGAGGAAAGTCAAGGCCGGCAGCCCACAACAGGTCTGCTAGAAGGCTTCCTACAGTCCCTGAGAAGGATTTTGATTTACAAATGAATTATACACCAACAATCATTGTGTATTTTCTTCTACTGTACTTCTCTTTGAAAAAAGTGTTGTTTTTGGTTAATGGATTTTTTGTACTTTCATGTATTCCAATTATACTTTAACAAAATTATTTTACATGAGCAAATTACATAATATTGCTTTTATTTTATTTTTATTCAAGGCAAATTTAGCCTACCTTTGCTGGAATAGAAACTGAAGGCCGCTTGTGGTGCTTGAATAATACCAGCTTCTTACATTTAATTTACATATTTTGGAATTTTTATACAAAATAAATTGAACTTCTCATCTCATCTCATCTCATTAGCTGCACCGCTTATCCTCAGTAGGGTCGCGGGGGTGCTGGAGCCCATCCCAGCAATCATCGGGCAGTGGGCAGGGGACCCCCTGAACTAGTTGCCAGCCAATCGCAGGGCACACGAGGACAGACAACTCACTCGCTCATTCACACCTACGGATAATTTGGACCGGCCAATTGAACTTATTTCGTGTTAAACAAACAAAACAAACAAGATTACTGACAGAGCCATAAACATATTTTACTATATTAATCTGATCATATTAGAATATATTTGTTAGGTTTCCTAGTAGGTTTGATAACGTTTACTACAAAATATGCGTCATTTTAAAATGTTCAACATTTGGTCATTTCGACCCCTTGTAGCCATCTTTTTAATTTGGCCCTCTGTCTGTTTGACTTTTTCTCCCCTTAAACATACATTTCATAGCGAAAGTATTGCCCACCACTACAATAATCTTTTGTCATTTTGCCACATTTCAGACTTCAAACTTAATGCTAAAATTGAAAGTATTTTCTAAGAATCAACAACATGTGAGACTCAAGTGTTCCCTGATGACTTTTGATTGATCCAATAGTGACCTTAAAGACTAACAATGATAAACAGAGTGCAGTAAGTCTCGGTTTGAATGCTCCTGCTCTGTGATGGGCCCAGAGATCTGTGAAAGCAGACACTGGAGACCAGACCAAAGAACACAACAGGCAGGTCCGGGATAAAGATATGGGAAAGTTCAAGCAGGAATAGCAAACATGAAGTTTTCGCAGCATTTACACACCTCACAGAGCACTAGGCGAGCAATTATATCAAAACGGAGAGAGTATAAAACTACCACAAACCTACAAAGACCTGCCTGTCCCTCTAAACCAGGGGTGGCCAACCCAGTCCTCGAGAACCGCATGTCCTGCATGTGTTTGGAGTTTCTCTGCTCCAATACAGGTGATTCCCATCACCTGGATTCTTATCAAGCTCTCACAAAGCTTCCTAACAAGGTGAAAATTGGCTTCACCTGTGTTGGAGCAGAGAAACCTCCAAAACCTGCAGGACATGCGGCTCTCGAGGGCTGGGTTGGCAACCCCTGCTCTAATCTGTTGGCCCAAACAAGGGAAAAAATGAATTTCTTCCTGCAATTCCTCTAGATTCACACCTGAGACCAATATCATAATGTCCTCAGCAAATAGAATATACTGTACTTTCATTCTAATGAAAAATCACATAAGTCATTTACATAATCTAATAATGATAAAGGTCCAAACACAGAACCTTGCGGGAATCCACAGCTGGTGCTCATAAGACTTGAATGGATGTCACCACCATTGCACTATTGTCACGATGCACTATTCTTTTACCATTCACGAACATTGCAAGATTATTAGAACTTGGGCCAGTCTCTAACCCCTACGTTGTAAATCATTTGTTTCTGCTTTTTATGCTAATAGTTATTACCAGCTCGGTAGCCAAGATGGTAGGGCGCCCGCTCCGAGACTGGGAGGTCGCTGGTTCAAACCTCGGCCGAGTCATACCTAAGACTTAAACATTGGTACCCGTTGCCTCCCTGCTTGGCATTCAGCATTAGGGGTTGGAATTGGGGTGTTTGGTCACCTAATGACTCCCAACACCTAGGTTGGGTTGAGCGAGGGGGCTGGGAATCCCCTCCTCTGAATCAATCTCCCAAAAAGAGTCAGAAATGACTCTAGCCACCTCCCACTAGGGGGATATGGCTGTGATATATATATATATATATATATATATATATATATATATATATATATATATATATATATATATATATATATGCTGACAGTATGTTTCCTTTTTTCTTTTTAAAGACTTTATAACATGTTTACTCTGGAGTGCTATGTCCAATCTTGTTGCATACAATGCTTCACAACATTAATATCAATGTGTCATCTCATCTGCACCGCTTATCCTCAGTAGGGTTGCAGGGGTGCTGGAGCCCATCCCAGGCATTCGCTCGCTCATACACACGTAGGGACAATTCGGACCAGCCAATTAACCTGAC
Source organism: Urocampus carinirostris (assembly GCF_059441175.1). Taxonomy (NCBI): domain Eukaryota; kingdom Metazoa; phylum Chordata; class Actinopteri; order Syngnathiformes; family Syngnathidae; genus Urocampus; species Urocampus carinirostris. The sequence goes on from NC_142354.1 coordinate 20,225,410, forward strand.
ATGCATGTCTTTGGAATGTGGGAGGAAACCGGAGTGCCCGGAGGAAACCCACGCAAGCACAGGGAGAACATACAAACTCCGCATAGTAAGTCTGCTGAATTTGAACCCACACAGGAGGTTCCCAAGACCTTAGAACTGTGCCGCACACGCGCTAACCACTGCGCTGCCATGCTGCCTCTAATATCAATGTCAATAAAGACAATTCAAGATATAATTTTACCCAGTGATGAGCAATTCCTCGTATTCCATATTGCACTAGCTTTTGAAGTGTTATATTTGGATTTATTGTATCAAAAAGCAGCAAAGTAAAGAAAATCAAGAAAATAGAAATGCTATATAACAACAAGTCAACTAAAATTCACTAATGCAAATAAAGTGTAAACACAACTGGATCGAATTAGAAAGTTATATCCAGGCCCACAATCAACATTATTGTAGGCATCGCTAAAATGGAAAGACCGTGTCCATCCCAGTCTCATAGTATGTATTTGACCCAAGCACTCACTAAGTATTGAGAATATTGATATTTGGATCAATTCGACCACCCTTAATACAAACAGGAAACCGTTTGTCACCTACATTTTGTAAGTATCACTATACCTACAAGTGAGATTTCCAGAGCAAGTAGCTTGCGCTCATCAGCTTAGTGTCCAGAAATTGTCACGAGCAAGCCGTCCTAATCTTCAATCCTCACAAATTGGATTCACACCTCGTACGCAATTGTGAGGTGTTTAGTAGAGCGTCTGTGCGTTGTTGGGCGTCACTCTAGAGGTGACTCCTGTCTATCTCAATTGGAACAGGCTTCAAAAGTAATTATGGCCGCCACATAGCAGGTCACAGGTCAAAGATGGCGGCTTGCCTCTGACGACAAGGACTGGTGTCGTGCGGATGCTTTCAAGGGGCAAAGGTTAAATGGATCCCGTAGAGGTGTAGGTAGGTAGACGTCGGGACTGAAGATAATGGAGAAAAGACGCAGTGAATTGCAGTTTCTAACAAGGAAGTGCGCCAATAATTTATTTTTAATACATTTGTCTTTCCAAAATCACTTTTTGGGGAATCCCAAAACAAGTAGCAACTTTCATTTTTAACACACGCAGTGCTTTGCCAAAGTATTATGGAGACCCTAGGTCAAGAGGCATGGCCAGATTTTGGTACATTTTCAGTGCTTGTATGCTCTCTCCATTTTGACATTATTGCTCAGAATGTTGTAAAAATTTCTTGCAGCCCATTCTTGCTAAAAACCTTTCAACAACTTTATCCTGGGCCAGTCTGGTGTGTTCTTTGGTCTTCATAATGCTATCTGTTCTCCAGTGACTCCTTTCACAGATATCTGAGCCCATCACAGTATGGCTAGCCGCGATGATGACAACTTTGAGGGCCCTAATCCTCTTTGGCCTCTTCCTTTGTCAAGATGTTTAAAATGCGCAATGGAAGGTTAAAATACAGTATGTTGTCTTGTTGTTCTGGATTAAACAAGGCTGTATAAAAAAAGGCCTGCCCTGACTATCTTTCTCTGCATTGTCTTTTTTTTTTGACACAGTGCTGCATCGATTCCCTAACACAGGCATGTCCACAGTCCGACCGGGGCCAGTTTCGGCCCGTGACAAATGTTTTACTGGCTAGCCTCTGTCATAAAATTAATAATATGTGGACCACCAGTAATGTTGAAATCACCATTTCACTAGGTGATGGCAGTAGCTCTTTGGCCATCTTGCCCTTGGCTTTCTGTGAGAACTTTAGCCCACTTTATATTCGACATGGAGACTGTAAATAAAACAAGAGCGTTCAGTCCCAGGACATGTGGAAGTTGAAGTATTTTTTTCCGAAATCCAAAACAACTGGCTCTGCCTAATTTGCCAAAAGACTGTGGCTTTTTCCAAAGAATATAATATCAAGTGGTACTGTTAGACGAAACAGGCTCACTACAAAAAGCTCACTGGGAACAAACACTGTGAAAAAGTGGGAAAACTAGAAGCTGTTTTGACAGCACAGCAGGGCTTTTTTACGAGACACTGTGAGTCAAATGAAAATGCTCCAAAGGCGAGCTACGAGGTCACCACGCTGAACACCAAGCGCCGCAAACGGAGTGTGAATTTCTTAAGGACTATTGAAAGAAGGCTGAATAGTCTGCCCTCACACACTTTGAGAGTACCAAATCTGGCCCACTTTCTGAAAGGTATGGACACCCCTGCCCTAACATGTTCCTTTCATAATTTTTTGATATCTCTCAGAAATGCAGCATATTTACTGCGATCAAAGTGAATATTAGGAGTATTGAGCTGGGCCTGCTAGCCAGCCACAGCTAGTATGGAGAAGGTTTCTTTGCCCTTTGCATTCACTTTTTACTGAAAAGTGATTCAATCATCAAGATGCATGAGTCATCGGAAGGTTTTATATATATATATATATATATATATATATATATATATATATATATATATAAACTTTCCCACTTCACACAGTAAATTTTGCAATTTTTTTTTATAAATATCGATAAAAAGGAAAAAATGCTTGCAATAAGAACAATTATTTTGTGTTTCTTGGAACTTAATAAGAATTTATATGGAGAATTGTCATTCATTATCGATTGTATTTTAATCAGAAAAAATAAAACAAGCAACTTTATTTCCCGACAGAAAAATAATTTTTAGCAGCGTAGAGGTGTCTTTTTTAACCAATAAATTTATCGTAACCACTGTACATATTGTAATAACTGTGTACACACAATTCTACATACATATCCTCTGCAAAAGCATGCACGCTTAGCATGTATGTGCATGCATCAAAGGTAAATATGTTCCATTAATTAATTGAGTAAGTGGGCCATGAGTTTAGAACCTGATCTGTAAATGAGATTGATTGACAAGCTTTGAGGTGCTGATAAGCTTGCAGCGGGTGAGAAGTCGCACGTTAAGTCACCGCCCTTAAATAAGATTAGCCGGCCACTTAACGGCAGCGCCGTGCTGAGCACACTCGGGCGGATGTCAAGCGTGCTAAGAAGTAGTGTGAACGGAAGCGGGAATAAGCTTTCAATAGGTCAGGAAGTGGCATCATATAACTGACACGGATGGGCAAAAATACAGCACATGGGCTACATATGGCCTCCGAGCCTTTTTAAAAGTAATACCAAATTCTTAAACATGACAAAGGTAATGAATAATACATGATTTTTTGCATTAATTGTCAAGTCAAGTCGTGTTTATTTGTATAGCCCTTAATCACAAAGAGTCTCAAAGGGCTGCACAGATCAAAGACTATTGCAAACTATTATTACAGACTATTATGACACCATCTCCTCAATTAAAACCTACATGAGGGCAAATAATACACATATTATCAACATAAAATATAGGTTAGATAGATAGATAGATAGATAGATAGATACTTTGTTCATCCCCGAAGGGAAATTCACATTTCCAGCAGCATCCCTGAGCTGAGAACAATCGAGAACAATCGAAAATAACACGGGAGCTGCTGGAGTGGCTGCCATTCGTGACGGCGCTATTCATATGTTGTAGAGTAGAAGTGTGTTTTAAGCTTAGATTTAAACATTTCCACCGAGGTTGCAGATCGAATCTCAAGGGGAAGAGCATTCCACAGCACCGGGGCCCGGATGGAGAACGCTCTCGAACATGCGGATCTCTTCTTGGCTCTTGGGATCACTAGTAGACCAGCTTTAATTGTGTGATTAGAATGCAAAAAGTCCAAGAATAAAATGTCTGAATAAATGGAGACACGTCTTTTTAAAAGAACAGCAAAGATATAAGAAAAAAAATGAGCAAAATAGGCATACATAGTTGGTTTTCTTCAATTATTGCCAAGGTATGACTCAAGACCATGTATTGCTGATACAAATAAATCAAATATTTTCTGGTCTTTGTTTTGTTTTTTATTCTCCTGGCCTGGACCCTGCAAACATTTTTTACCCTATGCTTGACTCAAAAGGTTTGCTCAATTCGGATCTAGAATAGAATAGAATAGAATAGAATAGAATAGAATAGAATAGAATAGAATAGAATAGAATAGCCCCCAATAAGCAGGTCGGCGCCTTGCATGGCTGCATGACTGCTATTGGTGAGTGAGTGTGTGTGTGTGAATGGGTAAGTGTGAAGCACATTGTAAAGCGCTTTGGGAGTTCTTCATTGACTTGAAAAGCGCTATATAAATGCAGACCATTTACCATTTAATAGAATAGAATAGAATAGAATAGAATAGAATAGAATAGAATAGAATAGCCGCCAATAAGCAGGTCGGTGCCTTGCATGGCTGACTCCCTATTGGTGTGTGAGTGTGTGTGTGAATGGGTAAGTGTGAAGCACATTGTAAAGCGCTTTGGGAGGTCTTCATTGACTTGAAAAGCGCTATATAAATGCAGACCATTTACCATTTAATAGAATAGAATAGAATAGAATAGAATAGAATAGAATAGAATAGAATAGAATAGAATAGAATAGAATAGAATAGAATAGAATAGAATAGAATAGAAGGGAAAGGGAAAGGGAAGGGAAAGGAACGACCAAATTAAAGGGCTTCTCCTTTCTGTGCAAAGTAAGAAAAATAACAAATTTAAGAAAGTGTAAATTAAATCGCATGTGTAATGATGAAGAAAAAAAAAGATGGAAAATAATAGATTAATGTATTAATGATATATAATAGATATTCACAGTATTACAGGTACAGTGCAAACCTTTACCAGTAAATTCTACTGAATGTGTCATGACAATCACATGCAGGGCTTTTTATTTTTTTACCTTTTTATTTTTATTTTTATAAATGAGTGTTTGGAGGTGCTATAGTGGGTGTATCTTAATATTTATTTTAATCCAGACACTGATGCAACGCTGGCGGTATTTTTTTTTCCAATATTACACTGGACTAGTTTGGCAAAAAATGGGTTTAAAACACTTGTAGGTCACTGTGTCACTCTGATATAAACGTTGAATAAGCATAGACTTTCTCTCTGGCTAGTCTTGGCAGAGCTTCTTTAAATCCTGGCAGGATCTTTTCTGTAATCCCAAGTGGCCCAGACGAATTCACCTTTCATTCTTCCTATTCTCCTGCGGTCACGCAGCCCATTGAGAAGCAGGCTCATCTAGTAGAGGAAATCCGATGCTTCTCAAGAAACAAAATGAAGCAGAAGAATATGTGCACTGGAACATGATCTGCCATGAAACTCCCGTACCTGTCAACCTCAGCCAATTGCTCCGTTTGTTAACGAGTGCAATTCCCTGTATTAAGCAATAATTTTCCACAAAAAGGGGTATACAGTATGGCGTTACATCAGTGTACTAGCAATGAACTTTGTAACAATTTCCACAACTCAATAAATCCAGAATAAAGAAACCCCTGGAGGGAACCAGTAAAGCATTCAACTGTCAATAGTTTAACCGTTTACAATGAGCAAATATTAAAATGGAAGTGTGCCAACCAGGCACCAAGCAGAAGATAACCTACACTCAACAAAACTACATTGTTGTGTATCAGGAGAAAACAGGCATTTCCTGGGATTTCTTGGAGACTGTGATTTTGCATATTTGCATATCTTTGGCGCCAACTGCCTCGGACTCTGATTGGCTCTCTGTCACTTTTCAAACCCACTCCCTCCTGTCACCTGTTGTCAGTCCGTCTGCGAACCTCAGTTTACTCTAGGTAAGGTTTTTTCGACCCTGACTCACACCTGTATTTGCTCCCGTCTGTTCCACGGGTTCGACCCGTTTTTTGATCCTGACCACGTCTACTCTACTCTCCTGGCTTTCGACTCATTTCTGATCCCGATCACATTTTTTGCTCTCCTGTCCCGGCTACTGACCAGTTTTTCCCGTTCCCAACGCCGCCATCACTCGCCACGGAAGTCCCACTTCCGCGTTCAGAGCTACCTGCGTGCCGCGACCAGCGATCACCGGATCGTGGGTGCAACCCTTTCCTTTCTTCCAATGAAACTGAGAGAAACTTAACGCAAGTGGGTCCTGTCCCCGTTCTGGTCCTGACAGTATATAAATATTCGGGGTTGGGATTTTCAATTACAGAAAATTAAATTCTCATTTGGTGAGAATTGAAAAGTTGACATAATCTCCCTGAACCTCAGCATGGGCACACCACAGAAGTGTGTGCTCAGCCCATCCCTATTTACCAAATTTACTCGCGACTGTTACACTACAGTGGCAAATCTCATCTCAGGCACCAATGAGACCCAATAAAGAGAAGAGATACAACAGCTCACACTGTGGTCTTTAGCAAACAACCTGGTGCTGAACACTAAGAAGACCAAGGAGGTCATTATGGAGTTCAGAAAGTTCAGAATGACTGACCACACCCCCCTCCTCCAGGAAGAAGAAGTGGTGGAGCGGGTGGACAACATCAAGTTCTTGCGCCCTCACATCAAATAGCATTTGCCGCCTGCTGAAGAAGGCTCAGCAAAGAATCTTCCTTCTCCCTCTGTAAATTTAAACGTGCTGGTCTCTGCCCTCGGCTGCTTTTCATTTTTCCCTAACTTGGAATCCAAATATGCGGGCCGGGCCAAGAGGAGAGCCAAGGGCATTGCTGTGGACCCCAGCCACCTGGGCCACAAACAGGACAGACAGGAAAGCGCTTGAGGAACATCTGCGCCACCACTAATAGAACCAAGAGACATTTTTTTCCCAGAGCTGTCAAGTACATCAAGCGCCCCCCCGACCCTCAACGCACTTAACTACTGAGTTCCACATTGATGTACATATACAACCTAGGATCATGTTCATAAAAACAAAATGTACTTAGCGAATCTGTACTGTATCGAATCTTAAGAAAGTAAAAACTATAAAGTTTGGATTTTGCTTACAGATAAACAAGGTCCTGTTGCTAAAGAAAAACCGTCGTAAAGGTTTTTACTTGCCTTCAATCGCCACCTTTAACCATATCAACATATGGTTTGTTGAAAAATAAAATATACGTATAAGTCTACGTGCATGGATATTCATGAACATTTGGGTGATACTTTAAAAAAGAGTTTAACGCTATTTTTTCAAGCTAATGTAATGTACTCTCGAAAAATTGCTTGTTTTTTTAACAATCACAATGCGCCACCTATTTACTCATCGCAAGACAGACTATGCAGAATACTGCGACAATATCAGAACTATACCATGGCGTTGCGAGACAACTCAGAATAAAGCAGAAATAACAAAAACAAGTTTTCTAGATGTAATTTTCATTTATTTCCCATACAAACAATGTTTTACCGCGTACACAATTAGAAAGTATACAAAAAATGTATAAAATACGGGGAAAACTTTAAGTTGACAGGTAAGAACTCCATGACCTTGCTTATAAAGCAGGGTTTATAAACCTTTTTAGCATAAAGCACGTTTATTTGAATTAAAACAGCTTGAACCACACACCAAAAATGTTCAAGAATTAATACCCAGCACAATTTTCTGGGTTTTATTTTTAAAGCTCAAGGACGCAGAAGTATTCATATGTATTCTTCAATTTAAGGGGGGGTGTATTTGACTGTAGTAAACACTGGAGTCAAGATTCAAGATTGTGCACTAGACCAAACATTTTAGAGATAGTAGATATAGATCAAGTGCTCTTAATATGATTAGTTTTGCTTCATGTTACATCTTTCCTGTGTTAAATGTTTCGGTCTTGGCTGCTTGTTTCATCATCATCACCTCATGTTTCATCAAACGTATCCCTCATAACCCATTTAGCAAAATCTGTGTTATTTCGTCAATTTATTTTTCATTTTTCTCCCCTGCATTTGTTCGGACATGTTCTTTTTTGTTGTTCTAGTCAAAGTGTAATGGCAAAAACTGTAAATTAGGAGTGTTGAATTGTTGCCATATTTTATTTCCCAAACCAAAGGCAGTATGAGTATTTGAATAATAACTGAAACGGGACCAGAAACTGATACCACAACAAATATTTGATAGGTAGTATTTACCCCGCAAAGAGATAATTATATATTGTTTTTAATGAAAGCCAATTTATCCCAACAGTTTAGTGGAATTTATTTCTGATATATTTATCATGACCATATAATTCTCTTATAAGGACGGGAATCACAAGTATGGAACCAATGTTACTTTGAAATAAGATTTAATATCAACCCGATACCAGTTTTAGATAAATTGACCTGCTAAAAAGTATGCAAAGGGCAGTTTATGAATCTGGGTGTTGTATTTTATTGCCACTTGGCGCGTCCTAGTGGTGAAGTGTTAAACATACACATTATGTTAGGGTCAGTTAATGCAGGCATGTTAAACTCGAGCCATATCCTGACTTTACGTTTTCAAGTGGACGGTAAAAAGAAATGCAAACGCCAAATATTTTGCTTTGTTTTTCATTGCTGAGCTTTATCATTCAGCCTACATTTTCAGCTCACCCTACAAGTAATAATCACGCATGAAAAGAGATATTTTCTAAGCACAACACGTGTATTTATAAAAATAAGGACCACTATATATTTTTTTCATGTTTTGCATTAAATATGACAACAATCTTTTTTGTTTTAACAATTCAATAAATGCAGCTTTTCATCTGAACCAACTCACCACACTAAACAAACGCAAGTGGGAGCTATGAATAACAATATGCTTGCCTCAATTGTCACACTGCTTTGAATCAAATTTAAAAAGAGATACAAGCACCAGGCTAGGCCTACGGAAACTGAAAAAATACTGCATAATATTATCTTTAACGTGAAACCAGATACATTTTATTTTATATTTTAAATGTATGCAAAAAAATGAAATTCTGCAGTAAACTTGCTGCTACTGACTCCTGAAAATTACCATCCTTTTTCATCAATATCAGGTGTCAAATCCTGAGTACTCGCACATTTAACAATGTCATTCAAGTGTTTGTCTGTTATTCTGAGCGCTACTTTGTACTTATCAATACTTATAGTAAATAATTATCGTTCATCACGAAATCCACCTGATACTGAAGATAAATTGTCCCAAACATGAATATAGCCCTTTCTGGCTCGTTTACACCTTTACTGCCCTCTAGCAACGAGAAGGTGCATTGTATATGTATTCATTTCAAAGAATCTTAACTTTTAATAGAAATGAGCAGGAGACTTACCAGTACTTCTTTTTTGGCCTACACAGAAAATGACTTTGGTTCAGATTAAATCCTCCTGGCTGCATGATTGACGGGCCTGGTGTATTGATTGGCCCCAAAACATCACATAGCCGATGGAGTGTAGCCCCAGATAAGGCTATAAGTGTTGATTTCTATTTATTTGTTTACTTTGGGGACTAAGAGGTTTTGGATTTAGCTTTTAAGCCAACGGACCTGAGTTAGAACTTATGTTTTCATACCTTTCTCTATATATATCGATGCATAGACATAAAAACCTTTTGGATTTTGCTGCATTTCTGTGTTCATTTTAGTTTTACTCAAAGAAAAGACTCATAAACAACAGAAGTTACCTACATGAACACATGAAATTGTTTTAACTGTCTGTACAGTGAGATTAGCAGTACAAGTCAGTTGTGTGACATTTTGTCGGGCAGAATAAAGCGAAACATTAAAGCTGATTTGAACAGCGGTAAAGTTATTTCCGTGCACTCAGATTGTTAACTTGTGCCTAAATTTGATTATACATTATTTACCACAGACAAAACATTTGGATATTTAAATAACGGATTTTAAAATTTGGCTGTTGAAGCAAAGAAGGAACTTGTTGTTGTTGCTCTCGATCCATCATTTTGTACATGAATCATGAACAGAATTATGCCTTTTTTTATTTTGTTTTTTTATTTTACCCATCACTGATGGGAAATGTTCTCTGCACTCTGCCCAGACCTTCTCAGCGCACAAGAAAATCTATCCAGCGCATAAAAATCATAGTTCAAAATTGCAAAATCAATTCCCCAGGAAATTAGGCCAGAATTACGGTACATGCGAGTAAAAACAACTTGAGTTTCCTTTGTGTGTTTTAAAAATGGTATTTTGGAGTCATTGTCAACTCGAGATTGAATAAACAAAAGTGAGCGCGCTTAAGAGCTGAAGAGAGGAGTTGGGGGGACCGCAGAGGCCGGGCAGGGATAACGGAGGAGCTCGTCCCCGCAATTAAAGTGATGGATGCACATTGTACGCAACTTGAAATTTGTGTTAAACGTGTTTCTTTGTACTTGACCATGGTTATAAAACAACTTGACATGTGTTGCTTCTGTTGTAATGTTAACCGTCTCAGAAGTCTGACTGTTCATATTTACATGAGAACGGTACTATTTTTTTGGAGGGGTTAACGTTTGCCTAAAAATCTGGTGTTACATTAAAACTTTTCAAGCCAACCTTTTTGCCAACTCTGCTTCCACAAAAAAACTGTGATAAATTAAAGTTTTGTATTTTGCAACCAATTTAAAAATGTTTGGCATGATGTAGCCAACAAGCAGCCCCCAGTACCATTAAGGCTCACAAGCGTCCAACCGGAGGGCAGTAAAGTCCCAAAGGGGAAAAAAATCCAACCTCCTACCATCAATGCTGCACCGCGCATCATATTGGAAGCTGCGGGTAGATCTCAAGAAGAAGTTGGTCTTTCCTCAGGAAGTAGTGGCAACTACCCTCCGACCGGATATGTTCCATCTTTGTAGGAGCTCAAATCAATCATTTTAGCCGAACTCACGGTTCCCTGGTAAGACAGGGTAGCCCTACCTCATCAGGCAGAGAGGGCAAGGCACCAGGACATTGTGGATGAGGCATGCCATCCTCCACCCAATGGAGGTTAGCTCTAAGGGGTTTCGCCGCCACATCTATGCGCAGTTTCCTGCAGAAGATCAGACTTAACTACAAACAAGTAGAGAAGGATATCAGGGAAATACCCACAGTAGCCAAAAGCTGTTCCAAATTGTTTTGGCTGTCAAGAGGTTGTAGCTGGACCCCTTCTGCAGGTGAAGGCTAACTCAGCCCTTGCTCCCACACGCTGGAGAGGTCTACTAGTTAAGGGGTGAAACCCGTAACCTGAGATGCCTGCTGAGGATGTAGAAGGAGTCCATACGAACACCACAACACTTCACCAGTTAGAACCTTAATATCCATATCTGCAGTTGCTCCTGCAGTCTCTGCTTTATCGCAAAGCACCTGCAGTGTTTATTTCATCTAATGGCCATACCTCCCTGAGAACACCTGATCTTGGGAAGATAAGCAGGGTCAAGCCTGGTTAGAACTCAGATGGGAGAACGCCTGGGTCATTTGGTCATTTGGCACACGCTCTGCTGTGACAGCACTGACTGTACCTTGTTGCCCTAATTGGGATTGATGTTGCTCACCATTGTTTGGAGCAATGTTCACAAACCTTGTGTCATTGCTCAAAAATGTGGAAGCTTAGAGGGAATATTGCCTGGCATTTTCCTTTTTTGTAGTTAATATTCACAGCAAGCTGCGCGTCGTGCTTGAATCTGTCATTGTTAGCTTCTCGTAGGGGTGTGCAGTTGTCTCTTGATGAGTTTTCTGCCTGGCGGGCAGGATGCAGAATGCCAGCCAGTGGCCAGGTAGCTGGAAGGACTAAACGTGTGCTTTCTAGTCACTCACAAGGTCATAGACTGTCTTAAAGAGTTGTAGAGGGCGCTGGGTCAGAGGGAGAGGGGTTGCGCTATCACAGAGATGCTGTACTGTGAGGTTATTGGTAGAGGAGCGATGTATCAATCCCATGAAAATAGTATCGATCCGATACAAGTACTTGCTCAGTGTGGATAATAATGAGATCAATCAGCCTACCATCCACATTAAGCATTCATATTAAGGCATGGGCCTCAAATTACTGACTCACATGCGACAGTTTGAGACTCATGAACTCCAAGTGTTATTTATTTTTTCATTCCATTTTTTTAAATAATTTACATCATCAGTCTTGTTGTGAAGTGACATCGCCGCTTTCTTGTGTCCCGTTTTATCTGGAGAGACGAAAGTATGACCAACTTGGGTGCCGAGATGCTTAACTTGTATGGGCATTTGGGTTGGCCATGGTCCAAAAATGTTTGTTTTTTGCTACTCTTTCCCTTTTTTTATTTTCTTTGTTTTTGTGTGTGTGTATCTTGCTTTTGGTCACCCCTCTCGAGGGTTATGACCTGGGTAGACAGATAGATAGATAGTTGTGTTGTACAGTGGAACCTCAGTTTTCGAACGCCTCTCAGTTCGAACGAATCGGAGTCCGACCAAAAATTTCGAGAAATTCTTGCTTCGCTGTTCGGTCAAAAAATCGGAGTTCGAACGCCGGTAATGCGTGAGTACGTACGCAAGGGTGCAATGATGAGCGGCGAACGGGTGGAGATCGCTCTTTTCGTGAACAACTGTTATCGCGTGCGGACGCTTTTCGTTTTGCTTTCGCTTTTAATATAGGTGTACGAAGTGTTTTAGCCCCTAATTATGCCTCCGAAGAAAGTCAGTGCAAGCAGAAAAGTTGCTACAGGTGAAAAAAGAAAAGTATTGCGTACAACTATTGCATTTAAGAAAGAAATTATAGCAAAATATGAAGGAGGTGTGCGAGTGTCTGATCTTGCTAGGGGATACAGCATGGCTAAATCTACGATCAGTACGATACTAAAGAATAATACACTGTCATGAGTCACTTTAGGAAAGTGCCAAAAAGAAGGCAGAAGCAAGTGTCATTAGATCGGTATTTTAAAAGAAAAGAATATACTTCCAAACAATAATTTTTCTTCCTCCTCCATCCCATTCCCCACCGTCCACCTGCGCCTTCTGCTGAGCACCACAAAGGTAGAAATCCTATTCACAATTCTTTTCTTTATCCTTTTTTTTTAATTTTACACGTTCATGCGTAATCTTTAGTACAGAAGATTACGATAACGCGAATGTACAATTAGCCTGGGTTAGATTTATGTTTACGTTAAACATTCAAGGTAAACATTCAGGGTGTTGGAGCGTAGCCCAACATTCAGGGTGTTGGAACGGAGCCCTCTTTCCCCTGAACTGCTCACCACTTGTTGTGGAGACCCGGGTGCTAAATGACTTGTAAACGACCTGATTATTTTATTGTTAAACGTTCATGATAGCGTAATCTTTTGTACGGAATTACGATAACACAAACGTACGATTAGCCTGGGTTAGCTTTATGTTTATGTTAAACATTCAAGGTAAACATTCAGGGTGTTGGAACGGATTAAAACGATTAACATTATTTTTAATGGGAAAAATGTTCTCGGTGATAGAACAAATCAGTTTTAGAACAGGGTTCTTGAACTGATTATGGTCGAGAACCGAGGTTCCACTGTACCTTTTTCTCCAGCAGCCATGCAAAACCTCTTGAATTGCTTCAAGGGACAAATAAATTGTGTTGTACAGGATGAGTTATACCATCCAAATTTATTATGAAATTTGCTTTAGACTTGTTTAGAGGGCGGGGTGTTTCAGGGTTAATTTCTGGCAGCATAACTCACTCCCTGCAAGTTAACCAACGAGTTATATCAATATGCTGCATTTGGAAAATGGGAGACACGTTCCTAGCTCCCCAATGACAATAAAGGGGTATTATTTCCTGGGATCTGATTATTGCAAGATTGTTTAAAATTTGTTGATTGTGTGTTTGTTTATTCTGAACAAGCATAATGGCCTGGGCTTGCCAGGCTTGGTGTTGCCAGGTGTTTTACCTGGACGAGGTTGTCGGGGCCTTAATTTGTTGTATAAGCACCATGGAGTAACAAGGGAGTGCAAAAGAGCCAATAGTACAGCTAATGTTTATTGATTTTGTTGGTATTTGTGGGGGCTGCCATGACAACATACCTAGCTAAAAGTACTCCCATAGGCCTTAAGGCCCGGTCACACAGCCTTTCACGGGCGTATCGAGGCTGAATCACGTCCAGAAATTTCTGCCCGTGAAGCAGACGCTGTAGACCGCTTTTGAGATCGAGGTACAGACGAGATACAGCCGTGCTTTACACGCGGTAAGAAATTCACACGCAGTTGGCCGCGCGAAAAAGTTTCGCGCTGCTCAAAACTTTAGACCACGGGTAACCGCGGGCGGCACAGCGATGCCGCCGCGGTTACCAGCGTTAAGGACACGGAACAGTCGCCGGAAGGACGCGGAACAGTCGCCGGCCAATTTTGCACATTTTCCACCGAGGGCAACCACGGGCAAAAAAAAAAATCGCAAAATTTTACCCGCGGTACAGACGCAAAAGGCTGTGTGACCGGGCCTTTAGGTAAGACTGTGTACATTTTCACTAAAATTGGTTCAGCTGTTTCGTCGCTTATAATCTATATATGAACACTAACATACCGCTCACCCACACCAGCAAATCCGGATTCATAAATAAGTTTAGATAATGGATAATGTCAATTTTTTTAGGCAAACTAAAGCGTGTTGCTGAAGATTTTTTTTTTTTGTTTGTTTTTGTTTAGGTGCCACTCTTGTTCTCAGTGGTGAGCTGGCCTCTGGGAAAAGTTCAACTGAAGTTTAATTAATTTGTTTTCCACATATTTTGAAGGAAACTCAGACTGGAAGTGACCTCACGTTGAGAGCGTAATTGGTTCTATTCAAACATTCTCATTGATACATGGCATCATCATCAATGCCCAATTGCTTCCCTTGTTTTGTCTTTTACGTTGTCGTCTATTTACTCTGTTTTGGATTAAATTGGTGTTTGGATGCTAATCTTGACTCAGCAGTTTATTCTCAGCAGAGTTAAGTTGCTACTAAATTGTGTACCATACACACACAAGGCAAGCTGAACACTTGTTTTTTTTATTATGTATTTGATTTATTCAGAGTTACACTCGAAATTGTCTTTATTGTCATTGATAACTACAAGTTAACATGGTTTACAGCGAGATTAGTCATGGCACTCTCGGATAAAAACAATAAACACATAATAAAGACTTAAAAGATAAATCTATCATAAAAGTCAACAAAAATCTGCCAAAATATTAGCAAGTTAGTGCTTACTTGGAGAATGCCCCAAGTTGTAAGTAAATCGTAACAATAGTGCAAATGTCTTGGAGGACAAAAAAAACACTTGCATTTTGAATTTTTTTGTGCAAATTGCCCGATGTAGTACTTTAAAGAGGGGCAGAAAAACACATTTTATTTAAAGTATCAATTAATAGACAAATAGATCATAATACAACACATACATGATGTCGGCTCCTATATTTATTCCTAAATGCATATGGGAAATTTTTAAAGGCCTACATTATATTTTTTGTCTTCACTTTTCGTCAAGGCATCGGATTCGATATTCTCCATCATAGATTAAGAAAATTACAATCAGTCATTTTTTTCTTCTTCCTGGCCCAGCCCTTCTGATGTTTTAATACAAAGCAACTCCAAAGGTTAGCTTCTCTGGTGTAGGACGAGTGGCACTTGTTCATGTAATTGGTTCTCATTCACTAAGGGTGTCACGGTTAGGGGTTATGGACCCATGTGGGGGAAGAAGTAACTGGAGTCAAGGGTGCTCAATAAGAGCAATGGGTTTTAATAACATAGGAGTTACAAAATGTTAAACTTCAACAAAATGTCCGAACAAGAAACCAGAAACAAAAGAAAAAAGACCTGAAAAAGCTGCCCCATAAAAACAATGAAACGTCCAAGCAAGAAACGCATAACAAAAAATTAAAAATTAACTCACTAGAAAATTCGGCCAGAATTACAGTGCATGCAGGAAATAACAATACAGGTTCCCTTTGCAGCTTTTTAAGTGCGGTAATTTGAGGGCAATGTTATCATGAGATTAAGTGAATCAAAAAAAGGACGATTGAGTCAACAAAGGAATAGAAATTCTTTGGCGGAGCAGGAGCCCAATCCGGCAATTCCACTCTTCCTCAACCCACATAGGTGGAACACGGGTGAAAAACGCAAACGACGGGAGTCAGGGTAAAAAATGCTCGCCTTATGGAAACAGAGGTTCGCTGACGGACTGACAACAGGCGAGTGAAAGGACGGAGCTTAAGTCGGACGGGGAACCAATCAGGAGGCCAGCAGCGGCTGGCGCCAAACGAGCGGGCAGAGGTGAATGTAATCAGTCATCATGACCACTTCCAATTGCTACAGAGGTTCTCTCTACCGGGTGGAAAATCGTGAGCACCACCTACTGACCAATACCGTAACCACTGAATTAGATTATTAACCATATAGGCAATTCAAGGCAATTCTCCCCACACCAACCTATCTCTAGTTCCTGCTTTGCCAACAGGGGTCTATGCTCCTCCAAAACAGTTATGCTTTAAAAATCCTGGATTCAATTTAATATTAGATGTTAATGTTATTGTTCTTCTTCTTCTTCCCAAGAGCCCAGTTGATCTTTTTGAAAAGTTGCTTTCTCAATAAAAAATAAAAAATGTTTGTGTCCTTACTCTTCTGTTATACCGCTTATCTCCACGGGGGACATGTAGTAGATTGAATTAGCGATGAATTATTGTGTTGCCGAGTGAAGCTAACAGCAGATATATAAATGAGATTTGGTTAAGGTGTGTGTTGAAAAAGATTTATTTAAAATATTAAATTCAAAGGGTTAACCCTTTGTTTTGTTGTTTTTGAAGTCTGTTTTAAATGGTTTACAGAACTTGAAAAATGATGCTCCTCACAGTGTTCACTGTATGGGTCCAATGTTTCCAGGCTGCATCAAAGTTCGGACTTCATGCTCTTCGCGGTCTAATTTGGGCGAAGTAAGATCCTCAGACGGAGTGCAAAGGATGGTCAACCGCTAAAACGAAACAAATATTGAATGTTCACTTATGTTCAATACGCTGAATTTATTCAATGAATAGAGATCTGATCAATACTTTACCTGACAAAGTGAACCTGGAGTTGTAATCAGTTTGTACAACATCCAGAAAGGAACCATGAGGGTAGAAGACAGGATGAACCACCAGCCCAAAGCATAACCCCACCAAGGATACTCTTTGGTGTTGTTGAACTTGAGTGGTTTGTATTTGACGAAAGAGAAGAGAAGAGTTCCCTTCAAAAGATAGACATGAATTAATTTCAAAACGTTCAACCTATGGTTTTCTCTTTCCATTGTTGAACTGTATTTTTATTGAAACATATTTACTGAAAATAAATGTATATTAAACCAGGAGAAGGTCACCCACCTTTTTGAAGCTGAGAGCTACTTTCTGTTACTAATTGGTGCAAAGGGCTACCATTTTGATATATATTTCTCAAAATAACAATTTGGGTTATCACTATGTCGTTACTATGTTGTTTTCAGGTCGTGACTATTATAAGTTAAGGCAACCACTAAAAAATAATGCCAGTGAGAAATCAAATTTACCATAAAATCGCAATGACCCTCCAGTGATGAGCTATTTTTGGAACCAGCTTGTGGGGTACTCATGTGTTCTTAGCAAGCAACACATTGGAGATCCCTGTGTTAAATCATGAATAATTTTATGTTTTTACGTCATAAACCTTAACTCATTTAATGCTGGTAAGAGTTAAAGAAAAACATCCATATGACTGAAGTAGCATATTTCATGAGAAGTTTAAAGAACTGGTTGGGCTGCAATCCAATCATGTCTTTGATATTGTCATAGGATTGATCTGCTCCTGTGAAACATGACCCAAGGTGCCATAATAGCTAAATATTTAGATTTTTTTTCTTTCGATTGAGCCACGCCATAAATTTCAAGAAAAATTACCACAAAACCCGCTCTGCAGGCAAAAATATTTCACTGTGTAACGTTAGATGATTAGATACAATTTGCGAAATAATAATAATGTCAGACCCTGTGTGCCATATAAACAAATATATTACTTTAAACATGTCTGCCTCCTGCGGTTACTTAAGATCGTTAAGGCTCATTTTGACCTTATTTGTGTTTTTTTTTTTTTTGCAAGCAATTCTTTTGTATAATAGTCACAAAACACTGCAAACAAAGTTTCCGGCTGCACCGTATTTGCCTTCAGTGCTGAGGGCACGTATTAGAGACTATGTGTGCAGAGAGCCGCCCATACATACATACATTTTTAATGAGATTCCGTATAAAGGATTCCTTAGCGACGTACAGCCAATATGGGGTCTGTTGTGTTACACCTTGACTGTAAACTGTAGTGGAATCTGTGCACGCGATATACTGGACTGAGCCACTTATGCCACCAGCCTTACATTGGCTTTACACGGGTGTAACTCAGTTGAGGGCCCATTTTTTTAATGATGTTCACTATGTTTTGTGTATCGTTACCCAATGTTAAATCTATTGGACTCTGGCCCTCCTGAAAGAAGGATTACTACTTATGAGGACCCTACTCAAGGTTTCTCACCCTCCCCGTGCAGAGGTTTTTTAATTTTTCCTTGCCCACAGGTTGCTCTAAGATCAGGGGATGTAACTTGTGTAGTCCTTTGAGACATTTTGATATGAAGGGCTATACAAATAAATGTGACTTGACTTAACAACCACGCACAGGACAGTCTAGGAAAAAGGAGCCTCATAGTTCAAAAGGAGTTTAAAACAGCCTTATGGGATGAAAATTCCAGGCCATGGAGCAGCGATGCTACAGGAAACTTATAGGTATCTGATACATAGCTTATGTGACAAACAAAACAGTGCGCTACACCATAAAAGCGAGCATAGGTCCCTACGAAGAACTCCTACGCAAATAAAAAAATGCAGTGGCATGGTCACGTCACAAGATTATCAGGACTGGGCAACAAATGTAAACATTATTCTCCAGGGGACAGGAGGAGAGAAAGACCGAAAAAGAACTGTGCCAACAACATCAAGGAATGGACTAGTGCCAACTTTGCCACAATCCTAAAAACAGGCCAGGAACCATCAACAGTGGAGAAATCTGTCCAAAATTGCGTCGTTAGTGGTGCCCCAACAACGTATTCGGTTAAGAGATCTGTTAACATTGAATCGTGATAGGATGGTATCCAATCATGTCCTTGATATTGTCTAGGGCTGTTTAATACTAAAATCCTTTTCATAGTAGGATGTGCTAACATTTATAACATATTAAACTGCAGTTTACTTGACATAGGAATTAAGATGTTCTGTTTTTTTATGCTTTATAAGCTTAAACATGCACTGACCAGTCTATGAAAAATGAGCTACAATCATTAGTTACCATGCAGACGGATGGTGTAACATATTTCAAGAGGAGTTTAAACAGTTTTGGAGGCTGGTATCCAATCATGTCCTTGATGTTGTCATAGAATCGATCAGCTCCTGATGAAGAAAGAAAAACAGGAACATTTAAATGATGTTTTTTTCACATTCTAATGTCAGTGGACGAGACATTAAAATGTGCAACGTACTGACCATAAATCCATCCAACAGACACTGACTGAAAAATGGCAAACAGGAGCAGGGTCATCCCGCTGCAGGAGTAGTAATCGAACAACTGAAAGATGTACAATCCTCCCTGCATGTATGAAACAAGAAACCTTCAGAACAAGCAAAAAAACTATAGAAAAGTCACTTTCATCCGGCCTTACGTCAGTGACCATTGTGAGGCTGATGAAGAAACAGAAAACAGCAATGAAGAGTAGAAGCAGTTTCCTTCTATGGCCAACATACAATGACGGCTTCAAGTCACAAATAGCGGTTGCAAGGCCTTCCAGTAGTACAAACTGAAGGAGAAACATGCATGTTATTTAATGCATAGCTGAGCTAAGTGTTGTATTCTTAGAATATAGAACTTTATGAATAAAAGAATACCAAACTGGGTAAAGATTTTTTAATGCCCATATATTATGAGTATTGAACTTTACAGAAAGGATGTTATCGATATGAGAATGAAAAATATTTGGGGTCAAAGTAGATCTGAGTCTCTGTGATGGAGACAAACTTTGGATTAATAAAGATTGGAACAAGTTAGGAGTTGAGACTTGATTCATATGTGATAATAATATACTTTAATCCCTTTAAGAAATCTTACAAATAAGTTTGACTGTCGGAATCACAAAGATGGTCAGGAGAAGCTGCTCGACATGCATTCATGTGCCGGCACCGTGTGTGAGAACTTGGTGTGGCGCAACAAGGGTTGCTGACTAGTTAAAATGTTATATTTTGGGATTTTGGTGTAGTTTTGTAAAGCAGAAAAAGTAAAGTACCAGTATATCACCACTAGATGACATAGTCTCACAGGTCAGAGAAGGGTGTTTTGGGGTAAGTCTCACGGGAACCCGCGTGATTTAATGAGACTTGTTCAATAAATCACTCTTAATGGCAACAAGTAAATGGTGTCGTGTGAGACTGACATTTACCAATCTATTTTGCAGGTGAGATGTTTATACTGGTAACACACTTACTGTGAGGATGATAATGTGTGAAAATATGTTTGTAAAGGCTGTTCTTGATGTCTGTAAAGTTTACAAAAAGTGAAATAGTACGAGTGAGTCGTCCGTTAGCATAAGCAATAGAGTGAGGTATGCTACGTTATGCGGGACTGGGTTAAGAGTGTACTGTGATGTTAATATGTATATTTGGTTACCATATAACACAAAGTGAGTTGTTTTGGAAGGTACAGTTATGGTATTTTTGTTAAATGATTCTTCAAAAGTACCAATTGATGAAAATGTTATTTTGTATTCATATGTTAAAAGGGATATCACGTGATTTAATGAGACTTGTTCAATAAATCACTCTTAATGGCAACAAGTAAATGGTGTCGTGTGAGACTGACATTTACCAATCTATTTTGCAGGTGAGATGTTTATACTGGTAACATACTTACTGTGAGGATGATAATATGTGAAAATATGTTTGTAAAGGTTGTTTGTGATGTCTGTAAAGTTTACAAAAAGTGAAATAGTACGAGTGAGTCGTCCGTTAGCATAAGCAATAGAGTGAGGTATGCTACGTTATGCGGGGCTGGATTAAGTGTGTACTGTGATGTTAATATGTATATTTGGTTACCATATAACACAAAGTGAGTTGTTTTGGAAGGTACAGTTATGGTATTTTTGTTAAATGATTCTTCAAAAGTACCAATTGATGAAAATGTTATTTTGTATTCATATGTTAAAAGGGATATCACGTGATTTAATGAGACTTGTTCAATCAAAATCACTCTTAATGGCAACAAGTAAATGGTGTCGTGTGAGACTGACATTTACCATCTATTTTGCAGATTAGGTAAAAGAACAACAAAACCAAAAGAGAAAAAAGAAAAATATATAAAACAAATGTGTAACACCAGCTGGAGCTAGACCATCCACCTGTGTCCCGTTACATTGGCACAGGATGCAGTTAAACTTTAACCCCTTAAAGTTGGTAAACAAAGTTGTGTCTTCTGTATGTCACCAGTCACTGAAATATATCATGCCACATATCATTGAAAAGCTCTTGGGATTTAAGATATGCTGACCATTTAGAAATATACTCATCACAGAAACATCTTGATCAGTCTGAAACAAGGTACCTTAAAAACATAAAGCCTCTATTGCTCACCTATAACAGCTCCTCTGAGTCAGCTCGTGATACGATTCCCCACATATATGGTGTGGTTACATTCACAAAAGTACAGTGAATCCAACCGTGTAAAATATTAACTCCAAAACACATGATGATCCTGACAGATAAAAAAAATCCACCTAAAAGCATTTCTGCAATGGTCGACAAATTTTGTTGTATCCATGTGGCTTAATCACTCCCCTTAAATAGAGTCTTCAATATATTTTCAATACTTCTGTTAACCCCTTATCTTGTGATTGACACTGCTTTTGGCCAATTGCAAGCTCTTTTTTTGACAACCTCTAACAGCCTGTATTGAAAACAGTGTCTTGAGCACTTGAGCTTTAAATTTCTTAAGCAAAAAGTGATTCAAATGTGGATTGACACATTGGTTAGAAAGAGAAGTCAAACTTTTAAAACTCTTTCACAATGTCTAAGAATTGGCCAACGTAAAATACAGAATTTAAGTTTAAAGGGCTGAAATAAAAACTTTTGGAAATGCCTAGACCTACCAAAATAAAATGTTTGTTTTTTCAGATTGCTACTATGTAGGACTTCAAGCTATTATCTCACTTGTTTTCCACCTAAGGGCCCGGTCACACAGCCTTTCACGGGCGTATCGAGGCTGAATCACGGCCAGAAATTTCTGCCTGTGAAGCAGACGCTGTTGGACGCTTTGAGATCGCCATACAGACGAGATACAGCCGTGCTTTACACGCGGTCGGAATTTCACACGCGGTTGGCCGCGCGAAAAAGTTTTGTGCTGCTCAAAACTTTAGACCACGTGTAACCGCGGGTGGCACACGAGGTACACACAAGGTAATGACGCGGTACAGACACGGAACGACGTGCTACGGCCGCGGCCAAGGCGTGGTTACACGTGGGTAGGAAGCGAAATTTTAGCGGGTAATCGTGGGTGGAGCACGTTCATAGCACGTATCGCGGTGTTATCACGTGAATTTGCGTGTGTAACGCGTGTGACGGTCAAACGCCTTTCTCCGCGTATATACAGCGCGATTTGCCGAGCACACGTCAGTTGTGCTCGAGACGTCAAGGGGTGAACATGGATCCCCGTCACCGTAGTGACCTCGTCTTAATCCATTTTTATTTCTTGACATTTCTTTTCAAGATAATAAAATAAAAATGATGCCATAGCTTGAAATCTTGATCTTCACGGGACTGTGTCTTGAGCGGTTATGATTTCTACAGCCCGGTGTTATGTCGAGAAATGCATCCCTGCCAAGGTTTGCATCCCCTCGCTACTATAACCACTGCGGCTTTTGGATCCACCTACACGTGGTGCCGGGGAGCCCCGAAAGGGGTACGAAGAGGTCCAAGCTACACTGCATATCGTCGTTTTCAACAACTATAACAACGTTTACCTCACTTTTATATCACTTTTCGTGAATGTAATGGCGAACATATAACCAAAACCACATCGTGTTGCATTTGTTGGGAATGTAATACAACTTAAACCATTCCGTCTAAGTATTTGTTGTGAATGTAATCGAACAGTGATGCACACCTTATATATATATCACTTTTGAGAACTGTTATGCACTCTACCGTAAAGCTTGATATGCTGAAATAAGCCTTATGGTAGAGTGCATAACAGTTTCAATACGAGCGATTTGAATAGAAAAAGGCAAAATAAAGATGTTACCTGCTCAAAAGTGATTTGTATACGGTGTGCATTACCGTTCGATTACATTCACAACAAATACAAAGACGGAATGGTTTAAGTTGTATTACATTCCCAACAAATGCGAGACAAAGTGGTTTTGGTTTTTTGTTCGCCATTACATTCCCGAAAGGTGATATAAAAGTGAGAGAAAACGAGGTAAACGTGGATATAGTAGCGAGGGGATGAAAATCTCGGCAGGAATGCATTTCTCGGCATAACACAGGCTCAGCAGCTTTTATACCCGTGGTCCACACGCGGAAATGACGCGATGAGGAAGCGGAACAGTCGCCGGCGTCTGTTTTGCGGGCATACCACCGATGAACAGCTGGTTGGCCAATTTTGAGCATTTTCCATCGCCGGCAACCACGGGCAAAAAAAAAAAAAAAACCCCAACATTTTACCCGCGATACAGACGCAAACTTCTGTGTGACCGGGCCCTAAGAAGCCTATGCTACACTGTTTTGCAGCCATTTGATTGCAAAAAAAATAAGATTCAGGCCGGAATTAAAAACCTATTTCTGTGGGTTATACTCAGGTTACTCAATGTTAGTAGCACTTGCAGTTATTATTTCAGTTTTGGACAAAACTTCAGTGTTATCTTTACACAGAGACCAAAACCGTCCATATTCTCCAAACGGTTTAAGGACAGCATTCTCTTTAGTTTCGGTACGTCTTGGATTGGGATTTTAGGCAAATGCCAAGGAGAAAAACTGTTTATCTGTATCGATTTCTACCCAAGGCTTTTCTTATTTGACCATTAGCACCAGATCAAAGCGGCGCTGCCACGAGCGGCTGCCTTTTCCAGCAGCTGCCCTATTGTTTCATTGTCTGCTCCTATCTTCGGTGTTTTTTCTTCCCGTTTTGACAACTACACTATGGATTACTTCTATCCTATGGGACATGGGTTTTAGTGCACAAAAATGCGTGTATTCAAGGAATTTCAACTCCTTGCCCTGAAGAATTCTCGTGCCGGCGTGATGAAGGGGCCTATCGTGGAAGAAGAGCCAGGGCTAGCGAAGCGGCTAGAGGCGTTATAAGTCTTCGGTACCATCCGTAATCATGGTTTATGCGAACTCACGACCAAATAAGATCATCGAGTGGTGGTGGAAAACATCGAAGCGCACAGGGAGCGCAGTTGCTGTGTTTTGCGGAAACGTGGCTCACGTTTAGCATTCCGTACGCTAACGTGTAGCCACCCGGAGCTATCCAGCTTCAACGCCGTTATACAGAGACAAGAAAGCCGGGGGGGATCGGAGAGGAGGCGGACTTGCTAACACGAGGTGGTGTATCCCTGGATTTTCACAAAGAAAAGATTTCCATCTGCCGCAGGAATGTCAAACTTTTGGATTGGTGTGACGTCATCCACTCCGCTACAAGCACCTCTAGGGCATCATGTTAATCTGTTAATAAACAACGGGGTAGACTGCTGGAAGTGTGAATTTCCCTACGGGGATGAATAAAGTATCTATCTATCTATCTATCTATCTATCTATCTATCTATCTAGCACATGTTAGCACCATTAGGTTAGCGCCTTACATGGCTGCAAGGCCGCTATTGGGAAATGTGGAGCACATTGTAAAGTGCTTCGGGAAGTCATTGACTTGAAAAGCGCTATATAAATGCAGATCATTTCATGTAACAATTAAGTCTAACAATGAAAGCATCCAACCTCACTATCCAATCCGAGCAGGATGATCATGATAAAAAAGAAAACAGCCCAGATTTGCGGAAAAGGCATCATGGCTACGGCTCTAGGGTAAGCGATGAAGGCCAGGCCGGGACCTAAAGACAGAAAAAGACATCTTTTTTATTTGCATGCTGTGATTGTATTTGTATTTGTCAAGCCTCACCTGACTCTGCTACTTTGGATATGTCAGTGTTCTGCTCATAAGCCATAAATCCAAGAACGGAGAAGACTGCAAAACCTGCCACAAAACTGGTCCCACTGTTCAGGATGCTTAAATAAAGGCTATCTCTGGAAGACACAAAAAGACTCAAAACAACTTTGTACAGTATCTGAAAAGAACGAGCATATTAATTTTGAATTTTGATGCTTTTGTGCACTACAGTGGAACCTCGCTACTTCGCGGTTCCACGTTCCGGGTTCAGAGCTTTGCGGGTCTAAAAAATAATAATTAAATAAAATATATATATATTTATTTTTTTATGCATTTTTGAAGGGGCGTCGCTACTTCGCAGATTTTCACTTTTCGCGGGTGGTTTTGGTCCCCATTAACCGCGATAACTGAGGGATTACTGTATAACCATTTTTGAGAATAACGTTGTTATATAAAAACGCCATATTTTTTTTCAGTAACGTAGTTATCTAGCTCACCATTTTAACGCCGTTACAATGTCATTACTATTACTGACAGTCAAAACGGTGTCTTACTTTGGTTGCAGAACGCCAACGGCAGCGTGCCCCCCTTGGCACACCTGTTGCCGTTTCTAGCTGCGCGGTTTTCTGCTCTCTATATATGTCTATCGGATCATGTCACCCTTCGAAACAGCGACTATAATATAGTTGGGTAGACATGACGAATAGAGTATTTACAAATGCGGCGAAAGAAAAGGCGACTTGGTGAATGCAGCAGGTACCCACTCTTGTCGTCCGCGAACGAAACGTCTCTATGAACCAGCTCTTGGAAATGAATGAAGGGAGTCGGCTCCCCACCGAATATGTCACGACCAGAACAGAAGTAGGACCCAGATGCGTAACATTACTCACAAGTTTATTGAAATATAGAGGAAAGGCAGCGCCAGCGATCCGGTGCTCGCTGGACGTGGGAAGCAAGCCGCTCATGGGATCGGAACGTGTTCCGAATGCGGAAGTGGATCTTCCGGAGCGGGAGATCGTAGTGTAGTAGACGGAAAACAGGTCGTTAGACGGGACTGGAGATCAAAACGTGCTCGGGTTTAAAAAACGGGTCGTTAGCCAGGACGAGAGATCAAAACGTGGTAGGGGTCAAAAAACAGGTCGTAGACGGAGACAAACGGAGGAATCAGGAACGGACGAGTGGGAAACAGGTGACAAAACGGGACGGACGGGAGTCAGAGTCAAAAATGCTTATGCAAATGGTTCGCTGACGGACAGGCAACAGGTGAGTGAAAGGACTGAGCTTGAGTAGGACAGGGAACCAATCAGGTAACCAGCAGCAGCTGGCGCCAAAAGTATCAGATCGGAACTTGTATTGTTTCCTAAGTAAATGACAATGAGTCGAGCCTCAAAAATCACGATCCGAACAGCCCTAGGAAATTAGGTTTGCAACTTAGATTTACAGTACGACAAGAAGATAGCAAGTATTGCCGCTATCAATGAAATTTTAGCCGTTTGACTCAGTGATTTTGTACCCCAGCGAGATGTGTCTACTATAGGGAAAGGTCTACCCCTGTAAGTTATGTATGACATCTGAAACAACAGGCTTTATTTCAACTTACTTGTAACAGTCATTGTCGTACTTGTTATAACTGGCGAGGGCCACCACACAGCCCTCACAAATAGCATAGGAAAAAAGTATTTGTGTGCCAGCATCTATCCAGACCTGCAAGAAAAGGATATGGTTACGGGATTACCACATATGCAGCCTCTTCTCAAGATTTCATATTTCCCTCTTGTTAAGGTTTTTGAGTTTTTGCTTGTGTTGATTACAAATCAAGAGATGTTGTAAATGTGGCCAGTGCAGACACTTGAGACTTTTTGTTATTAAGGGCTATACAAAAAAATGTGACTCGACTTGATATAATCGGTGAATCAACACACGCTCAACAATGGTCAACACTTGCAACGCTGACTTTTCTTTTCTTTTCTTTTCTTTTTTAGTACAACATAAAATGTTGGATATATTGGTTTTCAGGGCAGCAGGGCGGCTTAGTGGTAAGCGCGTCCGCGGCACAGTTTTGAGGTCATGAGATTGAACCTTCCTGTGTGGAGTTTGCATGTTCTCCCTGTGCTTGGGTGGGTTCACTCCGGGCAATCTGGTTTCCTCCCATACATTTCAGGTTAATTAGTCGGTTCAAATTGTCCCTAGGTGTGTATAAGCGAGTGAGTTGTCTGTCTCTGTGTGCCCTGCGACTCTCAAGGCATAATGCACTGGCAGGCAACCAGTTCAGGGTGTCCCTGGATGGGCTCCAGCACCCCCGTGACCTTACTGAGGATAAGCGGTGCAGATAATATATCAGGGGTCGGCAACCTTTTTGGTGTGGAGTGCCGCTCTTAAATTTCCTTGTTAATCAGTGCGCCACACCAAGATTAATGACTCGTACAACATTCCTTTTATATCCAACAGAGCTGTAATTTTACACCAGTCCAAATCTACACCATGGATATACATTTTAATCGTATAACTGACCAATTTATATTCCACTATTCTTGTTCACCAATTAACTAAAAAATGAACGTGAACAACATGTGGAAAGGCCTGTAGCCATTCATGACTTTAACTTTTTACCACAAGAAATAACCAGAATTAACCATTCTTCATCAACTATAAACCACAATCAAAAAACAAGTTATATGGACAGCTGCCATACCATTCATCAATGATATCTTGTTCCAGAAAATATCAAAACTTGAAATAACAGCAGCAAAGCAGAAGGCACGCAAGCACACACACATGCTTCTTTAAAATATTCACCGTCGGTAAATGTTTTTCTGTGCTTTTCTATGCAGTGAGCAATGTGAAAGCTTGCTTCAGTGGTGGCGTTTTTAGCAGTGACAAAGTTCTTCAGGGTCTGTGTTTGTTTGCCGTACCTGGACACAGCACGTTTTAATGTCTCTGCCATGTCAGACTCATCCTTGAATTCATGTTCATGTTTCGTCTCGTAATGACGTTTAACACTTGATGTGCGAGGTACAACGCTCTCAAGGCATAATGCACAAACAGCACGGTAATTTTTTTACACAATGCCCAGTCATCTGACCACGCTGGCTGAAAAGAACGAGATTTTCTCGCTCAATGCGCTGTCATGATTCGTTCATTTATCGCGCATGCGTGTTTCTGTGGCTGGGTTAAAACACGGATTTCTCTTCTGCGAGGCGCTGCGCAGTCACACACTCACACACGAAGCAGAGGAGGAGGAGTGCTACCGTAAAGCCTCCATTTAACACAGCGCGTAACTGAAAATGTCTACATTTCAGGTAAAAATACGCATTTTCAAAAAAATAATCATTAATATTTTGCTGTGCACTCGCGTACCACTGGTTAACCCCTCACATACCACTGCTGGCACACGTGTCATAGGTTGCCGACCCCTGTAATAGATGAATGAATGGAAATTTGTTTTCTTTGCTTGATTGTTTCTCACATGTGGTTGATTCTTGGAAAATATCTACGTTTTTTTATCCATAAGTGCGAGGTCTGAAATGTGGCAATATGCCAAAAGATTTTTGAGGCACTGTATTCCGAATTATGTTAATCGCTCAGTATTTACTCAAAAGTGTTTATTACTTTAGTGTTTAGGGATGCTCATACCTCGGGATCAGCGAGACGAGATGGTTCGGGATAGAGGTAAAACTTGATGCCATCCATGGCACCAGGTAGTGTCAGACCACGGACAAGCAGCACGACCAACATCACGTAAGGAAATGTGACCGTGAAATACACAACCTGTAAAATTAAATTCATGTGTGTTTTGAATGTTTTCTAAGTCACTCTCAGAGATTATTGAAAGTCTTAAAAGCTAGTCATCTACCTTCCCGGTGGACTTGACCCCTTTCCACACGCAAAAGTAACAAACAATCCAAGAAAAAAGAAGAAAGACAGCCAATTCCCATCGAATATTGCCCAACTCATGGGCACCTGCCGATAGGTTTAATACTCTTCTCCTGTGGTAAGTATATTTTAAGTATATCGTATTTCCATTTATATCAGGCACTTTTCTCACATTTATTTATTTTTGATGAAACATTTGAACTTACTCCCAAAACTCCTTCACAGGAGCTGTTGCGTCTTCTGCCACAGTCAAATTAAGAAGACGGGTTTGGTTGTACTCCACACAGGTTTCTGGTGAAAGGACAGAAAGTCATATTCCCTATAAGACAGGATCAAAATCAGTGGTTCTCAAACGCTTTTTAGTAATGTTTTGTTAAGTACTTTTTGGTACCACCAACCAGTCGAAAACTTCCTAGGTAAGGGTAACACAAAATAAAAAAACTAGAACATTGGAAAAAATAATATTTTCCTTGTTTTATATCGTTATATATTCCTGAAATACTTGTGCAATTTAATAATTACTTTAAAAGTATTTTAATACTTAGATCTAGGTTGGTTTTGTTTGAAACCTTAAGTAGCCCAAGGGGGTACGCGTACCCATTGAAACCACTAATCGACATGATTACCGATGAGAATTACCTGTGCCCGCTCACTTGGCGCCAACAGCTGCGGGTCCTGATTGACTCCCTGTCCCTAGTTCAACCCAGTCTTGTCAATCCCCTGGTGTCAGTCCGTCTGCGAACCTCAGTGTATACTAGATGCAGATATACTAGGCAAGCCTTTTTTACCCTGACTCCCACCTGTCCCGTTTTTGCCTCTGTCTGTCTCCGTCTACGACCCATTTTGACCCTACGACTTCCTCTGTGGCACATGTGTTAAACTCCTGGCCCGCGGGCCACGTCCGGCCCGTCGTGTGATTATATCCGGTCCGCAAGCCCATTTTTAATTATTGTTATTAATGGCCCGTTCTCCATTTCATTCAAAACTTCATCCATTAATCCTGTTCAGAAACATGCAAAGCCAAACAAAACTGAAACACACACCGGTAATTTTCAGAATATATAGGGAACGTTTTCACTACGATTTACAGTCAAGGTGCCACACAAACTAAAGCTCGTTTTGGCTGTACAACGCTAAAGAATCCTTTATATAAATGCTCACTATATAATCTGTGTTCAGTTACTTTTTGATGAATCCACAGAACAAATTGTAAATACGCGAAAACACCGGAAGATAACGTAAAGTTATTTGATTGGGTGAGTGGGAGGGATGGGTGGAGCTATGCAAAAAGTGCAAGCACTCCCTCCCATCTCTCGCCCTACTCAGTCTGCGCCAAAAGTAAGCACATAAGGCTCCCTGTTCACAGAATGTTGTGACGTTTTTACAAAATAAATGCTTGCATCTGGTTTTGAAACCAATATGTATGAAAAAAAGGGTCAATATGAGTTTAACCGATCTTGAGTAATTGCAAGAAAGAGACAAGTTTAAAGTGGTATGTTTGTTGATTTTAGGACACGGGCTCCGGCATTATTCTCTTTTCATAATTTTTATCAAATCATCCAAAATAAATGTGGTGAAGACTAAGCTTTTGTCTGGGGTTTAGCAACTTAGTAAATTTGTCTCATAATATATGGTGTAGCTCTTTCCCAAAATAAAATTAATATATTTTGCTTTTATGGCTCTTTGAGTCAAAAAGGTTCCCGACCCCTGTTATATATATATATATATATATATATATATATATACTATACCCTTTTCGCCGCGCTGAAAACACAATACTGCAAAGAACTACATAGTGTCCGGCTGCGATCAGAGCAAATGATCAAATCAGAATCGTAAGAGCAAAGAAAACGGAATGATTAAAATTGTTGTTTCTGAAAAATACATGTTTTATGTATATTTCCAGGTTTTGTAGCATTTTCATATTTCTACTTTTGATAGGAGATATATTAAGCAGAGCAAAATCTTTTGGGATATTTAAGGTTTTTTTTCACATAAACATTGACAAAGAAGCAAAGGGATTTGAATGTTATTTTAATGTTAAGTTGTTTAAGTTAAGTTCTAAGTTGTATTATTTAACAAGGTATTTTGATCTAGAGCAAAATAATAAATACTGTATAAGTGATTTAAGGTTGGGCAGCACGGCACCGCAGTGGTTAGCGCGTGTGCGGCACATTCTGAGGTCGTGGGAACCTCCTGCGTGGGTTCAAATCCAGCTCCCGACCTTACTGTGCGGAGTTTGTATGTTCTCCCCGTGCTTGCGTGGGTTTCCTCCGGGCACTCAGATTTCCTCCCACATTCCAAAGACATGCATTTCAGGTGAATTCGCCGGTCCAAATTGTCCCTAGGTGTGACAGAGCGAGTGAGTTGTCTGTCCCCGTGTGCCCTGCGATTGGCTGGCAACCAGTTCAGGGTGTCCCCTGCCCACTGCCCGATGATTGCTGGGATGGGCTCCAGCACCCCCGCGACCCTACTGAGGATAAGCGGTGCAGCTGATGAGATGAGATGAGATGATTTAAGGTTTAAATTTAATATTCTTGTTTGTTTTTATTCATATTTGTGTTCCAAAAACATTAAGTTTAAGTGTCTTCAATAAATGTTTATCCTGGTTGTCCCGCGAACTTAAGTGTGTTTTGAATTTTGGCCCCTTGTGCAATTGAGTTTGACATCCCTGCTCTATGGCATGATGTATTGAAAACAGAAAAAGACCCTCTGCCAGAACCGTCTGTAGTGCGTTATAACACACAACTCAGGAAACTTGCATTTATTAAGACTAATATATATATTTATAAGAATACCTGTGTTCCAGCTGTTTCTACAGCTTGCCCAGGGAAGCTGAGCACTGAAGGATGAAAAGAGGTAAAGGAATGCCCAGGCCAATATGACGATGTAGTAGATGCTCAAGTATGAAACTAAAACCATACTCCCGTAACCAATCCCTAAGAAATATAAAAAAAATATTGACAAGTGAATCACAGCACCATACTCTAGAATTAAATACAATTTTCTTTTCAAGTGTCTCCTCACACGGCCATGTCGTCAAAGCCAAAACATTTGCCACCACAAATAAATGTACAGTATTAACTGTATTTTGTTGATGCCAATATGAATGCCATTTTATTACAGCTTTTGGGTGTATTCTTACCTGTAAACAGAGGACATATTTGTTTCCAGCAGGTGATGACCCCCTTTTTAGTGTATTGGCCAAGTGAAACCTCCATTAGAAACAGAGGGATGCCACATGTAAAGAGGAAGATTACATACGGGATCAAGAAAACCCCTGGTAGGAACATGGAAAACGGGGCATATCTTATTATTTCTGGGTTTTTCAATCCTCAGTTCAGTCCTGGGGCACACTTGTGTGTGCCGGGAAAATGCCCAATTTTATTATGATTATTTCAAAAAAACAATCCATAGCTTTCTTATTGTGATCAGCCAAGTAACTGTAACACACATCTATATACACAGTACTAATTATCTGATAAAGAGGTAGTGCATGGAAATATATTAAGTCATTAATTTGGTTTTCTTATGATTGACCTGGAAACAAAGAATGAAACAAATGGAATAAAGTAAAGCATTTGCACACAATTGCACTTATTCTTTGTATATTTTACTGAGAAAACTAAAAAAGTTAGTGTACTAAAATAATGTTTTATTCCACTAAACAGGGGTGTCAAACTCATTTTTAGCTTAGGGGCCACATGGTATAAAAACCATTCTTCCAGGGGCCGAGTTAGCAAATTAATGACATAAAAAAGTGTGCCTAGGGCTAGGAGTCTTTTCAGAGGCTCACAATTAAATTTGTCATAATGACTGATTTGGATCACCTGTGCCCGCTCGTTTGGCGCCAACCGCTGCGGGCTATCTGATTGGTTCCCTGTCTTTTTTAAGCCCAGTCCTTTCACTCGCCTGTTGTCAGTCCGTCAGCAAACCTGTTTCTACAAGGCAAGCATTTTGACTCCGCTTTTGTCACCGGGTTTTCCACCCGTCCGTTCCTGATCGCCCCGTTTGTCTCCAGCTTCGAAATGTTTTTGACCCTGACCACATTTGCTCCCCCGTCTCAGCTTACGACCTGTTTTTGATCCCTACCACGTTTTTGCTCTCCGGTCCCGGCTAAAGACCTGTTTTTTTCCGTCCTTGACACCACCATCTCCCTCTCCGGAAGATCCACTTCCGTATTTGGATCACAATCCGATTGTCTGATCCAGTGAGCACCGTATCGCTGGCGCTGCCCTTCCTCATTCTATCAATAAACTTGTGGTTAACGCTACACATTTGGGCCCTGATTCCGTTCTGGTCGTGACAAAATAATGATTCGGGGATGTAAGATTTGATTTTAAAAAACAAATATTGAGGGGGGGTTTTCCTTATTATTTCTCCTTCATTTAGTTTTAATACATTGTAGTGTGTATTCCAATTTTTTTTAAAAAAGCAAAACAATAATTAAATCTATTCCCACTGCATTATATTTCTCCTGGAAACTTATGCTTTTTGTTTTGATTTTTTAATGAAAATGTTTACATCAACATGGGTTCTTTGCCTGTTAGGATTTACATTTCTATTATAATAGAAAAGAGGTCAAGTGTCTTGCATTTTTTTAATTTTGTAGTTTTCCTATTGCCTTTAACTGCGCGTCCGTGACTTTTATTTGAATTAAAATAAAATCTGGATAAGTTTCCCCAATGTTCTCCGGGTGATTAATGGTCGTGAGCTACTGTGGGTGCTTTGCAAGTGGCGCCTTGCTTTGGTGACATCCAGTGGACACATTTAAAACTACGAGTAGTTGTTTGATGCAATCCATTTTTCCTATTGTGCTTTTCTTGTGCTTCTCTTCGATGTGTCTTGCGGGCCACATAAAATGATGTGGTGGGCCAGAAGATCATTTTTGCTCATTTAAAGTATTTGGTTTTTTTCCAGAGAAACAAGATGAAAATATAGTAGAACTTGAAAAACGGGGTTAAAATAACATAAAATGCCAAAACACACCAAAGTTATTGAACAATTATGTACCTTATTTAACTTAACTCACCTCCTGATTCACAAAACAGTCAATTTGGCAACACCATAATTGAGAAAAAAAAAGTAACTGATTCAAGGAATTACTTTTTGAACATTGTTGGTGGACAGTGTGCGTCAAAATGATTCACGCTAGACGTTGCTGTCCTCAGTTGTGCAACCGAAAAGGAGTGCTACAAAGCACAAGGACGATTACAAACTACGGAAAGGACCGGGATTTTTTAATGAAAAATGTGCCTTGGCTCAAAAAGCTTGAAATATACTGCAATATTTTACTCATTTATATATTCTTATATTAAAGAATATTCTTTAAAATGTATTCAAAGTGATTATACATTTTTCACTATCTATCTATCTATCTATCTATCTATCTATCTATCTATCTATCTATCTATCTATCTATCTATCTATCTATCTATCTATCATCTACCCTGGTTATATCCCTCGAGAGGGGTGACCGGCAGCAAGACAACACATACAAAAATAAAGAAAATAAAAGGGGGAAAAGTAGCAAAAAAGACACACAAAAAATTTTGGACCATGGCCAACCCAAATACCCAAACACCCAAACAAGTCAAGCACCTCGGCACCCAAGTTGGTCATGCTTTCGTCCCTCCAGATAAAACGGGACACAAGAAAGCGACCATGTCACTCGGGTCAGGGTGACACAACACACTCTTCTGTTCAACAGCAGGGCCCGACAGCTTTCACTGGTTTACCCCTGCCGCATCATACGGGTGCCCTGTCCATCCCTTAGAACGCATCCAAACATCCCACTATCTTTTCACAACATTTCCCCACTCGTTCCTATCACCAACAAGAGCTCTAGCTTCCATTATATTTAGACCTCTTTCCTGAAGAGCACTCATAACACATAACATTCATATCCATCCACGTCAATCGCGGCCTTCCTCTTGGTCTCTTTCCATTTACTTCTGCTCTGTAGATCCTCTTCAACATTGGCTCCTCATCCATCCTCTCCATGTCTCCAAACCAACCCAGTACTCTCTTATCCACACGCTTGCTCAGTTCCACTACTTCTCCAGTTCTGTCTCTCACAATTTCGTTTCTCAATCTATCCAATCTGTCACTCCTAACATACTTCTCAAACACTTCATCTCAAAAACATTTAATTTTCTTCTCAAATCTGCATTCAGGCTCCAAGTCTCTGCACCATAGAACACAGTCGGCACAATCAGACTCTCATACAGTCCCCTCTTAACATCCATACTCATACTCTTGTTGCTCATCACTCTCCTCAGAGCACCCAAAACTCTGCTTCCTTGATTCACTCTGTGCAATACCTCGCACTACATTCCACCAACTGCAGCCACATCACAACCCAAGTACCTAAAGCTTTCAACTTCTTCCAGCACCTTGCTATGCAACCTTATTTCTAACGCCATGCCCACTCCATCACTTGAACACTTCATCACCTTACTCTTCCCAACATTCACACATAACTTGCGCCCATCACACACTCTTCCAAACTTCATGACCAACCTTCTCAATGTTTCTTCAGAATCAGCCACAAGCGCTGTGTCATCTGCAAACAACAACTGACTTATCTGCCACACCATTCTACTGTTATCCATCATCTCTACACCTCTGCCAAATACTCTTGCATTCACCTCTCTCACCACACCATCCATATACAGATTAAACAGCCATGGTGACATCACACACCCCTGTCTCACACCAGTCAACACAGGGAACCACTCACTTGTCTCACTCCCTACTCTTACACATGCTCTGCGGTTCACATAAAAACTCTTCAATGCTTCCAACAACTTTCCACCCACTCCATACATTACCATCACTTGCTACAACGCCTCTCTATATTAGCCAAATATAACATTTTTCACGCTTCAATTAAAACCAATCATTCTGACCCCTAAAAATCAAGTGCTTTCTACAAAAAAGGATCTTGTCTTTCCAGCTCACCCCCTCCATTCTTGTAGCAGAGGTAAGGGAACCGCCACACGTTTCCAAGTCCAATGATTACTCCAGCAACTGCAAAGACAAACTCCCTCCTGTTGGGCCACTCTCCTCTGGCAGATGTGGGTAAGGTGCTTTCCTCGCACACCTTTACTTTCACCTCTGTGTCATTTGACTCTTCCATGGTACTGCAGCAATCTGAAAAATAATTAGGATTACAAGACACATACACTCGGTAAAACAATTAGAGAACAACTTGTAGAAAATGAATTAATTTTGAAATAATACCATATTCTCCGTTCCACGGTTAAATGCCATGTTATTTAGTCTATATCATGCTACTACAACACTTTTTTCTACACATAATGACTTGAAGCATTTCACACTGATCAAAATGAGAGAACAGCAATGACTTTAACATAGGTAAACATTTCTGAAGGTTACAACAGTCAGCAATCAATAAGAAGGGTAAAGGCGTCTGCTGTGAATGACTTCAGCACAGATGCAGCCACAGGATAGCACGAGTCACTCGCACTAATTGGGTGTCATTTTGGTCCATTCTTCTTCCAGTCTCCTCCACAGTTCAGTGATTGTAGTAGGTTTCTTGACCATAAATTTGTTACCAAAAGATTTTCCAGAGGTTCTCTCTTGGGTTGAGATCGGGACTCTTGGCAGGCCATGCCATTCATTCAATTTTTTCACCTTCAAGGAAATTCTTCACCCGTTTAGCTGTGTGACATGAAGCATTGCCCTGCATGAAGACTGTAGGCTGATTGGGCGATAACTCAAGTAAGGAACCTACGCTGTTGAAGAAGGTTCTAATACACATTTGAATTGACTCAGCCATGTAGCTGTACAACTCCTCCTGCAGAAAACATGCAACAAATCATGATACTTCCTCCTCTACCTTTCACTGACATTTTTACGTACTTTGGGTTTAGTCTTCCTCCAATGTGTCGCTGAACATAATGCTTCCCATGACACCCCCAAAAATAAATTTCCTTTCATCACTGGAGTGAACTCTGGACCCGTTCTCCTCTGTCTATATTATATACTTTTTAGCAAAGCTCAGTCTAGCTTTTTGATTCTTTTTGCTAATCTCAGGTTTGGTCACTACAGTCAGTCCAAATGCTCAGATCCTTACCATGTTCAGCACTGAACTGGAGAGCAATTCCAGATGCAGAGTAGAAAGCATTACCCATTGACATCCTGCGCAGTGACCTACCCTCTCTTGCATTTGTCTTCTGTGGTAGATCAGCCTTTTTGGGCAAATTGAATGCGTTTGTTATTTTTTAAAGATTAAATACTCATAAAATCACTGACTCAGATCAAATTGTCTTGCTATGGCAGATAGGGGAATCCCTTTTCGGAGGCTTACAGTCACTTTAGAACGGCCCACCATGTAATGATTACTCATTGCCCTCACCTGTGCCCGCTCGTTTGGCGCCAGCTGCTGCTTGTTGCCTGATTGATTCCCCTCCTATATATACCCAGAATTCAAGTCACTCCTGGTCAGTCTGTCAGTGAAACTGATATTGTCATTTCAATATCACAATGGATTCCCCAAAACTACAACTTGAATCTATAGAAATAGGTAATAAGCCTAAAAGAGTGCATAATTTCAGATCTTCAGTTTACTCTTTACTCTTTCTTTTCTTTATTATAGTACACTACTATATACTGCTACATTGGAAAGGTACAAAAAAAATTATTAGCTCACCTTTTTAAGCTCCGAATAGTTTTGGTTAGGATTTAAGCAGTTTGAAGAATGAGAGCAGTAAATACAGTCCTGCCTCATCTAACAGTGGATAAGCCTACCCCCTCCTTGCCAAAACACATTATCCGAATTAATTACTATAATTTAATGTGTTAACCGGAATTCATAATTGGTTCTACCTGAAAACCAGTACCAAGTGCTCCAATATGTCTGCATCAAATATTTACAAGACAAGAGACATGGCACCAAACAAGGAATTACGACGAATCAGTTTTGTGGTCCTGGAAACACGATAAACATACAAAACGTGGGAATCGATATTAGTACAGTTAGGAATTAAATATTAAAAATGTACAATTTACCAAAATGTTCAAATTAGTTATCTGACTCCATTAATCAAACACAACCTACATTCACCTAACATTGCACGCTCGTTTCTTGATGGAAAAGATGGACAAGTGACCGGCATTTCCACACGGGGGCAGCTTTAATTTCTTAAACAATTTAACTAAGTGAACTCCATCGAATATGGCCGAATCAGCCCAATTAGTGTCACTCGAGTCTGTCAAGCCTCCTCTCTCATTCTCTCGCTTTCTTCTCTTGGCCCATGTTTTTCCGCAAGCTGGTGTGCCGGCTCCTCGCAAGGGCGTGCCAAAGAATGCATGGAATTTTCAACTTTTCTGTTGAAATATGCAGACACTCCCCTACTTACGACCATTCAACTTACGTAAAATGGTAATTACAAAAAAAAAATTCAGGATGTCGAAAAATATCCGGACATTGCTGCAAGTTAGATTTTTTTATTGTGTGAACCTTTTTCCGAGTACAGGACATTACTGTAGGGCCATTTTTCGCTGCTATTGGCGTGTGGTGCTGTGCGAGGTCATCCAGTATCCAATTCGAAGAAGTATTCCGGCTTCCTCTTCCTAGTTCATGTGTAAACATTATATACTGTGTCTCCAGAGCGCTAAGAACATTGACATTTGTGTTTAATATCTCATGCGTTCAATATGGTTGGTGTAAAGTGTAAAGAAGAGGCAAGCCATTTCTTTTAAACGAAAGTGGAATAAAAAAACTTGATGCGGTTGAGAAAATTGTTGGATCGCTTTTTTTTTGGGCCACTTTTCACCAGGGAGGAGGACCTCTCGAAGCACATCTTGTGTTTAATATCTCATGCGTTCAATCTGGTCGGTGTAACTAAATACAGTTATGGTGGCAAGCACAGAGTACGAGGATTCTGAATTTATACTCATGCAGATATTCTCCATACACTATATTTACTCGCATCTAAGCCTAATTCAAACCATCCATTATATGCACCGCTTATCATCAGTAGGGTCGCGGGCGTGCTGCAGCCCATACCATCTATTCTTAAGCCGTGGGCAGGGGACACCCTGAACTGGTTGCCAGCCAGTCGCAAAGCACACAGAGACAGACAACTCACTTGCTCATTCACACCTAGGGACAATTCGGACCGGCCGATTAACCTGACATGCATAATTTTGAAAAGTGGGAGGAAACCGAAGCCTGGAGGAAACCCACGCAGACACGGGGAGAAAATGCAAACTCCGTATGGGGAGGCTGCGGTAGATGGACCTGAATTTGAACCTCTGCACCGTGGGCTGCGCCCTAATCACCCTCCCGCTATGCCGCTCAAATTCAAACCACTAAAATAAAATCCTATACTCAAAATGGATATGGAGTGTCTTGGCAAAGTGTTTGCTTTCAAGCTCTCACGATTGCACAAGCCAAGAAATAGAAAAAGGGTTCACTGCTTCCGCAGATTGGTGTACACATGTAATTATATTTCTTCAATTTTAAAGCATTTTTAGACGGTTGGCTTCAATGCGAGTATTTACGGTAATTTGTAACTAAAACTAGTAACTGTAAGGAATTACAGTTTTTTAGTAAAGCGCCAAACACTGCACCAGGCAGAAGAAAGCTGTAAAGGACAACTGCAAGGGAGGTGCACTGGCTTGGTGCGTTTACCTGTTATCTTCGAAACATTTTCCCTTGCCTAAAGGTCCTACCGTGGGCTAATCTAATCAAATTTTGTTTGTACTGCAAACAGAACTTCTACCCATGACATATAATGAGGGTTGGCATGCACACATACAGTGCATGATCACCATAGTCAACAAACGCCATGCTCAGAAGCTACCAAAGAAAAACACGGCCGGCTAAAAAACATGTCATAAAGCAATGAAAGAGTCAAGTAAGACTAAATCAAAACGAAAATTGTTAGTACTCCCCGTAGGAAATCGCAATCAGTCTTAAACCCATGCGCGCTAGGCACCTTTCAGCCACCACCCTGTGTCAGCGGAGAGTCTGTCTGCCAAACTGTTTTGAGAAAGCAAATTAGCACAGTTGGGACAATATTTGTTTGTGTCTACTGAACGTCAAAAAACAGCTATGTAGCCAATTTTGCTATGTTTCGTTGCTTGGCTTTATGGCAAGGGGCATGATCACCCATTGTTTTTGAAATATTATTGTTTGTACATGAAAACTAATATTAGCGATATAAGTATTCGAAAAGATGGCAAGTTTTTACTGAACATTATCTACTTACGGGTTTCACTGTCATTGACGACGTGACTACGAAATGATATTGGTTTTCCATTTAGTTTTCAAAATTTGAATGAATACAATTAAATGATCTGCATTTATATAGCGCTCTTCAAGTCAAGACTTCCCAAAGCGCTTTACAGTGTGCTTCACATTTCCCAATAGCGGCCATGTAAGCATTAACCTGCTTACTGGGGGCATTAGAGGTTCAGTGTCTTACCCAAGGACACTTCGACATGTAACACGGAGGAGCCGGGATTCGAACTGCGATCTCTTGATCTCAAGACGAGCGCTCTACCTCCTGAGCCACTGCCGCCCCTTAAATTGATCAGGATCTAGTTTTGTAATGTCGGAAAATGATCAACCAATGTAAAAACTTGTGAGGTGTGTTAGGTTCAAGTTTCCAACATTTATAATAAAACGCTCTGCAATATAGGACAAAGAGAATCGGTTCTTTATAATTAGTTACTTTATTAATCATCATATTGAGAGCCGCCGAGATTCTGCTGTTAGACATCTTTTCGCTCGCTCTGCCCTGCTTGCTGCGCTCTGGCTCGGCTCGGCTCTGGCTCTGAGGATCTCCTCGAAAAACCTCCCTTCTAATATTCAGTTTTTGCCTTTGCTACGTAGAGTTGATTAGTCTTCTTTCGAAGGCCTGCTTTCCATCCAATGATGACAGGTGACCTTGGTCCTGGGAAACTCCTTTTTCCCAGGCTCTTTGGTGAAGAACAATCTTGAGTTATGGGATGCCAGGTCAGGATGTATTTCGTTGGTATGTGAGAACAAAAACACAGTCTGTACATAAAAAAACAACTCATGGCCTTGAAGAGTAGCTTACGGGCTGAGAACTCTTCAAAATGGCTGAGAACACATATAACATATTAAATGTCAACTGCAGGATAAATACAACCCCATCAGGTGAGTACTATGTTTAAAGTCGATCACATAGATATGTTATCTGACTGATAGTCAAGTCAAGTCATTTTTAAATGTATAGCCCTTAATCACAATTAGTCTCTAAGGGCTTCACAAGTTATTACATATAAGAAGTTTAGGTTATTCGTATGCTATAGAGTAGAAGTGAGTTTTAAGCTTAGATTTATTCATTTCCACTGAGGTTGCAGATCAAATCTCGGGGAAGAGCATTCCACAACACCGGTGCCTGGATGGAGAACGCTCTCGAACCAGCGGAACACTTCTTGGCTCTTGTGATCACCAGGAGACCGGCGCTCTCGGAACGAAGGCTTCGGGCCGGGACATGGGGGGAAATCAGATCTGAAAGATATGAGGGGGAAAGTCCATATATTATTTTGTATAGTAGTAGGAGAACCTTAAAATCGCATCTTAGGCTAACAGGGAGCCAATGCAGGTTAGCCAAAATTGGGGTGATGTGATCGTACTTTTTTGTCTGTGTTAAAAGCCTCGCTGCAGCATTTTGTACCAGCTGGAGACTCTTGAGTCTGGTCATCGGAAGACCGGAAATTAGTGCATTACAGTAGTCGAGACGGGAGGTAATAAAAGTGTGAATTATGATTTCCGCATCCGACTGAGAAAGTATAGGACGAATTTTAGCAATTACGGAGATGTAAGAAAGCAGTTCTAGTAATTTTCTTCACATGTGTTTGAAAGAACAGATCGGGGTCGAAAATTACACCTAAATTTTTAAGTGAGTCGCTCTGTGTAATGTGGCAATTGTCTATGTTCACAGTGGTTTTAGAGAATAAGTCACGGGACTTAGATGGACCAATAACTAACATTTCAGTCTTTTCAGAGTTAAGACGCAGAAAATTGAGTGACATCCACTCTTTTATCTCAGTGAGGCAGGCCTCCAAATTTCCACAGTTTAGTGTGGCAGATTCCTCCATTGGGAGATAGAGTTGAGGGTCATCTGCGTAGCAATGGAAACTGATATTATACTTGCGAATAATATCACTTAGTGGAAGCATATAAATGCTGAAGAGAAGGGGGCCAAGCAATTGTTAAAATCAATCATTATTATGACTATTTCGTGGCCATATTTGCACAGATAAAATACACGTATTTAGTTTAATTCGACATGATGGTGGGGGCAAAAAACTTACGCTGCTTCATGGCTGAGTTTTCAGAGACAGAGAGAGGAAGTTTATTCGTGACGTCAGAGGAATCAGTACAAAGCCAGAACACGACTTCAAAATGAAAATACAAGATTGATAAAAGTACAAGATATAATTACACTCATTGTTGAAACGTTCCTTTATGTGTGTGTGTTTGTATGAGAAACATTGTTTTTATATTTAGTAATATAAAAACAAGCTAATTACCCTGAGACAGAAATTCAAGAGATTTACATTGAAAACCTGACAGCAATGAACCCTGCGTAACACCACAAGTAACACTAAATGGCTCAGATGTCAATTTGCCATATTTAATGCAGTGTGTCCTATCTGAGAGGTAGGATCTGAACCATAATAGGACGTTTCCTGAGGGACCAATCCATTTTTCCAACCGTTCTAGCAAGATATTATGGTTCACTGTGTCAAATGCAGCACTAAGGTCCAGCAGCAGCAAAAGTGATGATGCGCCCGAGTCCATTGCCCATTGAAATGTTATCTTCTGCTTGGTTACCTTAATCAGAGCTGTCTCAGTAGAGTGGTTAGCCCTGAATCCTGATTGCATTGATTCAAAGAGATCGTTCTCGGACATGAAATCATTCAGCTGCTGTGCCACTACTTTCTCAAGTATTTTAGAAATAAACTGTAGGTTTGACACAGGTCTATAATTACATACGTTTTCTGGATCTAGGTTGGGTCGTTTCAGTGTGGGTTTAATGACGGCGGACTTAAAAGCCGCTGGAACGACACCTGAGGAGAGTGATAAGTTTAAAATATTTAGAACTGAAGGTGCAAGAACGCCAAAGAGACCTGTGAACTTGGAAGCAGGTCAAACTGGCAAGTCGTCGGTTTGGCCGTATTCACCATCTGTTTAAGATTATCGAGTGACAGTTCACTAAAACGGGACAAAATCTCTGGACAGCCACCATGTCGTGCATCTAGAGATTTGAGTGCTTTAGTATGTGTTGAATTAATATTGTCTTAAGAGATTTCTTCCTGTATGCTTTGGATCTTCTTAATAAAGACCATTATGTCGTGGGCAGAATGAGTGGAGCCATCTGGGATAGTCTGTTGCCTTGTAAGCGATGCTACAGTGTCGAAAAGGACCTTGGGATTGTTCTTTTGTGACGCAATCACCTTCGAAAGGTAGGCTGATTTTGCAGAGGCCAGGTCCGCTTTATACTTCAACAAACTATCACACCAGATTTGATGGAAAACTTCAAGCTTGGTAGCGCGCCATTTTCTTTCAGATTTTCGGCATTCTCGTTTAAGGGATCTAGTTTCATCATAAAACCAAGGTGTGCGTCTCTTAGGTCGTGTTTTATTGCGGATGGGCGCTACTGAATCCTGGGCACTGGCCAGCGTAGCGTTGAATTCATTTAGGAGTGGTTCGATGGAGCCTATGTAGGAAGGAAAGGACGCAA
Source organism: Urocampus carinirostris (assembly GCF_059441175.1). Lineage (NCBI taxonomy): Eukaryota > Metazoa > Chordata > Actinopteri > Syngnathiformes > Syngnathidae > Urocampus > Urocampus carinirostris. The sequence goes on from NC_142354.1 coordinate 20,268,904, forward strand.
ATGCTCCTGGAAGAATATCGGAGAGCTCAGAAACTGTGCCCGTGCTTATATTGCGTCCAGTGAATCCCTCAGTTTTTTGGGTACTACATTTAGCTAGCACCTCAAATGTAACTAAATAATGATCCGAGATAACTGTAGTACACGATAGCACCGTCATGTTTGAGGTCGAAAATCCTCGAGCGTGTTTCCATCTTTATGGTTTGGCAAATCAACCAATTGATTAAAACCAAATGCATCAATTATAGACTGGAACGCAACAGTGAGTGAACTGAGTGGGAAGTTCATATGAATGTTAAAGTCCCCCATAATTATAATTTTGTCTGCATAGGTTACTAGTTCAGACAAAAGTTCAGCAAATTCGTCTAAGAAAGTTGCGTATGGTCCTGGTGCGCGATAGATAGTTATCACATAAATTGACAATGGAGAGGACCTCATAACAAGAGCCTCGAACGACTTGTGATTATTGGAGGTACGAAGAGTAAATTTGAACGTTTTTTCAGAAATGAGCGCGACACCGCCACCCTTTTTCAACGTGCGTGCTATATGGCTACTCTCTTAGTCTGGGGGAGAAGCATAATTTAGCGCTAAATACTCATCCGGGCGTAACCAAGTTTCACAAAGACGGATACAGTTACGTTTATAATCGCGAATAATATTATCTACAAGTAAAGCTTTAGAGCGATCTAACATTCAAAAGACCAAATTTTAGCTTTGAATCATTTAACTTAGCTGTAGTCTTTGTAGAGATCGTCACGAGATGCCGTTCGTGTGCGTTGGGCTTCAGGCGTCGGTGGACTCGCAGAATCGACGAAGAAATGATGGTTGGATTAGACAGAGCATCATGTTGTTGTTCCTTCAACTTCACACGCTTCCCTGCACGACATCCTCGCTTCTGTTTTCTGTTTTTGCGCCGTCTTCGTCTTCGATTTGTCTTTTTCTTCGGTGGAGCGGGAAAGCAGGGCGAACCCGAGTCCCTTTGGAGCTCATTCGGGATGTCATGGGTGGTATAGAAAGTGCCTGAAAAGTCGAAATTTAGACACCCACCCAGTCGGATGAGCTCCTCCCGGCTGTAGGTCTTATTGGCCATGCATGTATCCAAAAAGGAAAGCAGGAGGACAGTGGTAAATAGTAGGAGCTGAAAAGAGGAGTTGGGGGGACCACAGAGGCCGGGCAGGGATAACGGAGGAGCTCGTCCCCGCAGTTGAAGTGATGGATGCACATTGTACGCAACTTTCAAGAAATTTCTGCTTTTGCAGTGTGTTAAACGTGTTTCTTTGTACTTGACCATGGTTATAAAACAACTTACCATGTGTTGCTTCTGTTGTATTGTTAAACGTCTCAGGAGTCTGACTGTTCATATTTACATGAAAAGGGTACTATTTTTGGGGGGTTAACGTTTGCCTAAAAATCTGGAGTTACATTAAAACTTCTCAAGCCAACCTTTTTGCCAACTCTGCTTCCACAAAAAAATGATAAATTAAAGTTTTGTATTTTGCAGCCAATTTAAAAATGTTTAGCAATATGTAACCAAAAAGCAGCCCCCAGTACCATTAAGGCTCACAAGCTTCCAACCAGAGGGCAGTAAAGTCCCAAAGGGGAAAAAAATCCAACCCACTACCATCAATGCTACACCGCGCATCAGATTGGAAGCTGCGGGTGGATGTCAAGAAGAAGTTGGTCTTTCCTCAGGAGGTAGTGTCAACTACCCTCCGACCGGATCTCATTCATCTTTGTAAGAGCTCAGATCAATCATTTTAGCCGAACTCACTGTTCCCTGGGAAGACAGGGTAGCCATATCTCATCAGGCAGAGAGGGCTAAGCACCAGGACATTGAGAATGAGACATGCCACCCTCCACCCATTGGAGGTTAGCTCTAAGGGGTTACGCCGCCACATCTATGCGCAGTTTCCTGCAGGAGATCGGACTTAATTACAAACAAGTACAGAAAGATATCAGGGAAATACCCACACTAGCCAAAAGCTGTTCCAAATGGCTGTGGCTGTCAAGAGGTTGTAGCTGGACCCCTTCTGCAGGTGAAGGCTAACTCAGCCCTTGCTGCCCCACGCTGGAGAGGTGTACTAGTTAAGGGGTGAAACACCTGTAAGCTGAGATACCTGCCGAGGATGCAGCAGGGGTCCGTAGGAACACCACAACACTTCACCAGTTAGAACCTTAATATCCATATCCGTAGTTACCCCTGCAGTCTCAGTTTTATGGCAAAGCACCTGCAGTGTTTATTTCATCTAATGGCCGTACCTCCCTGAGAACACCTGATCTTGGAAAGATAAGCAGGGTCAAGCCTGGTTAGAACTCAAATGGGAGAACGCCTGGGTCATTTGGCACACGCTCTGCTGTGACAGCTCTGACTGTACCTTGTTGCCCTACTTGGGATTGATGTTGCTCACCATTGTTCAGAGCAATGTTCACAAACCTTGTGTCATTGCTCAGAAATGTGGAAGCTTAGAGGTTACATTGCCTGGCATTTTCCTCTTTTGTAGTTAAAATTCACAGCAAGCTGCGCGTCCTGCTTGCATCTGTCATTGTTAGCTTCTTGTAGGGGTGGGCAGTTATCTCTTGATGTTCTTACACACTCCCGTCAGCATTTTTCTGCCTGGCGGGCAGAATGCAGAATGCCAGCCAGTGGCCAGGTAGATGGAAGGACTAAACTTGTGCTTGCCAGTCACTCACAAGGTCATAGACTTAGTCTTAAAGAGTTGCAGAGAGCACTGGGTTAGAGGGAGAGGGGCTGCGCTATCACAGAGAAGTGGTACTGTGAGGTTATTGATAGAGGAGCGATGTATCAATCCCATGAAAATAGTATTGATCCGATACAAGTACTTGCTCAGTGTCGATAATAATGAGATCAATCAGCCTACCCTCCACATTAAGCATTCATGTTAAGGCATGGGCCTCAAACTACTGTCCCATATGCCACAGTTTGAGACTCATGAACTCCAAGTGTTATTTATTTTTTCATTTCATTTTTTAAAATAATTTACATCATCAGTCTTGTTGTTGTTGTTACCTCCCGTCTCGATTACTGTAATGCACTACTCTCTGGTCTCCCAAAGTCTAGAATCAAGTCTCTTCAGCTGGTACAAAATGCCGCAGCGAGGCTTTTAACAAGGACAAAAAAGTACGATCACATCACCCCAATTTTGGCTAACCTGCATTGGCTCCCAGTTAGTCTTAGATGTGATTTCAAGGTTCTCTTAGTATTATACAAAATCATACACGGACTTGCTCCCTCTTATCTTTCAGATCTGATTTGCCCCTATGTCCCGGTCCGAAGCCTACGATCTGAGAGTGCCGGTCTTCTGGTGATCCCAAGAGCCAAGAAGTGTTCTGCTGGTTCGAGAGCGTTCTCCATCCGGGCACCGGTGCTGTGGAATGCTCTTCCCCCTGAGATCCGATCTGCAACCTCAGTGGAAATGTTTAAATCTAAGCTTAAAACTCACTTCTACTCCATAGCATATGAATAACCTACTCATCTCGTCGGCTGAAAAATAGTCTGTGTAATATAGTGTAATAATCTGTGAAGCCCTTTGAGACTCTTCGTGATTTAGGGTTATACAAATAAAAATGACTTGACTTGACTTGTGAAGTGACATCGCCGCTTTCTTGTGTCCCGTTTTATCTGGAGGGACGAAAGTACTGTATGACCACCTTGGGTGCCGAGGTGCTTAACTTGTATGGGCATGTTGGGTTGGCCATGGTCCAAAAATGTTTGTTTATTGCTACTTTTTCCCTTTTTTATTTTCTTTGTTTTTGTGTGTGTGTATCTTGCTTTCGGTCACCCCTCTCGAGGGTTATGACCTGGGTAGACAGATAGATAGATAGTTTTGTTGTACAGTGGAACCTCAGTTTTCAAACGCCTCTCAGTTCGAACGATTCGGAGTCCGACCAAAAATTTCGAGAAATTCTTGCCTCGCTGTAAAAAAAATCGGAGTTCGAACGCCGGTAATGCGTAAGTCCGTACGCTAGGGTGCGATGCTGAGCAACTGTTATCACGTGCGGACGTGCTTCGTTTTGCTTTCGCTTTTAATAAAGGTGTATGAAGTGTTTTAGCCCCTAATTATGCCTCAGAAAAAAGTCAGTGCAAGCAGCAAAATTGCTTCTAGTGAAAAAAGAAAAGTAGTGCGTACAACTATTGCATTTAAGAAAGAAATGATAGCAAAATATGAAGGAGGTGTGCGAGTGTCTGATCGTGCTAGGGGATACAGTACAGCATGGCTAAATCTACGATCAGTACGATACTAAAGAATAATACACTGTCATGAGTAACTTTAGGAAAGGGCTAAAAAGAAAGCAGAAGCAAGTGTCATTACCTGTATATCGGTATTTTAAAAGAAAAGAACATCCTTCCAAACAATAATTTTCCTTCCTCCTCCATCCCTTTCCCCACCGTCCACCTGCGCCTTCTGCTGATTACCACAAAGGTAGAAATCCTATTCATAATTCTTTTCTTTATCCTTTTTTTTTTATTTTTACACGTTCATGCGTAATCTTTAGTACGGAAGATTACGATAACGCGAACGTACGATTAGCCTGGGTTAGCTTTATGTTTACGTTAAACATTCAAGGTAAACATTCAGGGTGTTGGAACGTAGCCCTACATTCAGGGTGTTGGAACGGAGCCCCCTTTCCACTGAACCGCTCACCACTTGTTATGGAGACCCAGGTGCTAAATGACTTGTAAACGACCTGATTATTTCATTGTTACTTGTTCATGATAGCGTAATCTTTCGCACGGAATTATGATAACACGAACGTACGATTAGCCTGGGTTAGCTTTATGTTTACGTTAAACATTTAAGGTAAACATTCAGGGTGTTGGAACGGATTAAAATGATTCACATTATTTTTAATGGTAAAAATGATTTCGGTGATCGAACAAATCAGTTTTCGAACAGGGTTCTTGAACGGATTATGGTCGAGAACCGAGGTTCCACTGTACCTTTTTCTCCAGCAGCCATGCAAAACCTCTTGAATTGCTTCAAGGGACCAATTAATTTTGTTTTACAGTATGTGTTATACCATCCAAATTTATTATGAAATCTGCTTTAGACTTGTTTAGAGGGCGGAGTGTTTCAGGGTTAATTTCTGGCAGCATAACTCACTCCCAGCAAGTGAACCAACGAGTTATATCAATATGCTGCATTTGGAAAATGGGAGACACGTTCCTAGCTCCCCAATGACAATAAAGGGGTATTATTTCCTGGGATCTGATTATTGCAAGATTGTTTTAAATTTGTTGATTGTGTGTTTGTTTATTCTGAACAAGCATAATGGCCTGGGCTTGCCAGGCTTGGTGTTGCCAGGTGTTTTATTTGGACGAGGTTGTCGGGGCCTTCATTTGTTGTATAAGCACTATGGAGTAACAAGGGAGTGCAAAAGAGCCAATAGTACAGCAAATGTTTATTGATTTTGTTGGTATTTGTGGGGGCTGCCATGACAACATACCTAGCTAAAAGTACTCCCATAAGCCTTAGGTAAGACTGCGTAAATTTTCACGAAGGTTGGTTCAGCTGTTTCGTCGCTTATAAACTACATATGAACACTAACATACCGCTCACCCACACGAGCAAATCCGGATTCAAAAATAAGTTTAGATAATGGATAATGTCAATTTTTTTAGGCAAACTAAAGCGTGTTGCTGAAGATTTTTTTTTTGTTTTTGTTTTGGTGCCACTCTTGTTCTCAGTGGTGAGCTGGCCTCTGGGAAAAGTTCAACTGAAGTTTAATTAATTTGTTTTCCACATATTTTGAAGGAAACTTAGACTGGAAGTGACCTCACGTTGAGAGCGTAATTAGTTATTAATTATCCCGCTTGGTGACATTATCTGCAAGTATAATATTAGTTTCCATTGCTATGCAGATGACACTCAACTGCATGTGCCACTGGAAAAAACTGGACATTTAAGTTTTAGAAATCTGGAGGCTTGCCTTACTGAGATTGAAAGATGGATGTCAAATAATTTTTTACGCCTTAACCCAGAAAAAACTGAAATGTTGATTAGTGGTCCAGCTCACTGTCGTCAGTTGTTTTCAAACACGACCCTGAACCTAGACAAATGTAATATCACCCATAGTGACTCGGTCAAAAATCTAAGTGTTATATTTGATCGTAATCTGTCGTTTCAGTTACATGTGAAAAATATTACTAGAATAGCTTTCTACCACCTCCGTAATATTGCGAAGATTCGTCCAATGCTGTCCCAATCAGATGCAGAAATTTTAATTCATGCGTTTATTATTTCTCGGCTTGATTACTGGGGCGGCAGTAGCCCAGGAGGTTGAGCGATCGTTTTAGGATTAAGGGATCCCAGTTCGAATCCCGGCTTGTCCGTGTTACGTGCCGAAGTGTCCTTGGGTAAGACACTGAACCCTCAATACCCCCAATAAGCAGGTTAGCGCCTTACATGGCTGCACAGATCACGGCCACTATTGGGAAATGTGAAGCACAATGTAAAGCGCTTTGGGAAGTCATTGACTTGAAAAGCGCTATATAAATGCAGATCATTTCATTTCATTTCATACTGTAATGTAATGTCTCCCGATGTCTAGCATTAAAAGTTTGCAGCTGGTTCAGAATGCGGCAGCTAGACTTTTGACTAAGACCAAAAAGTTTGAGCATATTACTCCTGTATTGGCCAACTTGCACTGGCTCCCAGTCCACTTAAGATGTGACTTTAAGGTTCTCTTATTAACATATAAATGTTTGCATGGGCTTGCACCCTCTTATCTCTCCGATTTGATTTGATTTCGAGTCTGCGCTCTGAAAATGCCGGTCTACTTGTGACTCCGAGAGCCAAGAAGTCTGCGGGCTCGAGAGCGTTCTCCATTCGGGCCCCGGTGTTATGGAACGCCCTGCCTCTGGAGATAAGATCTGCAACCTCAACGGAAGTTTCTAAATCGAGGCTTAAGACACACTTCTCTTCCAAAGCATATGATTGATGCCCACCTCGTATTCTGTTTTGTCCTGTCTTTTTCTGAGGCCTGCCTGGCTGATACGAAGGAGAAGGATGATTTGGGATGGGTCAGCGGACCGGGGTCTGACCTGCAGCATGTCAACCCCTGCATTTACCAGCTGGCAGAGACGGGAGGCAGCGTCGTGGCCGTCATAGACTTTCTGGACTGGGTTGCAGGCCGGGGGCGTCGTCGTTGATGTCATGCACTTTCCGGACATTTTCAACATCTCACCTAATGTCTACTATTATGTGTACAGTAATGCTAATTGTAATTCACCCGGGTCAATCCTGGAAGGGGGATTACCACATGTGAGGTCCTTTCTCAAGGTTTCTCTTTTCTCCTCACACTGAGGTTTTTGAGTCGTTCCTTGCCCGCATGCTGGTTTAAGATCAGGTAATTGTGTAATTTTGTAACTGTAATCCTGTGCAGTCCTTTGAGACATTTTTGTGATTAAGGGCTATATAAATAAATTTGACTTGACTTGACTTTACTAGTTCTATTCAAACATTCTCATTGATACATGGCATCATCATCAATGGCCAATTGCTTCCCCTGTTTTGTCTTTTACGGTGTCGTCTATTTACTCTGTTTTGGATTAAATTGGTGTTTGGATGCTAATCTTGACTCAGCAGTTTATTCTCAGCAGAGTTAAGTTGCTACTAAATTGTGTACCATACACACACAAGGCAAGCTGAACACTTGTTTTTTTATTATGTATTTGATTTATTCAGAGTTACACTCGAAATTGTCTTTATTGTCATTGATAACTACAAGTTAACATGGTTTACAGCGAGATTAGTCATGGCACTCTCGGATAAAAACAATAAACACATAATAAAGACTTAAAAGATAAATCTATCATAAAAGTCAATAAAAATCTGCCAAAATATTAGCAAGTTAGTGCTTACTTGGAGAATGCCCCAAGTTGTAAGTAAATCGTAACAATAGTGCAAATGTCTTGGAGGACAAAAAAACACTTGCATTTTGAATTTTTTTCTGCAAATTGCCCGATGTAGTACTTTAAAGAGGGGCAAAAAAACACATTTTATTTAAAGTATCAATTAATAGACAAAGAGATCACAATACAACACATGCATGATGTCGGCTCCTATATTTATTCCCAAATGCATATGGGAAATTTTTAAAGGCTTACATTATATTTTTTGTCTTCACTTTTCGTCAAGGCATCGCATTCGATATTCTCCATCATAGATTAAGAAAATTACAATCATTCATTTTTTCTTCTTCCTGGCCCAGCCCTTCTGATGTTTTAATACAAAGCAACTCCAAAGGTTAGCTTCTCTGGTGTAGGACAAGTGGCACTTGTTCATGTAATTGGTTCTCATTCACGAAGGGTGTCACGGTTAGGGGTTATGGACCCATGTGGGGGAAGAAGTAACTTGAGGCAAGGGTGCTCAATAAGAGCAATGGGTTTTAATAACATAGGAGTTACAAAATGTTAAACTTCAACAAAATGTCCAAACAAGAAACCAGAAACAAAAGAAAAAAGACCTGAAAAAGCTGCCCCATAAAAACAATGAAACGTCCAAGCATGAAACGCATAAAAAAAATTAAAAATCAACTCACTAGAAAATTCGGCCAGAATTACAGTGCATGCAGGAAATAACTATACAGGTTCCCTTTGCAGATTTTTAAGTGCGGTAATTTGAGGGCAATGTTATCATGAGATTAAGTGAATCAAAAAAAGGACGATTGAGTCAACAAAGGAATAGAAATTTTTGGGCAGAGCAGGAGCCCAATCCGGCAATTCCACTCTTCCTCAACCCACATAGGTGGAACACGGGTGAAAAACGCAAACGACGGGAGTCAGGGTAAAAAATGCTCGCCTTATGGAAACAGAGGTTCGTTGACGGACTGACAACAGGCGAGTGAAAGGACGGAGCTTAAGTCGGACTGGGAACCAATCAGGAGGCCAGCAGCGGCTGGCGCCAAACGAGCGGGCAGAGGTGAATCTAATCAGTCATCATGAAAACTTCCAATTGCTACAGAGGTTCTCTCTGCCGGGTGAAAAATCGGGAGCACCACCTACTGACCAATACCGTAACCACGAAATTAGATTATTAACCATATAGGCAATTCAAGGCAATTCTCCACACACCAACCTATCTCTAGTTCCTGCTTTGCCAACATGGGTCTATGCTCCTCCAAAACAGTTATGCTTTAAAAATCCTGGATTCAATTTAATATTAGATGTTAATGTTATTGTTCTTCTTCTTCTTCCCAAGAGCCCAGTTGATCTTTTTGAAAAGTTGCTTTCTCAATAAAAAATAAAAAATGTTTGTCTCCTTACTCTTCTGTTATACCGCTTATCTCTACGGGGGACATGTAGTAGGATGAATTAATAATAATAATAATAATAATAATAATGCATTTTATTTAAAAGCACCTTTCAGGCCACCCAAGGACACTGTACAGACAATGAAAAAGAAAATACAATTTAAAAAGTTGTAAGCGAAATACTAAATAAAAAAACAAGACATAAAATCATAAAAACATAGGAAATGGAGAAGCTATGTGTTGTAGGCAGTCCTGAACAGGTGTGTTTTTAGACGGGACTTAAAAGTGGAGAGAGGTGTGCAGTTTTGGAGGTCCGGAGGTAGATTGTTCCAAAGCTTGGGAGCAGCGCGACTGAAGGCTCTGGCTCCCATGGTGCTCAGATGGGAATTAGCGAGGAATTATTGTGTTGCCGAATGAAGCTAACAGCAGATATATAAATGAGATTTGGTTAAGGTGTGTGTTGAAAAATATTTATTTAAAATATTAAATTCAAAGGGTTAACTCTTTGTTTTGTTGTTTTTGAATTCTGTTTTTGATGGTTTACAGAACTTGAAAAATGATGCTCCTCACAGTTTTCACTGTATGGGTCCAATGTTTCCAGGCTGCATCAAAGTTCGGACTTCATGCTCTTCGCGGTCTAATTTGGGCGAAGTAAGATCCTCAGACGGAGTGCAAAGGATGGTCAACCGCTAAAACGAAACAAATATTGAATGTTCACTTATGTTTAATACGCTGAATTTATTCAATGAATAGAGATCTGATCAATACTTTACCTGACAAAGTGAACCTGGAGTTGTAATCAGTTTGTACAACATCCAGAAAGGAACCATGAGGGTAGAAGACAGGATGAACCACCAGCCCAAAGCATAACCCCACCAAGGATACTCTTTGGTGTTGTTGAACTTGAGTGGTTTGTATTTGACCAAAGAGAAGAGAAGAGTTCCCTTCAAACAATAGAGATTAATTATTTTCAAAACGTTCAACTTATGTTTTCCTCTTTCCATTGTTGAACTGTATTTTTATTGAAACGTATTTACTGAAAATAAATGTATATTAAACCAGGGGTCACCCACCTTTTTGAAGCTGAGAGCTACTTTCTGTTACTAATTGGCGCAAAGGGCTACCATTTTGATATATATTTCTCAAAATAACAATTTGGGTTATCGCTATGTCGTTACTATGTTGTTTTCAGGTCGTGATTATTATAAGTTAAGGCAACCACTAAAAAATAATGCCAGTGAGAAATCAAATTTACCATAAAATCGCAATGACCAGTCTATGAAAAATGAGCTACAATCATTAGTTACCATGCAGACGGATGGTGTAGCATATTTCAAGAGGAGTTTAAACAGTTTTGGAGGCTGGTATCCAATCATGTCCTTGATGTTGTCAAAGAATCGATCAGCTCCTGATGAAGAAAGAAAAACAGGAACATTTAAATGATGTTTTTTTCACATTCTAATGTCAGTGGACGAGACATTAAAATGTGCAACGTACTGACCATAAATCCATCCAACAGACACTGACTGAAAAATGGCAAACAGGAGCAGGGTCATCCCGCTGCAGGAGTAGTAATCGAACAACTGAAAGATGTACAATCCTCCCTGCATGTATGAAACAAGAAACCTTCAGAACAAGCAAAAAAACTATAGAAAAGTCACTTTCATCCGGCCTTACGTCAGTGACCATTGTGAGGCTGATGAAGAAACAGAAAACAGCAATGAAGAGTAGAAGCAGTTTCCTTCTATGGCCAACATACAATGACGGCTTCAAGTCACAAATAGCGGTTGCAAGGCCTTCCAGTAGTACAAACTGAAGGAGAAACATGCATGTTATTTAATGCATAGCTGAGCTAATTGTTGTATTCTTAGAATATAGAACTTTATGAATAAAAGAATACCAAACTGGGTAAAGATATTTTAATGCCCATATATTATGAGTATTGAACTTTACAGAAAGGATGTTATCGATATGAGAATGAAAAATATTTGGGGTCAAAGTAGATCTGAGTCTCTGTGATAGAGACAAACTTTGGATTAATAAAGATTGGAACAAGTTAGGAGTTGAGACTTGATTCATATGTGATAATAATATACTTTAATCCCTTTAAGAAATCTTACAAATAAGTTTGACTGTTGGAATCACAAAGATGGTCAGGAGAAGCTGCTCGACATGCATTCATGTGCCGGCACCGTGTGTGAGAACTTGGTGTGGCGCAACAAGGGTTGCTGACTAGTTCAAATGTTATATTTTGGGATTTTGGTGTAGTTTTGTAAAGCAGAAAAAGTAAAGTACCAGTATATCACCACTAGATGACATAGTCTCACAGGTCAGAGAAGGGTGTTTTGGGGTAAGTCTCACAGGAACCCACGTTATTTAATGAGACTTTTTCAATAAATCACTCTTAATGGCAACAAGTAAATGGTGTCGTGTGAGACTGACATTTACCATCTATTTTGCAGGTGAGATGTTTATACTGGTAACACACTTACTGTGAGGATGATAATATGTGAAAATATGTTTGTAAAGGTTGTTTGTGATGTCTGTAAAGTTTACAAAAAGTGAAATAGTACGAGTGAGTCGTCCGTTAGCATAAGCAATAGAGTGAGGTATGCTACGTTATGCGGGGCTGGGTTAAGAGTGTACTGTGATGTTAATATGTATATTTGGTTACCATATAACACAAAGTGAGTTGTTTTGGAAGGTACAGTTATTGTATTTTTGTTAAATGATTCTTGAAAAGTACCAATCAATGGAAATGTTATTTTGTATTCATATGTTAAAAGGGATATCACGTGATTTAATGAGACTTGTTCAATCAAAATCACTCTTAATGGCAACAAGTAAATGGTGTCGTGTGAGACTGACATTTACCATCTATTTTGCAGATTAGGTAAAAGAACAACAAAACCAAAAGAAAAAAAAGAAAAATATATAAAACAAATGTGTAACACCAGCTGGAGCTAGACCATCCACCTGTGTCCCGTTACATTGGCACAGGATGCAGTTAAACTTTAACCCCTTAAAGTTGGTAAACAAAGTTGTGTCTTCACTATGTCACCAGTCACTGAAATACATCATGCCACATATCATTGAAAAGCTCTTGGGATTCAAGATATGCTGACCATTTAGAAATATACTCATCACAGAAACATCTTGATCAGTCTGAAACAAGATACCTTAAAAATATAAAGCCTCTATTGCTCACCTATAACAGCTCCTCGGAGTCAGCTCGTGGTACGATTCCCCGCATATATGGTGTGGTTACATTCACAAAAGTACAGTGAATCCAACCGTGTAAAATATTAACTCCAAAACACATGATGATCCTGACAGATAAAAAAAATCCACCTAAAAGCATTTCTGCAATGGTCGACAAATTTTGTTGTATACATGTGGCTTAATCACTCCCCTTAAATAGAGTCTTCAATATATTTTCAATACTTCTGTTAACTCCTGATCTTGTGATTGACACTGCTTTTGGCCAATTGCAAGCTCTTTTTTGACAACCTCTAACAGCCTGTATTGAAAACAGTGTCTTGAGCACTTGAGCTTTAAATTTCTTAAGCCAAAAGTGATTCAAATGTGGATTGACACATGGGTTAGAAAGAGAAGTCAAACTTTTAAAACTCTTTTACAATGTCTAAGAATTGGCCAACGTAAAATACAGAATTTAAGTTTAAAGGGCTGAAATAAAAACTTTTGGAAATGCCTAGACCTACCAAAATACAATGTTTGTTTTTTCAGATTGCTACTATGTAGGGCTTCAAGCTATTATCTCACTTGTTTTCCACCTAAGGGCCCGGTCACACAGCCTTTCACGGGCGTATCGAGGCTGAATTACGGCCAGAAATTTCTGCCCGTGAAGCAGACGCTGTTGGACGCTTTGAGATCGCAATACAGACGAGATACAGCCGTGCTTTACACACGGTCGGAAATTCACACGCGGTTGGCCGCGCGAAAAAGTTTTGCGCTGCTCAAAACTTTAGACCACGGGTAACCGCGGGCGGCACAGCGATGCAGCCGCGGTTACCAGCGTTAAGGACACGGAACAGTCGCCGGAAGGACGCGGAACAGTCGCCGGCCAATTTTGCACATTTTCCACCGCGGGCAACCACGGGCAAAAAAAAAAATCGCAAAATTTTACCCGCGGTACAGACGCAAAACCGCGGGCGGCACACGTGGTACACACAAGGTAATGACGCGGTAAGACACGGAACGACGTGCTACGGCCGCGGCCAGGGCGTGGTTACACGCGGGTAGGACGCGAAATTTTAGCGGGTAATCGTGGGTGGAGCACGGTCATAGCACGTTTGTTCTGCGCCTGTATCGCGGTGTTATCACGTGAATTTGCGTGTGTAACGCGTGTGACGGTCAAACGCCTTTCTCCGCGTATATACAGCGCGATTTGCCGAGCACACGTCAGTTGAGCTCGAGACGTCAAGGGGTGAACATGGATCCCCGTCACCGTAGTGACCTCGTCTTAATCCATTTTTATTTCTTGACATTTATTTTCATTTCATAACAAGATAATAAAATAAAAATGAAAAACTATTACAATAATAACATATTGGCTTCTTCGGTGCCATAGCTTGAAATCTTGATCTTCACGGGACTGTGTCTTGAGCGGTTATGATTTCTACAGCCCGGTGTTATGTCGAGAAATGCATCCCTGCCGAGATTTGCATCCCCACGCTACTATAACCACGTTTACCTCACTTTTATATCACTTTTCGTGAATGTAATGGCGAACATATAACCAAAACCACTTCGTGTTGCATTTGTTGGGAATGTAATACAACTTAAACCATTCCGTCTTTGTATTTGTTGTGAATGTAATCGAACGGTGATGCACACCGTATATAAATCACTTTTGAGAACTGTTATGCACTCTACCGTAAAGCTTGATATGCTGAAATAAGCCTTATGGTAGAGTGCATAACAGTTTCAATACAAGCGATTTGAATAGAAAAAGGCAAAATTAACATGTTACCTGCTCAAAAGTGATTTGTATACGGTGTGCATTACCGTTCGATTACATTCACAACAAATACAAAGACGGAATGGTTTAAGTTGTATTACATTCCCAACAAATGCGAGACGAAGTGGTTTTGGTTATATGTTCGCCATTACATTCCCGAAAGGTGATATAAAAGTGAGAGAAAACGAGGTAGACGTGGTTATAGTAGCGAGGGGATGCAAATCTCGGCAGGGATGCATTTCTCGGCATAACACCGGCTCGGCAGCTTTTATACCCGTGGTCCACACGCGGAAATGACGCGATGAGGAAGCGGAACAGTCGCCGGCGTCTGTTTTGCGGGCATACCACCGATGAACAGCGGGTTGGCCAATTTTGCGCATTTTCCATCGCCGGCAACCACGGGCAAAAAAAAAAAAAAATCGCAACATTTTACCCGCGATACAGACGCAAACGGCTGTGTGACTGGGCCCTAAGAAGCCTATGCTACACTGTTTTGCAGCCATTTGATTGCAAAAAAATAAGATTCAGGCCGGAATTAAAAACCCATTTCTGTGGGTTATACTCAGGTTACTCAATGTTAATAGCACTTGCAGTTATTATTTTAGTTTTGAACAAAACTTCAGTGTTATCTTTACGCAGAGACCAAAACCGTCCATATTCTCCAAACAGTTTAAGGACAGCATTCTCTTTAGTTTCGGTACGTCTTGGATTGGGATTTTAGGCAAATGCCAAGGAGAAACTGTTTATCTGTATCGATTTCTACCCAAGGCTTTTCTTATTTGACCATTAGCACCAGATCAAAGCGGCGCTGCCACGAGCGGCTGCCTTTTCCAGCAGCTGCCCTATTGTTTTATTGTCTGCTCCTATCTTCGGTGTTTTTTCTTCCCGTTTTGACAACTACACTATGGATTACTTCTATCCTATGAGACATGGGTTTTAGCGCACAAAAATGCATGTATTCAAGGAATTTCAACTCCTTGCCCTGAAGAATTCTCGTGCCGGCGTGATGAAGGGGCCTATCGTGGAAGAAGAGCCGGAGCTAGCGAAGCGGCTAGCGGCGTTATAAGTCTTCGGTACCATCCGTAATCATGGTTAATGCGAACTCACGACCAAATAAGATCATCGAGTGCTGGTGGAAAACATCGAAGCGCACAGGGAGCGCATTTGCGGAAACGTGGCTCACGTTTAGCATTCCGGACGCTAAGGTGTAGCCACCCGGAGCTATCCAGCTTCAACGCCGCTATACAGAGACAAAAAAGCCGGGGGGAATCGGAGAGGAGGCGGACTTGCTAACACGAGGTGGTGTATCCCTGGATTTTCACAAAGAAAAGATTTCCATCTGCCGCAGGGATGTCGAACTTTTGGACTGGCGTGACGTCATCCACTCCGCTACAAGCACCCCTAGGGCATCATGTTAATCTGTTAATAAACAACGGGGTAGACTGCTGGAAGTGTGAATTTCCCTACGGGGATGAATAAAGTATCTATCTATCTATCTATCTATCTATCTAGCACATGTTAGCACCATTAGGTTAGCGCCTTACATGGCTGCAAGGCCGCTATTGGGAAATGTGGAGAACATTGTAAAGTGCTTCGGGAAGTCATTGACTTGAAAAGCGCTATATAAATGCAGATCATTTCATGTAACAATTAAGTCTAACAATGAAAGCATCCAACCTCACTATCCAATCCGAGCAGGATGATCATGATAAAAAAGAAAACAGCCCAGATTTGCGGAAAAGGCATCATGGCTACGGCTCTAGGGTAAGCGATGAAGGCCAGGCCGGGACCTAAAGACAGAAAAAGACATCTTTTTTATTTGCATGCTGTGATTGTATTTCTATTTGTCAAGCCTCACCTGACTCTGCTACTTTGGATATGTCAGTGTTCTGCTCATAAGCCATAAATCCAAGAACGGAGAAGACTGCAAAACCTGCCACAAAACTGGTCCCACTGTTCAGGATGCTTAAATAAAGGCTATCTCTGGAAGACACAAAAAGACTCAAAACAACTTTGTACAGTATCTGAAAAGAACGAGCATATTAATTTTGAATTTTGATGCTTTTGTGTACTACAGTGGAACCTCGCTACTTCGCGGTTCCACGTTCCGGGTTCAGAGCTTCGCGGGTCTAAAAAATAATAATTAAATAAAATATATATATATTTATTTTTTTATGCATTTTTGAAGGGGCGTCGCTACTTCGCAGATTTTCACTTTTCGCGGGTGGTTTTGGTCCCCATTAACCGCGATAACTGAGGGATTACTGTATAACCATTTTTGAGAATAACGTTGTTATATAAAAACGCCATATTTTTTTTTAGTAACGTAGTTATCTAGCTCACCATTTTAACGCTGTTACAATGTCATTACTATTACTGACAGTCAAAACGGTGTCTTACTTTGGTTGCAGAACGCCAACGGCAGCGTGCCCCCCTTGGCACACCTGTTTCCGTTTCTAGCTGCGCGGTTTTCTGCTCTCTATCTATGTCTATCGGATCATGTCACCCTTCGAAACAGCGACTATAATATAGTTGGGTAGACATGACGAATAGAGTATTTACAAATGCGGCGAAAGAAAAGGCGACTTGGTGAATGCAGCAGGTACCCACTCTTGTCGTCCGCGAACGAAACGTCTCTATGAACCAGCTCTTGGAAATGAATGAAGGGAGTCGGCTCCCCACCGAATATGTCACGACCAGAACAGAAGTAGGACCCAGATGCGTAACGTTACTCACAAGTTTATTGAAATATAGAGAAAAGGCAGCGCCAGCGATCCGGTGCTCGCTGGACGTGGGAAGCAAGCCGCTCATGGGATCGGAACGTGTTCCGAATGCGGAAGTGGATCTTCCGGAGCGGGAGATCGTAGTGTAGTAGACGGAAAACAGGTCGTTAGACGGGACTGGAGATCAAAACGTGCTCGGGTTTAAAAAACGGGTCGTTAGCCAGGACGAGAGATCAAAACGTGGTAGGGGTCAAAAAACAGGTCGTAGACGGAGACAAACGGAGGAATCAGGAACGGACGAGTGGGAAACAGGTGACAAAACGGGACGGACGGGAGTCAGAGTCAAAAATGCTTATGCAAATGGTTCGCTGACGGACAGGCAACAGGTGAGTGAAAGGACTGAGCTTGAGTAGGACAGGGAACCAATCAGGTAACCAGCAGCAGCTGGCGCCAAAAGTATCAGATCGGAACTTGTATTGTTTCCTAAGTAAATGACAATAAGTCGAGCCTCAAAAATCACGATCCGAACAGCCCTAGGAAATTAGGTTTGCAACTTAGATTTACAGTACGACAAGAAGATAGCAAGTATTGCCGCTATCAATGAAATTTTAGCCGTTTGACTCAGTGATTTTGTACCCCAGCGAGATGTGTCAACTATAGGGAAAGGTCTACCCCTGTAAGTTATGTATGACATCTGAAACAACAGGCTTTATTTCAACTTACTTGTAACAGTCATTGTCGTACTTGTTATAACTGGCGAGGGCCACCACACAGCCCTCACAAATAGCATAGGAAAAAAGTATTTGTGTGCCAGCATCTATCCAGACCTGCAAGAAAAGGATATGGTAACGGGATTACCACATATGCAGCCTCTTCTCAAGATTTCATATTTCTCTCTTGTTAAGGTTTTTGAGTTTTTGCTTGTGTTGATTACAAATCAAGAGATGTTGTAAATGTGGCCAGTGCAGACACTTGAGACTTTTTGTTATTAAGGGCTATACAAAAAAATGTGACTCGACTTGATATAATTGGTGAATCACAACACACGCTCAACAATGGTCAACACTTGCAACGCTGACTTTTCTTTTCTTTTCTTTTCTTTTTTAGTACAACATAAAATGTTGGATATATTGGTTTTCAGGGCAGCAGGGCGGCTTAGTGGTAAGCGCGTCCGCGGCACAGTTTTGAGGTCATGAGATTGAACCTTCCTGTGTGGAGTTTGCATGTTCTCCCTGTGCTTGAGTGGGTTCACTCCGGGCAATCTGGTTTCCTCCCATACATTTCAGGTTAATTAGTCGGTTCAAATTGTCACTAGGTGTGTATAAGCGAGTGAGTTGTCTGTCTCTGTGTGCCCTGCGACTGGCAGGCAACCAGTTCAGGGTGTCCCTGGATGGGCTCCAGCACCCCCGTGACCTTACTGAGGATAGGCGGTGCAGATAATAGATCAGGGGTCGGCAACCTTTTTGGTGTGGAGTGCCGCTCTTAAATTTCCTTGTTAATCAGTGCGCCACACCAAGATTAATGACTCGTACAACATTCCTTTTATATCCAACAGAGCTGTAATTTTACACCAGTCCAAATCTACACCATGGATATACATTTTAATCGTATAACTGACCAATTTATATTCCACTATTCTTGTTCACCAATTAACTAAAAAATGAACGTGAACAACATGTGGAAAGGCCTGTAGCCATTCATGACTTTAACTTTTTACCACAATAAATAACCAGAATTAACCATTCTTCATCAACTATAAACCACAATCAAAAAACAAGTTATATGGACAGCTGCCATACCATTCATCAATGATATCTTGTTGCAGAAAATATCAAAACTTGAAATAACAGCAGCAAAGCAGAAGGCACGCAAGCACACACACATGCTTCTTTAAAATATTCACCATCGGTAAATGTTTTTCTGTGCTTTTCTATGCAGTGAGCAATGTAAAAGCTTGCTTCAGTGGTGGCGTTTTTAGCAGTGACAAAGATCTTCAGGGTCTGTGTTTGTTTGCCGTACCTGGACACAGCACGTTTTAATGTCTCTGCCATGTCAGACTCATCCTTGAATTCATGTTCATGTTTCGTCTCGTAATGACGTGTAACACTTGATGTGCGAGGTACAACGCTCTCAAGGCTTAATGCACAAACATCACGGTAATTTTTTTACACAATGCCCAGTCATCTGACCACGCTGGCTGAAAAGAACGAGATTTTCTCGCTCGATGCGCTGTCATGATTCATTCATTTATCGCGCATGCGTGTTTCTGTGGCCGGGTTAAAACACGGATTTCTCTTCTGCGAGGCGCTGCGCAGTCACACACTCACACACGAAGCAGAGGAGGAGGAGCGCTACCGTAAAGCCTCCATTTAACACAGCGCGTAACTGAAAATGTCTAAATTTCAGGTAAAAATACGCATTTTCAAAAAAATAATCATTAATATTTTGCTGTGCACTCGCGTACCACTGGTTAACCCCTCACATACCACTGCTGGCACGCGTGTCATAGGTTGCCGACCCCTGTAATAGATGAATGAATGGAAATTTGTTTTCTTTGCTTGATTGTTTCTCACATGTGGTTGATTCTTGGAAAATAGCTACGTTTTTTTATCCATAAGTGTGAGGTCTGAAATGTGGCAATATGCCAAAAGATTTTTGAGGCACTGTATTCCGAATTATGTTAATCGCTCAGTATTTACTCAAAAGTGTTTATTACTTTAGTGTTTGGGGATGCTCATACCTCGGGATCAGCGAGACGAGATGGTTCGGGATAGAGGTAAAACTTGATGCCATCCATGGCACCAGGTAGTGTCAGACCACGGACAAGCAGCACGACCAACATCACGTAAGGAAATGTGACCGTGAAATACACAACCTGTAAAATTAAATTCATGTGTGTTTTGAATGTTTTCTAAGTCACTCTCAGAGATTATTGAAAGTCTTAAAAGCTAGTCATCTACCTTCCCGGTGGACTTGACCCCTTTCCACACGCAAAAGTAACAAACAATCCAAGAAAAAAGAAGAAAGACAGCCAATTCCCATCGAATATTGCCCAACTCATGGGCACCTGTCGATAGGTTTAGTACTCTTCTCCTGTGGTAAGTATATTTTAAGTATATTGTATTTCCATTTATATCAGGCACTTTTCTCACATTTATTTATTTTTGATGAAACATTTGAACTTACTCCCAAAACTCCTTCACAGGAGCTGTTGCGTCTTCTGCCACAGTCAAATTAAGAAGACGGGTTTGGTTGTACTCCACACAGGTTTCTGGTGAAAGGACAGAAAGTCATATTCCCTATAAGACAGGATCAAAATCAGTGGTTCTCAAACGCTTTTTAGTAATGTTTTTTTAAGTACTTTTTGGTACCACCAACCAGTCGAAAACTTCCTTGGTAAGGGTAACACAAAATAAAAAAACTAGAACATTGGAAAAAATAATATTTTCCTTGTTTTATATCGTTATATATTCCTGAAATACTTGTGCAATTTAATAATTACTTTAAAAGTATTTTAATACTTAGATCTAGGTTGGTTTTGTTTGAAACCTTAAGTAGCCCAAGGGGGTACGCGTACCCATTGAAACCACTAATCGTCATGATTACCGATGAGAATTACCTGTGCCCGCTCACTTGGCGCCAACAGCTGCGAGTCCTAATTGACTCCCTGTCCATAGTTCAACCCAGTCCTGTCAATCCCCTGTTGTCAGTCCGTCTGCGAACCTCAGTGTATACTAGGCAAGCCTTTTTTACCCTGACTCCCACCTGTCCCGTTTTTGCCTCTGTCTGTCTCCGTCTACGACCCATTTTGACCCTACGACTTCCTCTGTGGCACATGTGTCAAACTCCCGGCCCGCGGGCCACGTCCGACCCGCCGTGTGATTATATCCAGTCCGCAAGCCCATTTTTAATTATTGTTATTAATGGCCCGTTCTCCATTTCATTCAAAACTTCATCCATTAATCCTGTTCAGAAACATGCAAAGCCAAACAAAACTGAAACACACAGCGGTACTTTTCAGAATATATGGGGAACGTTTTCACTACGATTTACAGTCAAGGTGCCACACAAATTAAAACTCGTTTTGGCTGTACAACGCTAAAGAATCCTTTATATAAATGCTTACTATATAATCTGTGTTCAGTGTTCGGTTACTTTTTGATGAATCCACAGAACAAATTGTAAATACGCGAAAACACCGGAAGATAACGTAAAGTTATTTGATTGGGAGGGATGGGTGGAGCTATGCAAAAAGTGCAAGCACTCCCTCCCATCTCTCGCCCTACTCAGTCTGCGCCAAAAGTAAGCACATAAGGCTCCCTGTTCACAGAATGTTGTGACGTTTTTACAAAATAAATGCTTGCATCTGGTTTTGAAACCAATATGTATGAAAAAAAGGGTCAATATGAGTTTAACCGATCTTGAGTAATTGCAAGAAAGAGACAAGTTTAAAGTGGTATGTTTGTTGATTTTAGGACACGGGCTCTGGCATTATTCTCTTTTCATAATTTTTATCAAATCATCCAAAATAAATGTGCTGAAGACTAAGCTTTTGTCTGGGGCGCAGGTTTAGCAACTTAGTAAATTTGTCTCATAATATATGGTGTAGCTCTTTCCCAAAATAAAATTAATATATTTTGCTTTTATGGCTCTTTGAGTCAAAAAGGTTCCCGACCCCTGTTATATATATATATATATATATATATATATATACATATTTATATATATATATATATATATATATATATATATACTATACCCTTTTCGCCGCACTGAAAACACAATACTGCAAAGAACTACATAGTGTCCGGCTGCGATCAGAGCAAATGATCAAATCAGAATCGTAAGAGCAAAGAAAACGGAATGATTAAAATTGTTGTTTCTGAAAAATACATGTTTTATGTATATTTCCAGGTTTTGTAGCATTTTCATATTTCTACTTTTGATAGGAGATATATTAAGCAGAGCAAAATCTTTTGGGATATTTAAGTTTTTTTTCACATATACATTGACAAAGAAGCAAAGGGATTTGAATGTTATTTTAATGTTAAGTTGTTTAAGTTAAGTTCTAAGTTGTATTATTTAACAAGGTATTTTTATCTAGAGCAAAATAATAAATACTGTATAAGTGATTTAAGGTTGGGCAGCACGGCACCGCAGTGGTTAGCGCGTGTGCGGCACATTCTGAGGTCGTGGGAACCTCCTGCGTGGGTTCAAATCCAGCTCCCGACCTTACTGTGCGGAGTTTGTATGTTCTCCCCGTGCTTGCGTGGGTTTCCTCCGGGCACTCAGATTTCCTCCCACATTCCAAAGACATGCATTTCAGGTGAATTGGCCGGTCCAAATTGTCCCTAGGTGTGACAGAGCGAGTGAGTTGTCTGTCCCCGTGTGCCCTGCGATTGGCTGGCAACCAGTTCAGGGTGTCCCCTGCCCACTGCCCGATGATTGCTGGGATGGGCTCCAGCACCCCCGCGACCCTACTGAGGATAAGCGGTGCAGCTGATGAGATGAGATGAGATGATTTAAGGTTTAAATTTAATATTCTTGTCTGTTTTTATTCATATTTGTGTTCCAAAAACATTAAGTTTAAGTGTCTTCAATAAATGTTTATCCTGGTTGTCCTGCGAACTTAAGTGTGTTTTGAATTTTGGCCCCTTGTGCAATTGAGTTTGACATCCCTGCTCTATGGCATGATGTATTGAAAACAGAAAAAGACCCTCTGCCAGAACCGTCTGTAGTGCGTTATAACACACAACTCAGGAAACTTGCATTTATTAAGACTAATATATATATTTATAAGAATACCTGTGTTCCAGCTGTTTCTACAGCTTGCCCAGGGAAGCTGAGCACTGAAGGATGAAAAGAGGTAAAGGAATGCCCAGGCCAATATGACGATGTAGTAGATGCTCAAGTATGAAACTAAAACCATACTCCCGTAACCAATCCCTAAGAAATATAAAAAAAATATTGACAAGTGAATCACAGCACCATACTCTAGAATTAAATACAATTTTCTTTTCAAGTGTCTCCTCACACGGCCATGTCGTCAAAGCCAAAACATTTGCCACCACAAATAAATGTACAGTATTAACTGTATTTTGTTGATGCCAATATGAATGCCATTTTATTACAGCTTGTGGGTGTATTCTTACCTGTAAACAGAGGACATATTTGTTTCCAGCAGGTGATGACCCCCTTTTTAGTGTATTGGCCAAGTGAAACCTCCATTAGAAACAGAGGGATGCCACATGTAAAGAGGAAGATTACATACGGGATCAAGAAAACCCCTGGTAGGAACATGGAAAACGAGGCATATCTTATTATTTCTGGGTTTTTCAATCAGAGTCCTGGGGCACACTTGTGTGTGCCGGGAAAATGCCCAATTTTATTATGATTATTTCAAAAAAACAATCCATAGCTTTCTTATTGTGATCAGCCAAGTAACTGTAACACACATCTATATACACAGTACTAATTATCTGATAAAGAGGTAGTGCATGGAAATATATTAAGTCATTAATTTGGTTTTCTTATGATTGACCTGGAAACAAAGAATGAAACAAATGGAATAAAGTAAAGCATTTGCACACAATTGCACTTATTCTTTGTATATTTTACTGAGAAAACTAAAAAAGTTAGTGTACTAAAATAATGTTTTATTCCACTAAACAGGGGTGTCAAACTCATTTTTAGCTTAGGGGCCACATGGTATAAAAACCATTCTTCCAGGGGCCGAGTTAGCAAATTAATGACATAAAAAAGTGTGCCTAGGGCTAGGAGTCTTTTCAGAGGCTCACAATTAAATTTGTCATAATGACTGATTTGGATCACCTGTGCCCGCTCGTTTGGCGCCAACCGCTGCGGGCTATCTGATTGGTTCCCTGTCTTTTTTAAGCCCAGTCCTTTCACTCGCCTGTTGTCAGTCCGTCAGCAAACCTGTTTCTACAAGGCAAGCATTTTGACTCCGCTTTTGTCACCGGGTTTTCCACCCGTCCGTTCCTGATCGCCCCGTTCGTCTCCAGCTTCGAAATGTTTTTGACCCTGACCACATTTGCTCCCCCGTCTCAGCTTACGACCTGTTTTTGATCCCTACCACATTTTTGCTCTCCTGTCCCGGCTAAAGACCTGTTTTTTTCCGTCCTTGACACCGCCATCTCCCTCTCCGGAAGATCCACTTCCGTATTTGGATCACAATCCGATTGTCTGATCCAGTGAGCACCGTATCGCTGGCGCTGCCCTTCCTCATTCTATCAATAAACTTGTGGTTAACGCTACACATTTGGGCCCTGATTCAGTTCTGGTCGTGACAAAATAATGATTCGGGGATGTAAGATTTGATTTTAAAAAACAAATATTGAGGGGGGGTTTTCCTTATTATTTCTCCTTCATTTAGTTTTAATACATTGTAGTGTGTATTCCAATTTTTTTTAAAAAAGCAAAACAATAATTAAATCTATTCCCACTGCATTATATTTCTCCTGGAAACTTATGCTTTTTGTTTTGATTTTTTAATGAAAATGTTTACATCAACATGGGTTCTTTGCCTGTTAGGATTTACATTTCTATTATAATAGAAAAGAGGTCAAGTGTCTTGCATTTTTTTAATTTTGTAGTTTTCCTATTGCCTTTAACTGCGCGTCCGTGACTTTTATTTGAATTAAAATAAAATCTGGATAAGTTTCCCCAATGTTCTCCGGGTGATTAATGGTCGTGAGCTACTGTGGGTGCTTTGCAAGTGGCGCCTTGCTTTGGTGACATCCAGTGGACACATTTAAAACTACGAGTAGTTGTTTGATGCAATCCATTTTTCCTATTGTGCTTTTCTTGTGCTTCTGTCTTGCGGGCCACATAAAATGATGTGGTGGGCCAGAAGATCATTTTTGCTCATTTAAAGTATTTGGTTTTTTTCCAGAGAAACAAGATGAAAATATAGTAGAACTTGAAAAACAGGGTTATATAACATAAAATGCCAAAACACACAGAAGTTATTGAACAATTATGTACCTTATTTAACTTAACTCACCTCCTGATTCACAAAACAGTCAATTTGGCAACACCATAATTGAGAAAAAAAAAGTAACTGATTCAAGGAATTACTTTTTGAACATTGTTGGTGGACAGTGTGCGTCAAAATGATTCACGCTAGACGTTGCTGTCCTCAGTTGTGCAACCGAAAAGGAGTGCTACAAAGCACAAGGACGATTACAAACTACGGAAAGGACCGGGATTTTTTAATGAAAAATGTGCCTTGGCTCAAAAAGCTTGAAATATACTGCAATATTTTACTCATTTATATATTCTTATATTAAAGAATATTCTTTAAAATGTATTCAAAGTGATTATACATTTTTCACTATCTATCTATCTATCTATCTATCTATCTATCTATCTATCATCTACCCTGGTTATATCCCTCGAGAGGGGTGACCGGCAGCAAGACAACACATACAAAAATAAAGAAAATAAAAGGGGGAAAAGTAGCAAAAAAGACACACAAAAAATTTTGGACCATGGCCAACCCAAATACCCAAACACCCAAACAAGTCAAGCACCTCGGCACCCAAGTTGGTCATGCTTTCGTCCCTCCAGATGAAACGGGACACAAGAAAGCGACCATGTCACTCGGGTCAGGGTGACACAACACACTCTTCTGTTCAACAGCAGGGCCCGACAGCTTTCACTGGTTTACCCCTGCCGCATCATACGGGTGCCCTGTCCATCCCTTAGAACGCATCCAAACATCCCACTATCTTTTCACAACATTTCCCCACTCGTTCCTATCACCAACAAGAGCTCTAGCTTCCGTTATATTTAGACCTCTTTCCTGAAGAGCACTCATAACACTATCCATCCACGTCAATCGCGGCCTTCCTCTTGGTCTCTTTCCATTTACTTCTGCTCTGTAGATCCTCTTCAACATTGGCTCCTCATCCATCCTCTCCATGTCTCCAAACCAACCCAGTACTCTCTTATCCACACGCTTGCTCAGTTCCACTACTACTCCAGTTCTGTCTCTCACAATTTCGTTTCTCAATCTATCCAATCTGTCACTCCTAACATACTCCTCAAACACTTCATCTCAAAAACATTTAATTTTCTTCTCAAGTCTGCATTCAGGCTCCAAGTCTCTGCACCATACAACACAGTCGGCACAATCAGACTCTCATACAGTCCCCTCTTAACATCCATACTCATACTCTTGTTGCTCATCACTCTCCTCAGAGCACCCAAAACTCTGCTTCCTTGATTCACTCTGTGCAATACCTCGCACTACATTCCACCAACTGCAGCCACATCACAACCCAAGTACCTAAAGCTTTCAACTTCTTCCAGCACCTTGCTATGCAACCTTATTTCTAACGCCATGCCCACTCCATCACTTGAACACTTCATCACCTTACTCTTCCCAACATTCACACATAACTTGCGCCCATCACACACTCTTCCAAACTTCATGACCAACCTTCTCAATGTTTCTTCAGAATCAGCCACAAGCGCTGTGTCATCTGCAAACAACAACTGACTTATCTGCCACACCATTCTACTGTTATCCATCATCTCTACACCTCTGCCAAATACTCTTGCATTCACCTCTCTCACCACACCATCCATATACAGATTAAACAGCCATGGTGACATCACACACCCCTGTCTCACACCAGTCAACACAGGGAACCACTCACTTGTCTCACTCCCTACTCTTACACATGCTCTGCGGTTCACGTAAAAACTCTTCAATGCTTCCAACAACTTTCCACCCACTCCATACATTACCATCACTTGCTACAACGCCTCTCTATATTAGCCAAATATAACATTTTTCACGCTTCAATTAAAACCAATCATTCTGACCCCTAAAAATCAAGTGCTTTCTACAAAAAAGGATCTTGTCTTTCCAGCTCACCCCCTCCATTCTTGTAGCAGAGGTAAGGGAACCGCCACACGTTTCCAAGTCCAATGATTACTCCAGCAACTGCAAAGACAAACTCCCTCCTGTTGGGCCACTCTCCTCTGGCAGATGTGGGTAAGGTGCTTTCCTCGCACACCTTTACTTTCACCTCTGTGTCATTTGACTCTTCCATGGTACTGCAGCAATCTGAAAAATAATTAGGATTACAAGACACATACACTCGGTAAAACAATTAGAGAACAACTTGTAGAAAATGAATTGATTTTGAAATAATACCATATTCTCCGTTCCACGGTTAAATGCCATGTTATTTAGTCTATATCATGCTACTACAACACTTTTTTCTACACAAAATGACTTGAAGCATTTCACACTGATCAAAATGAGAGAACAGCAATGACTTTAACATAGGTAAACATTTCTGAAGGTTACAACAGTCAGCAATCAATAAGAAGTGTAAAGGCGTCTGCTGTGAATGACTTCAGCACAGCTGCAGCCACAGGATAGCACGAGTCACTCACACTAATTGGGTGTCATTTTGGTCCATTCTTCTTCCAGTCTCCTCCACAGTTCAGTGATTGTAGTAGGCTTCTTGACCATAAATTTTTTACCAAAAGATTTTCCAGACGTTCTCTCTTGGGTTGAGATCAGGACTCTGGGCAGGCCATGCCATTCATTCAATTTTTTCACCTTCAAGAAAATTCTTTACCCGTTTAGCTGTGTGACATGAAGCATTGCCCTGCATGAAGACTGTAGGCTGATTGGGCGATAACTCAAGTAAGGAACCTACACTGTTGAAGAAGGTTCTAATACACATTTGAATTGACTCAGCCATGTAGCTGTACAACTCCTCCTGCAGAAAACATGCAGCAAATCATGATACTTCCTCCTCTACCTTTCACTGACATTTTTACGTGCTTTGAGTTTAGTCTTCCTCCAATGTGTCGCTGAACATAATGCTTCACATGACACCCCCAAAAATAAATTTCCTTTCATCACTGGAGTGAACTCTGGACCCGTTCTCCTCTGTCTATAAGATATACTTTTTAGCAAAGCTCAATCTAGCTTTTTGATTCTTTTTGCTAATCACAGGTTTGGTCACTACAGTCAGTCCAAATGCTCAGATCCTTACCATGTTCAGCACTGAACTGGAGAGCAATTCCAGATGCAGAGTAGAAAGCATTACCCATTGACATCCTGCGCAGTGACCTACCCTCTCTTGCATTTGTCTTCTGTGGTAGATCAGCCTTTTTGGGCAAATTGAATGTGTTTGTTATTTTTTAAAGATTAAATACTCATAAAATCACTGACTCAGATCAAATTGTCTTGCTATGGCTGATAGGGGAATCCCTTTTCGGAGGCTTACAGTCACTTTAGAACGGCCCACCATGTCATGATTACTCATTGCCCTCACCTGTGCCCGCTCGTTTGGCGCCAGCTGCTGCTTGTTGCCTGATTGATTCCCCTCCTATATATACCCAGAATTCAAGTCACTCCTGGTCAGTCCGTCAGTGAAACTGATATTGTCATTTCAATATCACAATAGATTCCCCAAAACTACAACTTGAATCTATACAAATAGGTAATAAGCCTAAAAGAGTGCATAATTTCAGATCTTCAGTTTACTCTTTACTCTTTCTTTTCTTTATTATATACACGACTATATACTGCTACATTGGAAAAGTACAAAAAAAATATTAGCTCACCTTTTTAAGCTCCGAATAGTTTTGGTTAGGATTTAAGCAGTTTGAAGAATGAGAGCAGTAAATACAGTCCTGCCTCATCTAACAGTGGATAAGCCTACCCCCTCCTTGCCAAAACACATTATCCGAATTAATTACTATAATTTAATGTGTTAACCGGAATTCATAATTGGTTCTACCTGAAAACCAGTACCAAGTGCTCCAATATGTCTGCATCAAATATTTACAAGACAAGAGACATGGCACCAAACAAGGAATTACGACGAATCAGTTTTGTGGTCCTGGAAACACGATAAACATACAAAACGTGGGAATCGATATTAGTACAGTTAGGAATTAAATATTAGAAATGTACAATTTACCAAAATGTTCAAATTAGTTATCTGACTCCATTAATCAAACACAACCTACATTCACCTAACAATGCACGCTCGTTTCTTGATGGAAAAGATGGACAAGTGACCGGCATTTCCACACGGGGGCAGCTTTAATTTCTTAAACAATTTAACTAAGTGAACTCCATCGAATATGGCCGAATCAGTCCAATTAGTGTCACTCGAGTCTGTCAAGCCTCCTCTCTCATTCTCTCGCTTTCTTCTCTTGGCCCATGTTTTTCCGCAAGCTGGTGTGCCGGCTCCTCGCAAGGGCGTGCCAAAAAATGCATGGAATTTTCAACTTTTCTGTTGAAATATGCAGACACTCCCCTACTTACAACCATTCAACTTACGTAAAATGGTAATTACAAAAAAAAAATTCAGGATGTCGAAAAATATCCGGACATTGCTGCAAGTTAGATTTTTTTATTGTGTGAACCTTTTTCCGAGTACAGGACATTACTGTAGGGCCATTTTTCGCTGCTATTGGCGTGTGGTGCTGTGCGAGGTCATCCAGTATCCAATTCGATGAAGTAGTCCGGCTTCCTCTTCCTAGTTCATGTGTAAACATTATATACTGTGTCTCCAGAGCGCTAAGAACATTGACATTTGTGTTTAATATCTCATGCGTTCAATATGGTTGGTGTAAAGTGTAAAGAAGAGGCAAGCCATTTCTTTTGAAACGAAAGTGGAATAAAAAAACTTGATGCGGTTGAGAAAATTGTTGGATCGCTTTTTTTTTGGGCCACTTTTCACCAGGGAGGAGGACCTCTCGAAGCACATCTTGTGTTTAATATCTCATGCGTTCAATCTGGTCGGTGTAACTAAATACAGTTATGGTGGCAAGCACAGAGTACGAGGATTCTGAATTTATACTCATGCAGATATTCTCCATACACTATATTTACTCGCATCTAAGCCTAATTCAAACCATCCATTATATGCACCGCTTATCATCAGTAGGGTCGCGGGCGTGCTGCAGCCCATACCATCTATTCTTAAGCCGTGGGCAGGGGACACCCTGAACTGGTTGCCAGCCAGTCGCAAAGCACACAGAGACAGACAACTCACTTGCTCATTCACACCTAGGGACAATTCGGACCGGCCGATTAACCTGACATGCATAATTTTGAAAAGTGGGAGGAAACCGAAGCCTGGAGGAAACCCACGCAGACACGGTGAGAAAATGCAAACTCCGTATGGGGAGGCTGCGGTAGATGGACCTGAATTTGAACCTCTGCACCGTGGGCTGCGCCCTAATCACCCTCCCGCTATGCCGCTCAAATTCAAACCACTAAAATAAAATCCTATACTCAAAATGGATATGGAGTGTCTTGGCAAAGTGTTTGCTTTCAAGCTCTCACGATTGCACAAGCCAAGAAATAGAAAAAGGGTTCACTGCTTCCGCAGATTGGTGTACACATGTAATTATATTTCTTCAATTTTAAAGCATTTTTAGACGGTTGGCTTCAATGCGAGTATTTACGGTAATTTGTAACTAAAACTAGTAACTGTAAGGAATTACAGTTTTTTAGTAAAGCGCCAAACACTGCACCAGGCAGAAGAAAGCTGTAAAGGACAACTGCAAGGGAGGTGCAATGGCTTGGTGCGTTTACCTGTTATATTCGAAACATTTTCCCCTGCCTAAAGGTCCTACCGTGGGTTAATCTAATCAAATTTTGTTTGTACTGCAAACAGAACTTCTACCCATGACATATAATGAGGGTTGGCATGCACACATACAGTGCATGATCACCATAGTCAACAAACGCCATGCTCAGAAGCTACCAAAGAAAAACACGGCCGGCTAAAAAACATGTCATAAAGCAATGAAAGAGTCAAGTAAGACTAAATCAAAACGAAAATTGTTAGTACTCCCCGTAGGAAATCGCAATCAGTCTTAAGCCCATGCGCGCTAGGCACCTTTCAGCCACCACCCTGTGTCAGCGGAGAGTCTGTCTGCCAAACTGTTTTGAGAAAGCAAATTAGCACAGTTGGGACAATATTTGTTTGTGTCTACTGAACGTCAAAAAACAGCTATGTAGCCAATTTTGCTATGTTTCGTTGCTTGGCTTTATGGCAAGGGGCATGATCACCCATTGTTTTTGAAATATTATTGTTTGTACATGAAAACCAATATTAGCGATATAAGTATTCGAAAAGATGGCAAGTTTTTACTGAACATTATCTACTTACGGGTTTCACTGTCATTGACGACGTGACTACGAAATGATATTGGTTTTCCATTTAGTTTTCAAAATTTGAATGAATACAATTAAATGATCTGCATTTATATAGCGCTCTTCAAGTCAAGACTTCCCAAAGCGCTTTACAGTGTGCTTCACATTTCCCAATAGCGGCCATGTAAGCATTAACCTGCTTACTGGGGGCATTAGAGGTTCAGTGTCTTACCCAAGGACACTTCGACATGTAACACGGAGGAGCCGGGATTCGAACTGCGATCTCTTGATCTCAAGACGAGCGCTCTACCTCCTGAGCCACTGCCGCCCCTTAAATTGATCAGGATCTAGTTTTGTAATGTCGGAAAATGATCAACCAATGTAAAAACTTGTGAGGTGTGTTAGGTTCAAGTTTCCAACATTTATAATAAAACGCTCTGCAATATAGGACAAAGAGAATCGGTTCTTTATAATTAGTTACTTTATTAATCATCATATTGAGAGCCGCCGAGATTCTGCTGTTAGACATCTTTTCGCTCGCTCTGCCCTGCTTGCTGCGCTCTGGCTCGGCTCGGCTCTGGCTCTGAGGATCTCCTCGAAAAACCTCCCTTCTAATATTCAGTTTTTGCCTTTGCTACGTAGAGTTGATTAGTCTTCTTTCGAAGGCCTGCTTTCCATCCAATGATGACAGGTGACCTTGGTCCTGGGAAACTCCTTTTTCCCAGGCTCTTTGGTGAAGAACAATCTTGAGTTATGGGATGCCAGGTCAGGATGTATTTCGTTGGTATGTGAGAACAAAAACACAGTCTGTACATAAAAAAACAACTCATGGCCTTGAAGAGTAGCTTACGGGCTGAGAACTCTTCAAAATGGCTGAGAACACATATAACATATTAAATGTCAACTGCAGGATAAATACAACCCCATCAGGTGAGTACTATGTTTAAAGTCGATCACATAGATATGTTATCTGACTGATAGTCAAGTCAAGTCATTTTTAAATGTATAGCCCTTAATCACAATTAGTCTCTAAGGGCTTCACAAGTTATTACATATAAGAAGTTTAGGTTATTCGTATGCTATAGAGTAGAAGTGAGTTTTAAGCTTAGATTTATTCATTTCCACTGAGGTTGCAGATCAAATCTCGGGGAAGAGCATTCCACAACACCGGTGCCTGGATGGAGAACGCTCTCGAACCAGCGGAACACTTCTTGGCTCTTGTGATCACCAGGAGACCGGCGCTCTCGGAACGAAGGCTTCGGGCCGGGACATAGGGGGAAATCAGATCTGAAAGATATGAGGGGGAAAGTCCATATATTATTTTGTATAGTAGTAGGAGAACCTTAAAATCGCATCTTAGGCTAACAGGGAGCCAATGCAGGTTAGCCAAAATTGGGGTGATGTGATCGTACTTTTTTGTCCTTGTTAAAAGCCTCGCTGCAGCATTTTGTACCAGCTGGAGACTCTTGAGTCTGGTCATCGGAAGACCGGAAATTAGTGCATTACAGTAGTCGAGACGGGAGGTAACAAAAGTGTGAATTATGATTTCCGCATCCGACTGAGAAAGTATAGGACGAATTTTAGCAATTACGGAGATGTAAGAAAGCAGTTCTAGTAATTTTCTTCACATGTGTTTGAAAGAACAGATCGGGGTCGAAAATTACACCTAAATTTTTAAGTGAGTCGCTCTGTGTAATGTGGCAATTGTCTATGTTCACAGTGGTTTTAGAGAATAAGTCACGGGACTTAGATGGACCAATAACTAACATTTCAGTCTTTTCAGAGTTAAGACGCAGAAAATTGAGTGACATCCACTCTTTTATCTCAGTGAGGCAGGCCTCCAAATTTCCACAGTTTAGTGTGGCAGATTCCTCCATTGGGAGATAGAGTTGAGGGTCATCTGCGTAGCAATGGAAACTGATATTATACTTGCGAATAATATCACTTAGTGGAAGCATATAAATGCTGAAGAGAAGGGGGCCAAGCAATTGTTAAAATCAATCATTATTATGACTATTTCGTGGCCATATTTGCACAGATAAAATACACGTATTTAGTTTAATTCGACATGATGGTGGGGGCAAAAAACTTACGCTGCTTCATGGCTGAGTTTTCAGAGACAGAGAGAGGAAGTTTATTCGTGACGTCAGAGGAATCAGTACAAAGCCAGAACACGACTTCAAAATGAAAATACAAGATTGATAAAAGTACAAGATATAATTACACTCATTGTTGAAACGTTCCTTTATGTGTGTGTGTTTGTATGAGAAACATTGTTTTTATATTTAGTAATATAAAAACAAGCTAATTACCCTGAGACAGAAATTCAAGAGATTTACATTGAAAACCTGACAGCAATGAACCCTGCGTAACACCACAAGTAACACTAAATGGCTCAGATGTCAATTCGCCATATTTAATGCAGTGTGTCCTATCTGAGAGGTAGGATCTGAACCATAATAGGACGTTTCCTGAGGGACCAATCCATTTTTCCAACCGTTCTAGCAAGATATTATGGTTCACTGTGTCAAATGCAGCACTAAGGTCCAGCAGCAGCAAAAGTGATGATGCGCCCGAGTCCATTGCCCATTGAAATGTTATCTTCTGCTTGGTTACCTTAATCAGAGCTGTCTCAGTAGAGTGGTTAGCCCTGAATCCTGATTGCATTGATTCAAAGAGATCGTTCTCGGACATGAAATCATTCAGCTGCTGTGCCACTACTTTCTCAAGTATTTTAGAAATAAACTGTAGGTTTGACACAGGTCTATAATTACATACGTTTTCTGGATCTAGGTTGGGTCGTTTCAGTGTGGGTTTAATGACGGCGGACTTAAAAGCCGCTGGAACGACACCTGAGGAGAGTGATAAGTTTAAAATATTTAGAACTGAGGGTGCAAGAACGCCAAAGAGACCTTTAATAAGTGAACCTGGAAGCAGGTCAAACTGGCAAGTCGTCGGTTTGGCCGTATTCACCATCTGTTTAAGATTATCGAGTGACAGTTCACTAAAATGGGACAAAATCTCTGGACAGCCACCATGTCGTGCATCTAGAGATTTGAGTGCTTTAGTATGTGTTGAATTAATATTGTCTTAAGAGATTTCTTCCTGTATGCTTTGGATCTTCTTAATAAAGACCATTATGTCGTGGGCAGAATGAGTGGAGCCATCTGGGATAGTCTGTTGCCTTGTAAGCGATGCTACAGTGTCGAAAAGGACCTTGGGATTGTTCTTTTGTGACGCAATCACCTTCGAAAGGTAGGCTGATTTTGCAGAGGCCAGGTCCGCTTTATACTTCAACAAACTATCACACCAGATTTGATGGAAAACTTCAAGCTTGGTAGCGCGCCATTTTCTTTCAGATTTCCGGCATTCTCGTTTAAGGGATCTAGTTTCATCATAAAACCAAGGTGTGCGTCTCTTAGGTCGTGTTTTATTGCGGATGGGCGCTACTGAATCCTGGGCACTGGCCAGCGTAGCGTTGAATTCATTTAGGAGTGGTTCGATGGAGCCTATGTAGGAAGGAAAGGACGTAAATGCTCCTGGAAGAATATCGGAGAGCTCAGAAACTGTGCCCGTGCTTATATTGCGTCCAGTGAATCCCTCAGTTTTTTGGGTGCTACATTTAGCTAGCACCTCAAATGTAACTAAATAATGATCCGAGATAACTGTAGTACACGATAGCACCGTCATGTTTGAGGTCGAAAATCCTCGAGCGTGTTTCCATCTTTATGGTTTGGCAAATCAACCAATTGATTAAAACCAAATGCATCAATTATAGACTGGAACGCAACAGTGAGTGAACTGAGTGGGAAGTTCATATGAATGTTAAAGTCCCCCATTATTATAATTTTGTCTGCATAGGTTACTAGTTCAGACAAAAGTTCAGCAAATTCGTCTAAGAAAGTTGTGTATGGTCCTGGTGCGCGATAGATAGTTATCACATAAATTGACAATGGAGAGGACCTCATAACAAGAGCCTCGAACGACTTGTGATTATTGGAGGTACGAGGAGTAAATTTGAACGTTTTTTCAGAAATGAGCGCGACACCGCCACCCTTTTTCAACGTGCGTGCTATATGGCTACTCTCTTAGTCTGGGGGAGAAGCATAATTTAGCGCTAAATACTCATCCGGGCGTAACCAAGTTTCACAAAGACGGATACAGTTACGTTTATAATCGCGAATAATATTATCTACAAGTAAAGCTTTAGAGCGATCTAACATTCAAAAGACCAAATTTTAGCTTTGAATCATTTAACTTAGCTGTAGTCTTTGTAGAGATCGTCACGAGATGCCGTTCGTGTGCGTTGGGCTTCAGGCGTCGGTGGACTCGCAGAATCGACGAAGAAATGATGGTTGGATTAGACAGAGCTTCATGTTGTTGTTCCTTCAACTTCACACGCTTCCCTGCACGACATCCTCGCTTCTGTTTTCTGTTTTTGCGCCGTCTTCTTCTTCGATTTGTCTTTTTCTTCGGTGGAGCGGGAAAGCAGGGCGAACCCGAGTCCCTTTGGAGCTCATTCGGGATGTCATGGGTGATATAGAAAGTGCCTGAAAAGTCGAAATTTAGACACCCACCCAGTCGGATGAGCTCCTCCCGGCTGTAGGTCTTATTGGCCATGCATGTATCCAAAAAGGAAAGCAGGAGGACAGTGGTAAATAGTAGGAGCTGAAAAGAGGAGTTGGGGGGACCACAGAGGCCGGGCAGGGATAACGGAGGAGCTCGTCCCCGCAGTTGAAGTGATGGATGCACATTGTACGCAACTTTCAAGAAATTTCTGCTTTTGCAGTGTGTTAAACGTGTTTCTTTGTACTTGACCATGGTTATAAAACAACTTACCATGTGTTGCTTCTGTTGTATTGTTAAACGTCTCAGGAGTCTGACTGTTCATATTTACATGAAAAGGGTACTATTTTTGGGGGGTTAACGTTTGCCTAAAAATCTGGAGTTACATTAAAACTTCTCAAGCCAACCTTTTTGCCAACTCTGCTTCCACAAAAAAATGATAAATTAAAGTTTTGTATTTTGCAGCCAATTTAAAAATGTTTAGCAATATGTAACCAAAAAGCAGCCCCCAGTACCATTAAGGCTCACAAGCTTCCAACCAGAGGGCAGTAAAGTCCCAAAGGGGAAAAAAATCCAACCCACTACCATCAATGCTACACCGCGCATCAGATTGGAAGCTGCGGGTGGATGTCAAGAAGAAGTTGGTCTTTCCTCAGGAGGTAGTGTCAACTACCCTCCGACCGGATCTCATTCATCTTTGTAAGAGCTCAGATCAATCATTTTAGCCGAACTCACTGTTCCCTGGGAAGACAGGGTAGCCATATCTCATCAGGCAGAGAGGGCTAAGCACCAGGACATTGAGAATGAGACATGCCACCCTCCACCCAATGGAGGTTAGCTCTAAGGGGTTACGCCACCACATCTATGCGCAGTTTCCTGCAGAAGATCGGACTTAATTACAAACAAGTACAGAAAGATATCAGGGAAATACCCACACTAGCCAAAAGCTGTTCCAAATGGCTGTGGCTGTCAAGAGGTTGTAGCTGGACCCCTTCTGCAGGTGAAGGCTAACTCAGCCCTTGCTGCCCCACGCTGGAGAGGTGTACTAGTTAAGGGGTGAAACACCTGTAACCTGAGATACCTGCCGAGGATGCAGCAGGGGTCCGTAGGAACACCACAACACTTCACCAGTTAGAACCTTAATATCCATATCCGTAGTTACCCCTGCAGTCTCAGTTTTATCGCAAAGCACCTGCAGTGTTTATTTCATCTAATGGCCGTACCTCCCTGAGAACACCTGATCTTGGAAAGATAAGCAGGGTCAAGCCTGGTTAGAACTCAAATGGGAGAACGCCTGGGTCATTTGGCACACGCTCTGCTGTGACAGCTCTGACTGTACCTTGTTGCCCTACTTGGGATTGATGTTGCTCACCATTGTTCAGAGCAATGTTCACAAACCTTGTGTCATTGCTCAGAAATGTGGAAGCTTAGAGGTTACATTGCCTGGCATTTTCCTCTTTTGTAGTTAAAATTCACAGCAAGCTGCGCGTCCTGCTTGCATCTGTCATTGTTAGCTTCTTGTAGGGGTGGGCAGTTATCTCTTGATGTTCTTACACACTCCCGTCAGCATTTTTCTGCCTGGCGGGCAGAATGCAGAATGCCAGCCAGTGGCCAGGTAGATGGAAGGACTAAACTTGTGCTTGCCAGTCACTCACAAGGTCATAGACTTAGTCTTAAAGAGTTGCAGAGAGCACTGGGTTAGAGGGAGAGGGGCTGCGCTATCACAGAGAAGTGGTACAGTGAGGTTATTGATAGAGGAGCGATGTATCAATCCCATGAAAATAGTATTGATCCGATACAAGTACTTGCTCAGTGTCGATAATAATGAGATCAATGAGCCTACCCTCCACATTAAGCATTCATGTTAAGGCATGGGCCTCAAACTACTGTCCCATATGCCACAGTTTGAGACTCATGAACTCCAAGTGTTATTTATTTTTTCATTTCATTTTTTAAAATAATTTACATCATCAGTCTTGTTGTTGTTGTTACCTCCCGTCTCGATTACTGTAATGCACTACTCTCTGGTCTCCCAAAGTCTAGAATCAAGTCTCTTCAGCTGGTACAAAATGCCGCAGCGAGGCTTTTAACTAGGACAAAAAAGTACGATCACATAACACCGATTTTGGCTAACCTGCATTGGCTCCCAGTTAGTCTTAGATGTGATTTCAAGGTTCTCTTAGTATTATACAAAATCATACATGGACTTGCTCCCTCTTATCTTTCAGATCTGATTTGCCCCTATGTCCCGGTCCGAAGCCTACGATCTGAGAGTGCCGGTCTTCTGGTGATCCCAAGAGCAAAGAAGTGTTCTGCTGGTTCGAGAGCGTTCTCCATCCGGGCACCGGTGCTGTGGAATGCTCTTCCCCCTGAGATCCGATCTGCAACCTCAGTGGAAATGTTTAAATCTAAGCTTAAAACTCACTTCTACTCCATAGCATATGAATAACCTACTCATCTCGTCGGCTGAAAAATAGTCTGTGTAATATAGTGTAATAATCTGTGAAGCCCTTTGAGACTCTTCGTGATTTAGGGTTATACAAATAAAAATGACTTGACTTGACTTGTGAAGTGACATCGCCGCTTTCTTGTGTCCCGTTTTATCTGGAGGGACGAAAGTACTGTATGACCACCTTGGGTGCCGAGGTGCTTAACTTGTATGGGCATGTTGGGTTGGCCATGGTCCAAAAATGTTGGTTTATTGCTACTTTTTCCCTTTTTTATTTTCTTTGTTTTTGTGTGTGTGTATCTTGCTTTCGGTCACCCCTCTCGAGGGTTATGACCTGGGTAGACAGATAGATAGATAGTTTTGTTGTACAGTGGAACCTCAGTTTTCAAACGCCTCTCAGTTCGAACGATTCGGAGTCCGACCAAAAATTTCGAGAAATTCTTGCCTCGCTGTTGGGTAAAAAAAATCGGAGTTCGAACGCCGGTAATGCGTAAGTCCGTACGCTAGGGTGCGATGCTGAGCAACTGTTATCACGTGCGGACGTGCTTCGTTTTGCTTTCGCTTTTAATAAAGGTGTATGAAGTGTTTTAGCCCCTAATTATGCCTCAGAAGAAAGTCAGTGCAAGCAGCAAAATTGCTTCTAGTGAAAAAAGAAAAGTAGTGCGTACAACTATTGCATTTAAGAAAGAAATGATAGCAAAATATGAAGGAGGTGTGCGAGTGTCTGATCTTGCTAGGGGATACAGTACAGCATGGCTAAATCTACGATCAGTACGATACTAAAGAATAATACACTGTCATGAGTAACTTTAGGAAAGGGCTAAAAAGAAAGCAGAAGCAAGTGTCATTACCTGTATATCGGTATTTTAAAAGAAAAGAACATCCTTCCAAACAATAATTTTCCTTCCTCCTCCATCCCTTTCCCCACCGTCCACCTGCGCCTTCTGCTGATTACCACAAAGGTAGAAATCCTATTCATAATTCTTTTCTTTATCCTTTTTTTTTTATTTTTACACGTTCATGCGTAATCTTTAGTACGGAAGATTACGATAACGCGAACGTACGATTAGCCTGGGTTAGCTTTATGTTTACGTTAAACATTCAAGGTAAACATTCAGGGTGTTGGAACGTAGCCCAACATTCAGGGTGTTGGAACGGAGCCCCCTTTCCGCTCACCACTTGTTATGGAGACCCAGGTGCTAAATGACTTGTAAACGACCTGATTATTTCATTGTTACTTGTTCATGATAGCGTAATCTTTCGCACGGAATTATGATAACACGAACGTACGATTAGCCTGGGTTAGCTTTATGTTTACGTTAAACATTTAAGGTAAACATTCAGGGTGTTGGAACGGATTAAAATGATTCACATTATTTTTAATGGTAAAAATGATTTCGGTGACCGAACAAATCAGTTTTCGAACAGGGTTCTTGAACGGATTATGGTCGAGAACCGAGGTTCCACTGTACTACCTTTTTCTCCAGCAGCCATGCAAAACCTCTTGAATTGCTTCAAGGGACTAATTAATTTTGTTTTACAGTATGTGTTATACCATCCAAATTTATTATGAAATCTGCTTTAGACTTGTTTAGAGGGCGGGGTGTTTCAGGGTTAATTTCTGGCAGCATAACTCACTCCCAGCAAGTGAACCAACGAGTTATATCAATATGCTGCATTTGGAAAATGGGAGACACGTTCCTAGCTCCCCAATGACAATAAAGGGGTATTATTTCCTGGGATCTGATTATTGCAAGATTGTTTTAAATTTGTTGATTGTGTGTTTGTTTATTCTGAACAAGCATAATGGCCTGGGCTTGCCAGGCTTGGTGTTGCCAGGTGTTTTATCTGGACGAGGTTGTCGGGGCCTTCATTTGTTGTATAAGCACTATGGAGTAACAAGGGAGTGCAAAAGAGCCAATAGTACAGCAAATGTTTATTGATTTTGTTGGTATTTGTGGGGGCTGCCATGACAACATACCTAGCTAAAAGTACTCCCATAAGCCTTAGGTAAGACTGCGTAAATTTTCACGAAGGTTGGTTCAGCTGTTTCGTCGCTTATAAACTACATATGAACACTAACATACCGCTCACCCACACCAGCAAATCCGGATTCAAAAATAAGTTTAGATAATGGATAATGTCAATTTTTTTAGGCAAACTAAAGCGTGTTGCTGAAGATTTTTTTTTTGTTTTTGTTTTGGTCCCACTCTTGTTCTCAGTGGTGAGCTGGCCTCTGGGAAAAGTTCAACTGAAGTTTAATTAATTTGTTTTCCACATATTTTGAAGGA
Organism: Urocampus carinirostris; assembly: GCF_059441175.1. Taxonomy (NCBI): domain Eukaryota; kingdom Metazoa; phylum Chordata; class Actinopteri; order Syngnathiformes; family Syngnathidae; genus Urocampus; species Urocampus carinirostris. The sequence continues at coordinate 20,309,351 of NC_142354.1, forward strand.
AACTTAGACTGGAAGTGACCTCACGTTGAGAGCGTAATTAGTTATTAATTATCCCGCTTGGTGACATTATCTGCAAGTATAATATTAGTTTCCATTGCTATGCAGATGACACTCAACTGCATGTGCCACTGGAAAAAAATGGACATTTAAGTTTTAGAAATCTGGAGGCTTGCCTTACTGAGATTCAAAGATGGATGTCAAATAATTTTTTACGCCTTAACCCAGAAAAAACTGAAATGTTGATTAGTGGTCCAGCTCACTGTCGTCAGTTGTTTTCAAACACGACCCTGAACCTAGACAAATGTAATATCACCCATAGTGACTCGGTCAAAAATCTAAGTGTTATATTTGATCGTAATCTGTCGTTTCAGTTACATGTGAAAAATATTACTAGAATAGCTTTCTACCACCTCCGTAATATTGCGAAGATTCGTCCAATGCTGTCCCAATCAGATGCAGAAATTTTAATTCATGCGTTTATTATTTCTCGGCTTGATTACTGGGGCGGCAGTAGCCCAGGAGGTTGAGCGATCGTTTTAGGATTAAGGGATCCCAGTTCGAATCCCGGCTTGTCCGTGTTACATGCCGAAGTGTCCTTGGGTAAGACACTGAACCCTCAATACCCCCAATAAGCAGGTTAGCGCCTTACATGGCTGCACAGATCACGGCCACTATTGGGAAATGTGAAGCACAATGTAAAGCGCTTTGGGAAGTCATTGACTTGAAAAGCGCTATATAAATGCAGATCATTTCATTTCATTTCATACTGTAATGTAATGTCTCCCGATGTCTAGCATTAAAAGTTTGCAGCTGGTTCAGAATGCGGCAGCTAGACTTTTGACTAAGACCAAAAAGTTTGAGCATATTACTCCTGTATTGGCCAACTTGCACTGGCTCCCAGTCCACTTAAGATGTGACTTTAAGGTTCTCTTATTAACATATAAATGTTTGCATGGGCTTGCACCCTCTTATCTCTCCGATTTGATTTGATTTCGAGTCTGCGCTCTGAAAATGCCGGTCTACTTGTGACTCCGAGAGCCAAGAAGTCTGCGGGCTCGAGAGCGTTCTCCATTCGGGCCCCGGTGTTATGGAACGCCCTGCCTCTGGAGATAAGATCTGCAACCTCAACGGAAGTTTCTAAATCGAGGCTTAAGACACACTTCTATTCCAAAGCATATGATTGATGCCCACCTCGTATTCTGTTTTGTCCTGTCTTTTTCTGAGGCCTCCCTGGCTGATACGAAGGAGAAGGATGATTTGGGATGGGTCAGCGGACCGGAGTCTGACCTGCAGCATGTCAACCCCTGCATTTACCAGCTGGCAGAGACGGGAGGCAGCGTCGTGGCCGTCATAGACTTTCTGGACTGGGTTGCAGGCCGGGGGCGTCGTCGTTGATGTCATGCACTTTCCGGACATTTTCAACATCTTACCTAATGTCTACTATTATGTGTACAGTAATGCTAATTGTAATTGGAAGGGGGATTACACATGTGAGGTCCTTTCTCAAGGTTTCTCTTTTCTCCTCACACTGAGGTTTTTGAGTCGTTCCTTGCCCGCATGCTGGTTTAAGATCAGGTAATTGTGAAATTTTGTAACTGTAATCCTGTGCAGTCCTTTGAGACATTTTTGTGATTAAGGGCTATATAAATAAATTTGACTTGACTTGACTTTACTAGTTCTATTCAAACATTCTCATTGATACATGGCATCATCATCAATGGCCAATTGCTTCCCCTGTTTTGTCTTTTACGGTGTCGTCTATTTACTCTGTTTTGGATTAAATTGGTGTTTGGATGCTAATCTTGACTCAGCAGTTTATTCTCAGCAGAGTTAAGTTGCTACTAAATTGTGTACCATACACACACAAGGCAAGCTGAACACTTGTTTTTTTATTATGTATTTGATTTATTCAGAGTTACACTCAAAATTGTCTTTATTGTCATTGATAACTACAGGTTAACATGGTTTACAGCGAGATTAGTCATGGCACTCTCGGATAAAAACAATAAACACATAATAAAGACTTAAAAGATAAATCTATCATAAAAGTCAATAAAAATCTGCCAAAATATTAGCAAGTTAGTGCTTACTTGGAGAATGCCCCAAGTTGTAAGTAAATCGTAACAATAGTGCAAATGTCTTGGAGGACAAAAAAACACTTGCATTTTGAATTTTTTTCTGCAAATTGCCCGATGTAGTACTTTAAAGAGGGGCAAAAAAACACATTTTATTTAAAGTATCAATTAATAGACAAAGAGATCACAATACAACACATGCATGATGTCGGCTCCTATATTTATTCCCAAATGCATATGGGAAATTTTTAAAGGCTTACATTATATTTTTTGTCTTCACTTTTCGTCAAGGCATCGCATTCGATATTCTCCATCATAGATTAAGAAAATTACAATCATTCATTTTTTCTTCTTCCTGGCCCAGCCCTTCTGATGTTTTAATACAAAGCAACTCCAAAGGTTAGCTTCTCTGGTGTAGGACAAGTGGCACTTGTTCATGTAATTGGTTCTCATTCACGAAGGGTGTCACGGTTAGGGGTTATGGACCCATGTGGGGGAAGAAGTAACTTGAGGCAAGGGTGCTCAATAAGAGCAATGGGTTTTAATAACATAGGAGTTACAAAATGTTAAACTTCAACAAAATGTCTAAACAAGAAACCAGAAACAAAAGAAAAAAGACCTGAAAAAGCTGCCCCATAAAAACAATGAAACGTCCAAGCATGAAACGCATAAAAAAAATTAAAAATCAACTCACTAGAAAATTCGGCCAGAATTACAGTGCATGCAGGAAATGACTATACAGGTTCCCTTTGCAGATTTTTAAGTGCGGTAATTTGAGGGCAATGTTATCATGAGATTAAGTGAATCAAAAAAAGTACGATTGAGTCAACAAAGGAATAGAAATTTTTGGGCAGAGCAGGAGCCCAATCCGGCAATTCCACTCTTCCTCAACCAACATAGGTGGAACACGGGTGAAAAACGCAAACGACGGGAGTCAGGGTCAAAAATGCTCGCCTTATGGAAACAGAGGTTCGTTGACGGACTGACAACAGGCGAGTGAAAGGACGGAGCTTAAGTCGGACTGGGAACCAATCAGGAGGCCAGCAGCGGCTGGCGCCAAACGAGCGGGCAGAGGTGAATCTAATCAGTCATCATGAAAACTTCCAATTGCTACAGAGGTTCTCTCTGCCGGGTGAAAAATCGGGAGCACCACCTACTGACCAATACCGTAACCACGAAATTAGATTATTAACCATATAGGCAATTCAAGGTTATTCTCCCCACACCAACCTATCTCTAGTTCCTGCTTTGCCAACAGGGGTCTATGCTCCTCCAAAACAGTTATGCTTTAAAAATCCTGGATTCAATTTAATATTAGATGTTAATGTTATTGTTCTTCTTCTTCTTCCCAAGAGCCCAGTTGATCTTTTTGAAAAGTTGCTTTCTCAATAAAAAATAAAAAATGTTTGTGTCCTTACTCTTCTGTTATACCGCTTATCTCTACGGGGGACATGTAGTAGGATGAATTAATAATAATAATAATAATAATAATAATGCAATTTATTTAAAAGCACCTTTCAGGCCACCCAAGGACACTGTACAGACAATGAAAAAGAAAATACAATTTAAAAAGTTGTAAGCGAAATAATAAATAAAAAAACAAGACATAAAATCATAAAAACATAGGAAATGGAGAAGCTATGTGTTGTAGGCAGTCCTGAACAGGTGTGTTTTTAGACGGGACTTAAAAGTGGAGAGAGGTGTGCAGTTTTGGAGGTCCGGAGGTAGATTGTTCCAAAGCTTGGGAGCAGCGCGACTGAAGGCTCTGGCTCCCATGGTGCTCAGATGGGAATTAGCGAGGAATTATTGTGTTGCCGAATGAAGCTAACAGCAGATATATAAATGAGATTTGGTTAAGGTGTGTGTTGAAAAATATTTATTTAAAATATTAAATTCAAAGGGTTAACTCTTTGTTTTGTTGTTTTTGAATTCTGTTTTTGATGGTTTAAGGAACTTGAAAAATGATGCTCCTCACAGTTTTCACTGTATGGGTCCAATGTTTCCAGGCTGCATCAAAGTTCGGACTTCATGCTCTTCGCGGTCTAATTTGGGCGAAGTAAGATCCTCAGACGGAGTGCAAAGGATGGTCAACCGCTAAAACAAAACAAATATTGAATGTTCACTTATGTTTAATACGCTGAATTTATTCAATGAATAGAGATCTGATCAATACTTTACCTGACAAAGTGAACCTGGAGTTGTAATCAGTTTGTACAACATCCAGAAAGGAACCATGAGGGTAGAAGACAGGATGAACCACCAGCCCAAAGCATAACCCCACCAAGGATACTCTTTGGTGTTGTTGAACTTGAGTGGTTTGTATTTGACCAAAGAGAAGAGAAGAGTTCCCTTCAAACAATAGAGATTAATTATTTTCAAAACGTTCAACCTATGTTTTCCTCTTTCCATTGTTGAACTGTATTTTTATTGAAACGTATTTACTGAAAATAAATGTATATTAAACCAGGGGTCACCCACCTTTTTGAAGCTGAGAGCTACTTTCTGTTACTAATTGGCGCAAAGGGCTACCATTTTGATATATATTTCTCAAAATAACAATTTGGGTTATCGCTATGTCGTTACTATGTTGTTTTCAGGTCGTGATTATTATAAGTTAAGGCAACCACTAAAAAATAATGCCAGTGAGAAATCAAATTTACCATAAAATCGCAATGACCAGTCTATGAAAAATGAGCTACAATCATTAGTTACCATGCAGACGGATGGTGTAGCATATTTCAAGAGGAGTTTAAACAGTTTTGGAGGCTGGTATCCAATCATGTCCTTGATGTTGTCAAAGAATCGATCAGCTCCTGATGAAGAAAGAAAAACAGGAACATTTAAATGATGTTTTTTTCACATTCTAATGTCAGTGGACGAGACATTAAAATGTGCAACGTACTGACCATAAATCCATCCAACAGACACTGACTGAAAAATGGCAAACAGGAGCAGGGTCATCCCGCTGCAGGAGTAGTAATCGAACAACTGAAAGATGTACAATCCTCCCTGCATGTATGAAACAAGAAACCTTCAGAACAAGCAAAAAAACTATAGAAAAGTCACTTTCATCCGGCCTTACGTCAGTGACCATTGTGAGGCTGATGAAGAAACAGAAAACAGCAATGAAGAGTAGAAGCAGTTTCCTTCTATGGCCAACATACAATGACGGCTTCAAGTCACAAATAGCGGTTGCAAGGCCTTCCAGTAGTACAAACTGAAGGAGAAACATGCATGTTATTTAATGCATAGCTGAGCTAATTGTTGTATTCTTAGAATATAGAACTTTATGAATAAAAGAATACCAAACTGGGTAAAGATATTTTAATGCCCATATATTATGAGTATTGAACTTTACAGAAAGGATGTTATCAATATGAGAATGAAAAATATTTGGGGTCAAAGTAGATCTGAGTCTCTGTGATAGAGACAAACTTTGGATTAATAAAGATTGGAACAAGTTAGGAGTTGAGACTTGATTCATATGTGATAATAATATACTTTAATCCCTTTAAGAAATCTTACAAATAAGTTTGACTGTTGGAATCACAAAGATGGTCAGGAGAAGCTGCTCGACATGCATTCATGTGCCGGCACCGTGTGTGAGAACTTGGTGTGGCGCAACAAGGGTTGCTGACTAGTTCAAATGTTATATTTTGGGATTTTGGTGTAGTTTTGTAAAGCAGAAAAAGTAAAGTACCAGTATATCACCACTAGATGACATAGTCTCACAGGTCAGAGAAGGGTGTTTTGGGGTAAGTCTCACGGGAACCCACGTTATTTAATGAGACTTGTTCAATAAATCACTCTTAATGGCAACAAGTAAATGGTGTCGTGTGAGAATGACATTTACCATCTATTTTGCAGGTGAGATGTTTATACTGGTAACACACTTACTGTGAGGATGATAATATGTGAAAATATGTTTGTAAAGGTTGTTTGTGATGTCTGTAAAGTTTACAAAAAGTGAAATAGTACGAGTGAGTCGTCCGTTAGCATAAGCAATAGAGTGAGGTATGCTACGTTATGCGGGGCTGGGTTAAGAGTGTACTGTGATGTTAATATGTATATTTGGTTACCATATAACACAAAGTGAGTTGTTTTGGAAGGTAAAGTTATGGTATTTTTGTTAAATGATTCTTGAAAAGTACCAATCAATGGAAATGTTATTTTGTATTCATATGTTAAAAGGGATATCACGTGATTTAATGAGACTTGTTCAATCAAAATCACTCTTAATGGCAACAAGTAAATGGTGTCGTGTGAGACTGACATTTAACATCTATTTTGCAGATTAGGTAAAAGAACAACAAAACCAAAAGAAAAAAAAGAAAAATATATAAAACAAATGTGTAACACCAGCTGGAGCTAGACCATCCACCTGTGTCCCGTTACATTGGCACAGGATGCAGTTAAACTTTAACCCCTTAAAGTTGGTAAACAAAGTTGTGTCTTCACTATGTCACCAGTCACTGAAATACATCATGCCACATATCATTGAAAAGCTCTTGGGATTCAAGATATGCTGACCATTTAGAAATATACTCATCACAGAAACATCTTGATCAGTCTGAAACAAGATACCTTAAAAATATAAAGCCTCTATTGCTCACCTATAACAGCTCCTCGGAGTCAGCTCGTGGTACGATTCCCCGCATATATGGTGTGGTTACATTCACAAAAGTACAGTGAATCCAACCGTGTAAAATATTAACTCCAAAACACATGATGATCCTGACAGATAAAAAAAATCCACCTAAAAGCATTTCTGCAATTGTCGACAAATTTTGTTGTATCCATGTGGCTTAATCACTCCCCTTAAATAGAGTCTTCAATATATTTTCAATACTTCTGTTAACTCCTGATCTTGTGATTGACACTGCTTTTGGCCAATTGCAAGCTCTTTTTTGACAACCTCTAACAGCCTGTATTGAAAACAGTTTCTTGAGCACTTGAGCTTTAAATTTCTTAAGCCAAAAGTGATTCAAATGTGGATTGACACATTGGTTAGAAAGAGAAGTCAAACTTTTAAAACTCTTTCACAATGTCTAAGAATTGGCCAACGTAAAATACAGAATTTAAGTTTAAAGGGCTGAAATAAAAACTTTTGGAAATGCCTAGACCTACCAAAATACAATGTTTGTTTTTTCAGATTGCTACTATGTAGGGCTTCAAGCTATTATCTCACTTGTTTTCCACCTAAGGGCCCGGTCACACAGCCTTTCACGGGCGTATCGAGGCTGAATTACGGCCAGAAATTTCTGCCCGTGAAGCAGACGCTGTTGGACGCTTTGAGATCGCAATACAGACGAGATACAGCCGTGCTTTACACACGGTCGGAAATTCACACGCGGTTGGCCGCGCGAAAAAGTTTTGCGCTGCTCAAAACTTTAGACCACGGGTAACCGCGGGCGGCACAGCGATGCAGCCGCGGTTACCAGCGTTAAGGACACGGAACAGTCGCCGGAAGGACGCGGAACAGTCGCCGGCCAATTTTGCACATTTTCCACCGCGGGCAAGCACGGGCAAAAAAAAAAAACCCAAAATTTTACCCGCGGTACAGACGCAAAACCGCGGGCGGCACACGTGGTACACACAAGGTAATGACGCGGTAAGACACGGAACGACGTGCTACGGCCGCGGCCAGGGCGTGGTTACACGCGGGTAGGACGCGAAATTTTAGCGGGTAATCGTGGGTGGAGCACGGTCATAGCACGTTTGTTCTGCGCCTGTATCGCGGTGTTATCACGTGAATTTGCGTGTGTAACGCGTGTGACGGTCAAACGCCTTTCTCCGCGTATATACAGCGCGATTTGCCGAGCACACGTCAGTTGTGCTCGAGACGTCAAGGGGTGAACATGGATCCCCGTCACCGTAGTGACCTCGTCTTAATCCATTTTTATTTCTTGACATTTCTTTTCATTTCATAACAAGATAATAAAATAAAAATGAAAAACTATTACAATAATAACATATTGGCTTCTTCGGTGCCACAGCTTGAAATCTTGATCTTCACGGGACTGTGTCTTGAGCGGTTATGATTTCTACAGCCCGGTGTTATGTCGAGAAATGCATCCCTGCCGAGATTTGCATCCCTACGCTACTATAACCACGTTTACCTCACTTTTATATCACTTTTCGTGAATGTAATGGCGAACATATAACCAAAACCACTTCGTGTTGCATTTGTTGGGAATGTAATACAACTTAAACCATTCCGTCTTTGTATTTGTTGTGAATGTAATCGAACGGTGATGCACACCGTATATAAATCACTTTTGAGAACTGTTATGCACTCTACCGTAAAGCTTGATATGCTGAAATAAGCCTTATGGTAGAGTGCATAACAGTTTCAATACGAGCGATTTGAATAGAAAAAGGCAAAATTAACATGTTACCTGCTCAAAAGTGATTTGTATACGGTGTGCATTACCGTTCGATTACATTCACAACAAATACAAAGACGGAATGGTTTAAGTTGTATTACATTCCCAACAAATGCGAGACGAAGTGGTTTTGGTTATATGTTCGCCATTACATTCCCGAAAGGTGATATAAAAGTGAGAGAAAACGAGGTAGACGTGGTTATAGTAGCGAGGGGATGCAAATCTCGGCAGGGATGCATTTCTCGGCATAACACCGGCTCGGCAGCTTTTATACCCGTGGTCCACACGCGGAAATGACGCGATGAGGAAGCGGAACAGTCGCCGGCGTCTGTTTTGCGGGCATACCACCGATGAACAGCGGGTTGGCCAATTTTGCGCATTTTCCATCGCCGGCAACCACGGGCAAAAAAATAAATAAATCGCAACATTTTACCCGCGATACAGACGCAAACGGCTGTGTGACTGGGCCCTAAGAAGCCTATGCTACACTGTTTTGCAGCCATTTGATTGCAAAAAAATAAGATTCAGGCCGGAATTAAAAACCCATTTCTGTGGGTTATACTCAGGTTACTCAATGTTAGTAGCACTTGCAGTTATTATTTTAGTTTTGGACAAAACTTCAGTGTTATCTTTACGCAGAGACCAAAACCGTCCATATTCTCCAAACAGTTTAAGGACAGCATTCTCTTTAGTTTCGGTACGTCTTGGATTGGGATTTTAGGCAAATGCCAAGGAGAAACTGTTTATCTGTATCGATTTCTACCCAAGGCTTTTCTTATTTGACCATTAGCACCAGATCAAAGCGGCGCTGCCACGAGCGGCTGCCTTTTCCAGCAGCTGCCCTATTGTTTTATTGTCCGCTCCTATCTTCGGTGTTTTTTCTTCCCGTTTTGACAACTACACTATGGATTACTTCTATCCTATGAGACATGGGTTTTAGCGCACAAAAATGCATGTATTCAAGGAATTTCAACTCCTTGCCCTGAAGAATTCTCGTGCCGGCGTGATGAAGGGGCCTATCGTGGAAGAAGAGCCGGAGCTAGCGAAGCGGCTAGCGGCGTTATAAGTCTTCGGTACCATCCGTAATCATGGTTAATGCGAACTCACGACCAAATAAGATCATCGAGTGCTGGTGGAAAACATCGAAGCGCACAGGGAGCGCATTTGCGGAAACGTGGCTCACGTTTAGCATTCCGGACGCTAACGTGTAGCCACCCGGAGCTATCCAGCTTCAACGCCGCTATACAGAGACAAGAAAGCCGGGGGGAATCGGAGAGGAGGCGGACTTGCTAACACGAGGTGGTGTATCCCTGGATTTTCACAAAGAAAAGATTTCCATCTGCTGCAGGGATGTCGAACTTTTGGATTGGTGTGACGTCATCCACTCCGCTACAAGCACCCCTAGGGCATCATGTTAATCTGTTAATAAACAACGGGGTAGACTGCTGGAAGTGTGAATTTCCCTACGGGGATGAATAAAGTATCTATCTATCTATCTATCTATCTATCTATCTATCTATCTAGCACATGTTAGCACCATTAGGTTAGCGCCTTACATGGCTGCAAGGCCGCTATTGGGAATTGTGGAGCACATTGTAAAGTGCTTCGGGAAGTCATTGAATTGAAGAGCGCTATATAAATGCAGATCATTTCATGTAACAATTAAGTCTAACAATGAAAGCATCCAACCTCACTATCCAATCCGAGCAGGATGATCATGATAAAAAAGAAAACAGCCCAGATTTGCGGAAAAGGCATCATGGCTACGGCTCTAGGGTAAGCGATGAAGGCCAGGCCGGGACCTAAAAAGACAGAAAAAGACATCTTTTTTATTTGCATGCTGTGATTGTATTTCTATTTGTCAAGCCTCACCTGACTCTGCTACTTTGGATATGTCAGTGTTCTGCTCATAAGCCATAAATCCAAGAACGGAGAAGACTGCAAAACCTGCCACAAAACTGGTCCCACTGTTCAGGATGCTTAAATAAAGGCAATCTCTGGAAGACACAAAAAGAATCAAAACAACTTTGTACAGTATCTGAAAAGAACGAGCATATTAATTTTGAATTTTGATGCCTTTGTGTACTACAGTGGGACCTCGCTACTTCGCGGTTCCACGTTCTGGGTTCAGAGCTTCGCGGGTCTAAAAAATAATAATTAAATTATATATATATTTATATATATATATATATATATATATATATATATATATATATATATATATATATATATATATATATATATATATATATATATATATATATGTTTTTAAGCATTTTTGAAGGGGCGTCGCTACTTCGCGGATTTTCACTTTTCGCGGGTGGTTTTGGTCCCCATTAACCGCGATAACTGAGGGATTACTGTATAACCATTTTTGAGAATAACGTTGTTATATAAAAACGCCATATTTTTTTTCAGTAACGTAGTTATCTAGCTCACCATTTTAACGCCGTTACAATGCCATTACTATTACTGACAGTCAAAACGGTGTCTTACTTTGGTTGCAGAACGCCAACAGCAGCGTGCCCCCCTTGGCACACCTGTTGCCGTTTCTAGCTGCGCGGTTTTCTGCTCTCTATCTATGTCTATCGGATCATGTCACCCTTTGAAACAGCGACTATCATATAGTTGGGTAGACATGACGAATAGAGTATTTACAAATGCGGTGAAAGAAAAGGCGAGTTGGTGAATGCAGCAGGTACCCACTCTTGTCGTCCGCGAACAAAACGTCTCTATGAACCAGCTCTTGGAAATGAACGAAGGGAGTCGGCTTCCCACCGAATATGTCACGACCAGAACAGAAGTAGGACCCAGATGCGTAACGTTACTCACAAGTTTATTGAAATATAGAGGAAAGGCAGCGCCAGCGATCTGGTGCTCGCTGGACGTGGGAAGCAAGCCGCTCATGGCATTCGGAACGTGTTCCGAATGCGGAAGTGGATCTTCCAGAGCGGGAGAGCGTAGTGTAGTAGACGGAAAACAGGTCATTAGACGGGACGGGAGATCAGAACGTGGTCGGGGTCAAAAAACGGGTTATTAGCCGGGACTGGAGATCAAAACGTGCTCGGGTTTAAAAAACGGGTCGTTAGCCAGGACGAGAGATCAAAACGTGGTAGGGGTCAAAAAACAGGTCGTAGACGGAGACAAACGGAGGAATCAGGAACGGACGAGTGGGAAACAGGTGACAAAACGGGACGGACGGGAGTCAGAGTCAAAAATGCTTCCCTTGTGAAGATAGAGGTTCGCTGACGGACAGACAACAGGTGAGTGAAAGGACTGAGCTTGAGTAGGACAGGGAACCAATCAGGTAACCAGCAGCAGCTGGCGCCAAAAGTATCAGATCTGAACTTGTATTGTATCCGAAGTAAATGACAATGAGTCGAGCCTCAAAAATCACGATCCGAACAGCCCTAGGAAATTAGGTTTGCAACTTGGATTTACAGTACAACAAGAAGATAGCAAGTATTGCCGCTATCAATGAAATTTTAGCCGTTTGACTCAGTGATTTTGTACCCCAGCGAGATGTGTCAACTATAGGGAAAGGTCTACCCCTGTAAGTTATGTATGACATCTGAAACAACAGGCTTTATTTCAACTTACTTGTAACAGTCATTGTCGTACTTGTTATAACTGGCGAGGGCCACCACACAGCCCTCACAAAGAGCATAGGAAAAAAATATTTGTGTGCCAGCATCTATCCAGACCTGCAAGAAAAGGATATGGTAACGGGATTACCACATATGCAGCCTCTTCTCAAGATTTCATATTTCTCTCTTGTTAAGGTTTTTGAGTTTTTGCTTGTGTTGATTACAAATCAAGAGATGTTGTAAATGTGGCCAGTGCAGACACTTGAGACTTTTTGTTATTAAGGGCTATACAAAAAAATGTGACTCGACTTGATATAATCGGTGAATTACAACACACGCTCAACAATGGTCAACACTTGCAACGCTGACTTTTCTTTTCTTTTATTTTATTTTTTAGCACAACATAAAATGTTGGATATTTTGGTTTTCAGGGCAGCAGGGCGGCTTAGTGGTAAGCGCGTCCGCGGCACAGTTTTGAGGTCATGAGATTGAACCTTCCTGTGTGGCGTTTGCATGTTCTCCCTGTGCTTGGGTGGGTTCACTCCGGGCAATCTGGTTTCCTCCCATACATTTCAGGTTAACTAGTCGGTTCAAATTGTCCCTAGGTGTGTATAAGCGAGTGAGTTGTCTGTCTCTGTGTGCCCTGCGACTGGCAGGCAACCAGTTCAGGGTGTCCCTGGATGGGCTCCAGCACCCCCGAGACCTTACTGAGGATAAGCGGTTCAGATAATAGATCAGGGGTCGGCAACCTTTTTGGTGTGGAGTGCCGCTCTTAAATTTCCTTGTTAATCAGTGCGCCACACCAAGATTAATGACTCGTACAACATTCCTTTTATATCCAACAGAGCTGTAATTTTACACCAGTCCAAATCTACACCATGGATATACATTTTAATCGTATAACTGACCAATTTATATTCCACTATTCTTGTTCACCAATTAACTAAAAAATGAACGTGAACAACATGTGGAAAGGCCTGTAGCCATTCATGACTTTAACTTTTTACCACAAGAAATAACCAGAATTAACCATTCTTCATCAACTATAAACCACAATCAAAAAACAAGTTATATGGACAGCTACCATACCATTCATCAATGATATCTTGTTGCAGAACATATCAAAACTTGAAATAACAGCAGCAAAGCAGAAGGCACGCAAGCACACACACATGCTTCTTTAAAATATTCACCATCGGTAAATGTTTTTCTGTGCTTTTCTATGCAGTGAGCAATGTGAAAGCTTGCTTCAGTGGTGGCGTTTTTAGCAGTGACAAAGATCTTCAGGGTCTGTGTTTGTTTGCCGTACCTGGACACAGCACGTTTTAATGTCTCTGCCATGTCAGACTCATCCTTGAATTCATGTTCATGTTTCGTCTCGTAATGACGTTTAACACTTGATGTGCGAGGTACAACGCTCTCAAGGCATAATGCACAAACAGCACGGTGATTTTTTTGCACAATGCCCAGTCATCTGACCACGCTGGCTGAAAAGAACGAGATTTTCTCGCTTGATGCGCTGTCATGATTCGTTCATTTATCGCGCATGCGTGTTTCTGTGGCCGGGTTAAAACACGGATTTCTCTTCTGCGAGGCGCTACGCAATCACACACTCACACACGAAGCAGAGGAGGAGGAGTGCTACCGTAAAGCCTCCATTTAACACAGCGCGTAACTGAAAATGTCTAAATTTCAGGTAAAAATACGCATTTTCAAAAAAATAATCATTAATATTTTGCTGTGCACTCGCGTACCACTGGTTAACCCCTCACATACCACTGCTGGCACGCGTGTCATAGGTTGCCGACCCCTGTAATAGATGAATGAATGGAAATTTGTTTTCTCTGCTTGATTGTTTCTCACATGTGGTTGATTCTTGGAAAATATCTACGTTTTTTTATCCATAAGTGTGAGGTCTGAAATGTGGCAATATGCCAAAAGATTTTTGAGGCACTGTATTCCGAATTATGTTAATCGCTCAGTATTTACTCAAAAGTGTTTATTACTTTAGTGTTTGGGGATGCTCATACCTCGGGATCAGCGAGACGAGATGGTTCGGGATAGAGGTAAAACTTGATGCCATCCATGGCACCAGGTAGTGTCAGACCACGGACAAGCAGCACGACCAACATCACGTAAGGAAATGTGACCGTGAAATACACAACCTGTAAAATTAAATTCATGTGTGTTTTGAATGTTTTCTAAGTCACTCTCAGAGATTATTGAAAGTCTTAAAAGCTAGTCATCTACCTTCCCGGTGGACTTGACCCCTTTCCACACGCAAAAGTAACAAACAATCCAAGAAAAAAGAAGAAAGACAGCCAATTCCCATCGAATATTGCCCAACTCATGGGCACCTGTCGATAGGTTTAGTACTCTTCTCCTGCGGTAAGTATATTTTAAGTATATCGTATTTCCATTTATATCAGGCACTTTTCTCACATTTATTTATTTTTGATGAAACATTTGAACTTACTCCCAAAACTCCTTCACAGGAGCTGTTGCGTCTTCTGCCACAGTGAAATTAAGAAGACGGGTTTGGTTGTACTCCACACAGGTTTCTGGTGAAAGGACAGAAAGTCATATTCCCTATAAGACAGGATCAAAATCAGTGGTTCTCAAACGCTTTTTAGTAATGTTTTTTTAAGTACTTTTTGGTACCACCAACCAGTCGAAAACTTCCTAGGTAAGGGTAACACAAAATAAAAAAACTAGAACATTGGAAAAAATAATATTTTCCTTGTTTCATATCGTTATATATTCCTGAAATACTTGTGCAATTTAATAATTACTTTAAAAGTATTTTAATACTTAGATCTAGGTTGGTTTTGTTTGAAACCTTAAGTAGCCCAAGGGGGTACGCGTACCCATTGAAACCACCAATCGTCATGATTACCGATGAGAATTACCTGTGCCCGCTCACTTGGCGCCAACAGCTGCGGGTCCTGATTGACTCCCTGTCCCTAGTTCAACCCAGTCCTGTCAATCCCCTGGTGTCAGTCCGTCTGCGAACCTCAGTGTATACTAGGCAAGCCTTTTTTACCCTGACTCCCACCTGTCCCGTTTTTGCCTCTGTCTGTCTCCTTCTACGACCCATTTTGACCCTACAACTTCCTCTGTGGCACATGTGTCAAACTCCCGGCCCGCGGGCCACGTCCGGCTCGCCGTGTGATTATATCCGGTCCGCAAGCCCATTTTTAATTATTGTTATTAATGGCCCGTTCTCCATTTCATTCAAAACTTCATCCATTAATCCTGTTCAGAAACATGCAAAGCCAAACAAAACTGAAACACACAGCGGTACTTTTCAGAATATATAGGGAACGTTTTCACTACGATTTACAGTCAAGGTGCCACACAAACTAAAACTCGTTTTGGGTGTACAACGCTAAAGAATCCTTTATATAAATGCTTACTATATAATCTGTGTTCAGTGTTCGGTTACTTTTTGATGAATCCACAGAACAAATTGTAAATACGCGAAAACACCGGAAGATAACGTAAAGTTATTTGATTGGGTGAGTGGGAGGGATGGGTGGAGCTATGCAAAAAGTGCAAGCACTCCCTCCCATCTCTCGCCCTACTCAGTCTGCGCCAAAAGTAAGCACATAAGGCTCCCTGTTCACAGAATGTTGTGACGTTTTTACAAAATAAATGCTTGCATCTGGTTTTGGAACCAATATGTATGAAAAAAAGGGTCAATATGAGTTTAACCGATCTTGAGTAATTGCAAGAAAGAGACAAGTTTAAAGTGGTATGTTTGTTGATTTTAGGACACGGGCTCTGGCATTATTCTCTTTCCATAATTTTTATCAAATCATCCAAAATAAATGTGCTGAAGACTAAGCTTTTGTCTGGGGCGCGGGTTTAGCAATTTAGTAAATTTGTCTCATAATATATGGTGTAGCTCTTTCCCAAAATAAAATTAATATATTTTGCTTTTATGGCTCTTTGAGTCAAAAAGGTTCCCCACCCCTGTTATATACTATATATATACTATATATACTATATATATATACATATATACATATATATATATATATATATATATATATATATATATATATATACATATATATATATATATATATATATATATATATATATATATATATACATATATACATATATACATATATACATATATATATATATATATATATATATATATATATATATATATATATATATACATATATACATATATACATATATATATATATATATATATATATATATATATATATATATATATATATACATATATACATATATATATATATACATATATACATATATATATATATATATATATATATATATATATATATATATATATATATATATATATACCGTATTTTCCGCACTATATGGCGCACCATGTTATAAGGCGCACCTTCAATGAATGATATATTTTAAAACTTATGCCATACATAAGACGCACCCCATTATAAGGCGCTATAAGTGCATGCTGGTTTAAGATCAGGTAATTGTGCAATTTTGTAATTGTAATCCTGTGCAGTCCTTCGAGACATTTTTGGGATTAAGGGCTATTTACGGTAAATAAATGTGACGACTTGACTACAGTAGAGAATGTAGTTACGTTATGCAACCTCTAGATGTTGCCACGCTCAAGGGAATGTCAACAAAACATTCAAAAAGGTCCAACTTTATTAACAAACAAGCTTTCCACAACTCCATTCACTCCCAAAATAAATAAACAGCCGTTTTATTATTTTCTCTGAGGTAAAGCATTTTCGTGACACATCTTTAACATCTTTGAACAACATCGACATATCATTTTATTTTTTGTCCATTTAGTCAACACGCAAAGAAAAAAACGTCTGATACTGTTATTTTTAATGAAACGTTAGTGCAATTGCAATAAAGTGACACTCGTAATGTGCAAAAACAACGAGTGCAAAACGATAACAATAAAGCAATAACATAATAACTGTAAAATGTAAAACGTAAACACACATAAGAAAAACAAAGATCACTCTATAAGCTCCTCATCGACGAATCCCTCGAATTCTTCTTCTGCTGTGTTCGAATTGACCATATCTCAGTGAATGGGCCATCCAACACGTCCGGTGTTTTTGTGCCAGGGCTGTTGCCTTCATACGTATAGTTATCGTACTGACACTTCTGCTTGCCGCTCTTTGTTGAACAACCCACTGTTCAAGTGTCTCCTCTAACTCTGGCCATCTTGCTTTATTGTCACAGAAACTTTGTTGAGTTTTCCTTACTTGGCGGAGCTTATCTTCATCCTTTCTCCACTTCCGTACCATCGATTCATTTAAGTTTAACTCTCTCGCTGCCGCTCTATTGCCGTGTTGTGCTGCGTGACTGATCGCTTTGAGTTTAAACTCGGCGTTGTACGCGTGTCTCTTAACAGGAGCCATTTTTTATACAAATGCACGTATGAAAGAGAAGCTCGCTCTCTCTCTCTCTCTCTCTCTCTCTCGCTCTCTCTCTCTCTGTCAAACGTGACATTCTGAATAATTCTGCGTTTGTTTAAGGTAAATTGTGCTTTACATCTTCACCAGTCAAAACCCTGGATTCAGACAAATACTGTATTTGTTGAATATGAATTAAGCAGTTTAATGGGGTAGCCATTTTGCCACTTAGTAAACAAATACAACACGAGCCCCGGCAACTACCAATCGTTTAATATTTCCCAGTATGCACAGCGCGAAAAATGGAGTCGGCGGCTGTTTCTCGTAGTTGCGAGACCTTGCGAATTTCATATTGAGCCATATATAAGGCGCACTGTGTTATAAGGCGCATGGTCAGCTTTTGAAAAAAAATAAGACTTTTAGGTGCGCCTTATAGTGCGGAAAATACGGTATATATATATATATATATATATATATATATATATATATATATATATACTATACCCTTTTCGCCGCGCTGAAAACACAATACTGCAAAGAACTACATAGTGTCTGGCTGCGATCAGAGCAAATGATCAAATCAGAATCATAAGAGCAAAGAAAACGGAATGATTAAAATTGTTGTTTCTGAAAAATACATGTTTTATGTATATTTCCAGGTTTTGTAGCATTTTCATATTTCTAATTCTGATAGGAGATATATTAAGCAGAGCAAAATCTTTTGGGATATTTAAGGTTTTTTTTCACATATACATTGACAAAGAAGCAAAGGGATTTGAATGTTATTTTAATGTTAAGTTGTTTAAGTTAAGTTCTAAGTTGTATTATTTAACAAGGTATTTTTATGTAGAGCAAAATAATAAATACTGTATAAGTGATTTAAGGTTGAGCAACACGGCGGCGCAGTGGTTAGCGCGTGTGCGGCACAGTTCTGAGGTCGTGGGAACCTCCTGCGTGGGTTCAAATCCAGCTCCCGACCTTACTGTGCGGAGTTTGTATGTTCTCCCCGTGCTTGCGTGGGTTTCCTCCGGGCACTCCGGTTTCCTCCCACATTCCAAAGACATGCATTTTAGGTGAATTGGCCGGTCCAAATTGTCCCTAGGTGTGACTGAGCGAGTGAGTTGTCTGTCCCCGTGTGCCCTGCGATTGGCTGGCAACCAGTTCAGGGTGTCCCCTGCCCACTGCCCGATGATTGCTGGGATGGGCTCCAGCACCCCCGCGACCCTACTGAGGAGATGAGATGAGATGATTTAAGGTTTAAATTTAATATTCTTGTCTGTTTTTATTCATATTTGTGTTCCAAAAACATTAAGTTTAAGTGTCTTCAATAAATATTTATCCTGGTTGTCCCGCGAACGTAAGTGTGTTTTGAATTTTGGCCCCTTATGCAATTGAGTTTGACATCCCTGCTCTATGGCATGATGTATTGAAAACAGAAAAAGACCCTCTGCCAGAACCGTCTGTAGTGCGTTATAACACACAACTCAGGAAACCTTCATTTATTAAGACTAATATATATATTTATAAGGATACCTGTGTTCCAGCTGTTTCTACAGCTTGCCCAGGGAAGCTGAGCACTGAAGGATGAAAAGAGGTAAAGGAATGCCCAGGCCAATATGACGATGTAGTAGAAGCTCATGTATGAAACTAAAACCATACTCCCGTAACCAATCCCTAAGAAATATAAAAAAAATTTACAAGTGAATCACAACACCATACTCTAGAATTAAATACAATTTTCTTTTCAAGTGTCTCCTCACACGGCCATGTCGTCAAAGCCAAAACATTTGCCACCACAAATAAATGTACAGTATTAACTGTATTTTGTTGATGCCAATATGAATGCCATTTTATTACAGCTTTTGGGTGTATTCTTACCTGTAAACAGAGGACATATTTGTTTCCAGCAGGTGATGACCCCCTTTTTAGTGTATTGGCCAAGTGAAACCTCCATTAGAAACAGAGGGATGCCACATGTAAAGAGGAAGATTACATACGGGATCAAGAAAACCCCTGGTAGGAACATGGAAAACGAGGCATATCTTATTATTTCTGGGTTTTTCAATCAGAGTCCTGGGGCACACTAGTGTGTGCCGGGAAAATGCCCAATTTTATTATGATTATTTCAAAAAAACAAGCCATAGCTTTCTTATTGTGATCAGCCAAGTAACTGTAACACACATCTATATACACAGTACTAATTATCTGATAAAGAGGTAGTGCATGGAAATATATTAAGTCATTTATTTGGTTTTCTTATGATTGACCTGGAAACAAAGAATGAAACAAATTATTTTTATCATTTAGTTTTAATACATTGTAGTGTGTATTCCAATTTTTTAAAAAAAGCAAAACAATAATTAAATCTATTCCCACTGCATTATATTTCTCCTGGAAACTTATGCTTTTTGTTTTAATTTTTTAATGAAAATGTTTACATCAACATGGGTTCTTTGCCTGTTAGGATTTACATTTCTATTATAATAGAAAAGAGGTAAAGTGTCTTGCAATTTTTTAATTTTGTAGTTTTCCTATTGCCTTTAACAGCGCGTCCGTGACTTTTATTTGAATTAAAATAAAATCTGGATAAGTTTCCCCAATGTTCTCCGGGTGATCAATGGTCGTGAGCTACTGTGGGTGCTTTGCAAGTGGCGCCTTGCTTTGGTGACATCCAGTGGACACATATAAAACTACGAGTAGTTGTTTGATGCAATGCATTTTTCCTATTGTGCTTTTCTTGTGCTTCTCTTCGATGTGTCTTGCGGGCCACATAAAATGATGTGGTGGGCCAGAAGATCATTTTTGCTCATTTAAAGTATTTGGTTTTTTTCCAGAGAAACAAGATGAAAATATAGTAGAACTTGAAAAACAGGGTTATATAACATAAAATGCCAAAACACACAGAAGTTATTGAACAATTATGTACCTTATTTAACTTAACTCACCTCCTGATTCACAAAACAGTCAATTTGGCAACACGATCATTGAGACAAAAACAAGTAACTGATTCAAGGAATTATTTTTTGAACATTGTTGGTGGACAGTGTGCGTCAAAATGATTCACGCTAGGAGTTGCTGTCCTCAGTTGTGCAACCGAAAAGGAGTGCTACAAAGCACAAGGACGATTACAAACTACGGAAAGGACCGGGATTTTTTAAAGAAAAATGTGCCTTGGCTCAAAAAGCTTGAAATATACTGCAATATTTTACTCATATATATATTCTTATATTAAAGAATATTCTTTAAAATGTATTCAAAGTGATTATACATTTTTCACTATCTATCTATCTATCTATCTATCTATCTTTCTATCATCTACCCTGGTTATATCCCTCAAGAGGGGTGACCGGCAGCAAGACAACACATACAAAAATAAAGAAAATAAAAGGGGGAAAAGTAGCAAAAAAGACGCACAAACCATGGCCAACCCAAATACCCAAACACCCAAACAAGTCAAGCACCTCGGCACCCAAGTTGGTCATGCTTTCGTCCCTCCAGATGAAAAGGGACACAAGAAAGCGACCATGTCACTCGGGTCAGGGTGACACAACACACTATTCTGTTCAACAGCAGGGCCCGACAGCTTTCACTGGTTTACCCCTGCCGCATCATACGGGTGCCCTGTCCATCCCTTAGAATGCATCCAAACATCCCACTATCTTTTCACAACATTTCCCCACTCGTTCCTATCACCAACAAGAGCTCTAGCTTCCGTTATATTTAGACCTCTTTCCTGCAGAGCACTCATAGCACTATCCATCCACGTCAATCGCGGCCTTCCTCTTGGTCTCTTTCCATTTACTTCTGCTCTGTAGATCCTCTTCAACACTGGCTCCTCATCCATCCTCTCCATGTGTCCAAACCAACCCAGTACTCTCTTATCCACACGCTTGCTCAGTTCCACTACTACTCCAGTTCTGTCTCTCACAATTTCGTTTCTCAATCTATCCAATCTTGTCACTCCTAACATACTCCTCAAACACTTCATCTCAAAAACATTTAATTTTCTTCTCAAATCTGCATTCAGGTTCCAAGTCTCTGCACCATACAACACAGTCGGCACAATCAGACTCTCATACAGTCCCCTCTTAACATCCATACTCATACTCTTGTTGCTCATCACTCTCCTCAGAGCACCTAAAACTCTGCTTCCTTGATTCACTCTGTGCAATACCTCGCACTACATTCAACCAACTGCAGCCACATCACAACCCAAGTACCTAAAGCTTTCAACTTCTTCCAGCACCTGTACATGCAAACATTATTTCTAACGCCATGCCCACTCCATCACTTGAACACTTCATCACCTTACTATTCCCAACATTCACACATAACTTGCGCCTATCACACACTCTTCCAAACTTCATGACCAACCTTCTCAATGTTTCTTCAGAATCAGCCACAAGCGCTGTCATCTGCAAACAACAACTGACTTATCTGCCACACTATTCTACTGTTATCCATCATCTCTACACCTCTGCCAAATACTCTTGCATTCACCTCTCTCACCACACCATCCATATAAAGATTAAACAGCCATGGTGACATCACACACCCCTGTCTCACACCAGTCAACACAGGGAACCACTCACTTGTCTCACTCCCTACTCTTACACATGCTCTGCGGTTCACATAAAAACTCTTCAATGCTTCCAACAACTTTCCACCCACTCCATACATTACCATCACCTGCTACGCCTCTCTATATTAGCCAAATATAACATTTTTCACGCTTCAATTAAAACCAATCATTCTGACCCCTAAAAATCAAGTGCTTTCTACAAAAAATGATCTCGTCTTTCCAGCTCACCCCCTCCATTCTTGTAGCAGAGGTAAGGGAACCGCCACACGTTTCCAAGTCCAATGATTTCTCCAGCAACTGCAAGGACAAACTCCCTCCTGTTAGGCCACTCTCCTCTGGCAGATGTGGGTAAGGTGCTTTCCTCGCACGCCTTTACTTTCACCTCTGTGTCATTTGACTCTTCCATGGTACTGCAGCAATCTGAAAAATAATTAGGATTACAAGACACATACACTGGGTAAAACAATTAGAGAACAACTTGTAGAAAATGAATTAATTTTGAAATAATACCATATTCTCCGTTCCACGGTTAAATGCCATGTTATTTAGTCTATATCATGCTACTACAACACTTTTTTCTACACAAAATGACTTGAAGCATTTCACACTGATCAAAATGAGAGAACAGCAATGACTTTAACATAGGTAAACATTTCTGAAGGTTACAACAGTCAGCAATCAATAAGAAGTGTAAAGGCGTCTGCTGTGAATGACTTCAGCACAGCTGCAGCCACAGGATAGCACGAGTCACTCACACTAATTGGGTGTCATTTTGGTCCATTCTTCTTCCAGTCTCCTCCACAGTTCAGTGATTGTAGTAGGTTTCTTGACCATAAATTTGTTACCAAAAGATTTTCCAGAGGTTCTCTCTTGGGTTGAGATCAGGACTCTGGGCAGGCCATGCCATTCATTCAATTTTTTCACCTTCAAGAAAATTCTTTACCCGTTTAGCTGTGTGACATGAAGCATTGCCCTGCATGGAGACTGTAGGCTGATTGGGCGATAACTCAAGTAAGGAACCTACACTGTTGAAGAAGGTTCTAATACACATTTGAATTGACTCAGCCATGTAGCTGTACAACTCCTCCTGCAGAAAACATGCAGCAAATCGTGATACTTCCTCCTCTACCTTTCACTGACATTTTTACGTACTTTGGGTTTAGTCTTCCTCCATTGTGTCGCTGAACATAATGCTTCACATGACACCCCCAAAAATAAATTTCCTTTCATCACTGGAGTGAACTCTGGACCCGTTCTCCTCTGTCTATATGATATACTTTTTAGCAAAGCTCAGTCTAGCTTTTTGATTCTTTTTGCTAATCTCAGGTTTGGTCACTACAGTCAGTCCAAATGCTCAGATCATTACCATGTTCAGCACTGAACTGGAGAGCAATTCCAGATGCAGAGTAGAAAGCATTACCCATTAGATAGATAGATAGATAGATAGATAGATAGATAGATAGATAGATAGATAGATAGATAGATAGATAGATAGATAGATAGATAGATAGATAGATAGATAGATAGATAGATAGATAGATAGATAGATAGATAGATAGATAGATAGATAGATAGATAGATAGATAGATAGATAGATAGATAGATAGATAGATAGATAGATAGATAGATAGATAGATAGATAGATAGATAGATAGATAGATAGATAGATAGATAGATAGATAGATAGATAGATAGATAGATAGATAGATAGATAGATAGATAGATACTTTATTCATCCCCATAGGGAAATTCACACTTCCAGCAGTCTACCCCGTTGTTTATTAACAGATGAACATGATGCCCTAGGGGTGCTTGTAGCGAAGTCCAAAAATTCGACATCCCTGCCCTCTCTTGCATTTGTCTTCTGTGGTAGATCAGCCTTTTTGGGCAAATTGAATGCGTTTGTATTTTTTAAAGATTAAATACTCATGAAATCACTGACTCAGATCAAATTGTCTTGCTATGGCTGATAGGGGAATCCCTTTTCGGAGGCTTACAGTCACTTTAGAACGGCCCACCACGTCATGATTACTCATTGCCCTCACCTGTGCCCGCTCGTTTGGCGCCAGCTGCTGCTTGTTGCCTAATTGATTCCCCTCCTATATATACCCAGTATTCCAGTCACTCCTGGTCAGTCCGTCAGTGAAACTGATATTGTCATTTCAATATCACAATAGATTCCCCAAAACTACAACTGGAATCTATACAAATAGGTAATAAGCCTAAAAGAGTGCATAATTTCAGATCTTAAGTTTACTCTTTACTCTTTCTTTACTTTATTACAGTACACTACTATATACTGCTACATTGGAAAAGTACAAAAATATTATTAGCTCACCTTTTTAAGCTCCGAATAGTTTTGGTTTGGATTTAAGCAGCTTGAAGAATGAGAGCAGTAAATTCAGTCCTGCCTCATCTAACATTTAACTGTGGATAAGCCTACCCCCTCCTTGCCAAAACACATTATCCCAACTTATTACTATAATTTAATGTGTGAACCGGAATTCATAATTGGTTCTACCTGAAAACCAGTTCCAAGTGCTCCAATATGTCTGCATCAAATATTTACTAGACAAGAGACATGGCACCAAACGGGGAATTACAACGAATCAGTTTTGTGGTCCTGGAAACACGATAAACATACAAAACCTGGGAATCGATATTAGTACTGTTAGGAATTAAATATTAGAAATGTACAATTTACCAAATTGTTCAAATTAGTTATCTGACTCCATTAACCAAACACAACCTACATTCACCCAACAATGCATGCTTGTTTCTTGATGGAAAAGATGGACAAGAGACCGGCATTTCCACACGGGGGCAGCTTTAATTTCTTAAACAATTTACCTAAGTGAACTCCATCGAATATGGCCGAATCAGCCGAATTAGTGTCGCTCGAGTCTCTGTCAAGCCTCCTCTCTCGTTCTCTCGCTTTCTTCTCTCGGCCCATGTTTTTCCGCAAGCTGGTGTGCCGGCTCCTCACATGGGCGTGCCAAGGAATGCATGGAATTTTCAACTTTTCTGTTGAAATATGCAGACACTCCCCTACTTACGACCATTCAACTTACGTAAAATGGTAGATACAAAAAAAAAAAATCAGGACTTCGAAAAATATCCGGACATTGCTGCAAGTTAGATTTTTTTTATTGTGTGCACCTTTTTCCGAGTACAGG
Source organism: Urocampus carinirostris (assembly GCF_059441175.1). Classification (NCBI taxonomy): domain Eukaryota; kingdom Metazoa; phylum Chordata; class Actinopteri; order Syngnathiformes; family Syngnathidae; genus Urocampus; species Urocampus carinirostris. The sequence goes on from NC_142354.1 coordinate 20,334,556, forward strand.
ACATTACTGTAGGGCCATTTTTCGCTGCTACTGGCGTGTGGCGCTGTGCGAGGTCATCCAGTATCCAATTCGATGAAGTAGTCCGGCTTCCTCTTCCTAGTTCATGTGTAAACATTATATACTGTGTCTCCAGAGCGCTAAGAACATTGACATTTGTGTTTAATATCTCATGCGTTCAATATGGTTGGTGTAAAGTGTAAAGAAGAGGCGAGCCATTTCTTTTGAAACGAAAGTGGAATAAAAAAGCTTGATGCGGTTGAGAAAATTGTTGGATCACTTTTTTTTCGGCCACTTTTTACCAGGGAGGAGGACCTCTCGAAGCACATCTTGTGTTTAATATCTCATGCGTTCAATCTGGTTGGTGTAACTAAATACAGTTATGGTGGCAAACACAGAGTACGAGGACTCTGAATTTATACTCATGCAGATATTCTCCATACACTATATTTACTCGCATCTAAGCCTAATTCAAACCATCCATTATCTGCACCGCTTATCATCAATAGGGTCGCGGGCGTGCTGCAGCCCATACCATCTATTCTTTGGCCGTGGGCAGGGGACACCCTGAACTGGTTGCCAGCCAGTCGCAAAGCACACAGAGACAGACAACTCACTTGCTCATTCACACCTAGGGACAATTCGGACCGGCCGATTAACCTGACATGCATAATTTTGAAAAGTGGGAGGAAACCGGAGCCTGGAGGAAACCCACGCAGACACGGGGAGAAAATGCAAACTCCGTATGGGGAGGCTGCGGTAGCTGGACCTGAATTTGAACCTCTGCACCGTGGGCCCTAATCACCCTCCCGCTATGCCTCCCAAATTCAAACCACTAAAATAAAATCCTATACTCAAAATGGATATGGAGTGTCTTGGCAAAGTGTTTGCTTTCAAGCTCTCACGATTGCACAAGCCAAGAAATAGAAAAAGGGTTCACTGCTTCCGCAGATTGGTGTACACATGTAATTATATTTCTTCAATTTTAAAGCATTTTTAGACGGTTGGCTTCAATGCGAGTATTTACGGTAATTTGTAACTAAAACTAGTAACTGTAAGGAATTACAGTTTTTTAGTAAAGCGCCAAACACTGCACCAGGCAGAAGAAAGCTGTAAAGGACAACTGCAAGGGAGGTGCAATGGCTTGGTGCGTTTACCTGTTATATTCGAAACATTTTCCCTTGCCTAAAGGTCCTACCGTGGGCTAATCTAATCAAATTTTGTTTGTACTGCAAACAGAACTTCTACCCATGACATATAATGAGGGTTGGCATGCACACATACAGTGCATGATTACCATAGTCAACAAACCCCATGCTCAGAAGCTACCAAAGAAAAACACGGCCGGCTAAAAAACATGTCATAAAGCAATGAAAGAGTCAAGTAAGACTAAATCAAAACGAAAATTGTTAGTACTCCCCGTAGGAAATCGCAATCAGTCTTAAGTCCATGCGCGCTAGGCACCTTTCAGCCACCACCCTGTGTCAGCGGAGAGTCTGTCTGCCAAACTGTTTTGAGAAAGCAAATTAGCACAGTCGGGACAATATTTGTTTGTGTCTGCTGAACGTCAAAAACCAGCTGTGTAGCCAATTTCGCTATGTTTCGTTGCCTGGCTTTATGGCAAGGGGCATGATCACCCATTGTACGTGGCTGTTTTTGAAATATTATTGTTTGTACATGAAAACCGATATTAGCGATATAAGTGTTCGAAAAGATGGCAAGTGTTTACTGAACATTATCTATTTACGGGTTTCACTGTCATTGACGACATGACTACGAAATGATATTGGTTTTCCAGCAACACTATTTAGTTTTCAAATTTGAATGAATACAATTAAATGATCTGCATTTATATAGCGCTTTACAAGTCAAGACTTCCCAAAGCGCTTTACAGTGTGCTTCACATTTCCCAATAGCGGCCATGTAAGCGTTAGCCTGCTTATTGGGGGCATTAGGGGTTCAGTGTCTTACCCAAGAACACTTCGACATGTAACACGGAGGAGCCGGGATTCGAACTGCGATCTCAAGACGAGCGCTCTACCTCCTGAGCCACTGACGCCCCTTAAATTGATCAGGATCTAGTTTTGCAATGTCGGAAAATGATCAACCAATGTAAAAACTTGTGAGGTGAGTACTGTGTTTAAAGTCTATCACATAGATATGTTATCTGACTGATACTGCTGAAATGTTAGGTGGGGGTCCAGGGCTATGGCTGCATGTTCGCATCAAAGGTCACTATGACAACTGCACCACAGGGGGTCCACCCCTCCCAGGAAACCGGAACCAAGAACTGGTACAAGTCTCACCTCGCAAGGGCAGTCTGATTTTGGCCAGCCACAAGGCAAGAGGGATGTTCTAACAGAAAAAAGATAGACCAAGGCCATGGCCGGTCCTGGCTAGGTCTCAGCTCAACAGGCAGCCAGCGGGTTGGCAGCCAAGCTTGATTAAGCTATGGGACAAACCATTGGGACAAAGCCAGTGACCTCAGAAAATAGAATTTACCTAGAATAGAATTTACTTTTATTGTCATTCTTTGTAACCATGCACACAAACGAAATGTCGATACACCTGACCCGTACAGTTCAACTTCAGCGAGCAGATGCAGCTGTGTTGGGAGTCATTAGGTGACCAAACCCCCCAATTCCAGCCCTTAATGCCGAGCGCTAAGCAGGGAGGCAATGAGTACCAATGTTGTAAGTCTTAGGTATGACCCGACCGAGGCTTGAACCAGCGACCTCCCAGTCTCGGAGCAGGCACCCTACCGTCTAGGCTACCGAGCCTCAAGCCACCAGGAGTCAACCTCTCCTTCAACACTATGCATCCTGCGGTCCTTGTCCCAACCAGCTCTCAAGCCTACCAGGATTCATTATCGCTCAACAGCCGAGGACATAAAGACGGGGTCGTCATTTTCATCAGAACTTTGCAGCACATCTTGTTGTTGCTAGGTATTGGTATTGGTGTGACGTAAAATGGGGAACTCAATCAAAATAAAATAAAGTAATAATCATGCCAATGTTGTTGTCCATCCAAATGGTGCCAGATTAAGTTCTCAACTTTTAGTTGTCTTTATTTTATTTTATTATTAGTGTTTTGTGTTCTATTCAAGCTTCTTCAGTAGGTCATTAGTAAAAGAAAAGTCTATAAATCCAAGAGTGTGTGTGTCTTGATCAAAAAGGTTAAAAGATTCACCTAAAGTCTGTGTAGCCACCCTTCAGAATAACTAAACAAGGTTTTTCATCCGTTTTCCTGACATAATGATCTAAAAACCAGATGTTATGTGGTGCTCCAAAAAGGCAAGACAAGTTTTAAAAAGAATAAACATGTCTTTTTAATTCAATTGGTCAATAAATTGTTTATTAGAATAATTTATTTACCACCCATTTTCGCGACACACTTCTGTGCCAATTTTTAATGGCAAAAATAGTCTATGTTTTTCGGTGTCGCCATTTTTGCACAGTTTATTTTATGTGACAAATAACAAAGATGTATTTCGTTTTTTCAATTCCTTTACAAATATTTTGTTTATTGAGCATCCACGTCTATTAAGAACTTAAGAAGACTAACAATGTCCTGTCGTGTCATTTCTTCTCTAGGTATTCTTCTCTTTGGCCATTAGTCTGTGTCGGTGTTTTTATCCGGTGCATGCTAGTGTACTTTTAGACCTTGTACAGTGTGCAGCAGAAAATAGCCCATTTTAATCTTTGCAAAAAGCATCCCATTCAGTAGATTTCCTTTTCTTCCAATGATGTTGATACAGAAAACGTATTTTGTTTAATATAGCTGCACTTCAAAGAATAACAAAATATAGATAAGTAAAGTAAAACGCTTGTGTATAATTGTATTCACTTTATCATTGTTCTCAATTTTAAAAAAGGTAAAACCTCGTACATTTTTAGCAGATAAGTTTTGCTCATTTTTTCTTTTGATTATTTTCGTAAAAAAAAAAAAAAAAAAAAAAAAAAACAAGATGAAATATAGTAAAACTTGAAAAACTGGTTCAAATGTAGTTTCACCCAAAATTGCGGCAAATTGTTAACCAATATGAATAACCGGTGTTACCAGTATTATTACATGATTGCAAATGATAAGAAAAACGTTACACGGTCAATAAAGGCAACGTAATAATTTCAGTTTCAAAACAAACAAACTTGGAAACTGGTGGCAGAATTTAATTTTTTGAAAATTGGACAGACGCGTGCCCTGGCTCAAAAAACGTTTAAAAACACTGGTCTATGTAGATATCCGCATGGTTTCTCTTTAGTCACTGATTAACATTGTTTTGATTGGATTCCCTCAAACAGTTTGAAAACAATTTTCTGCTGAGAGCTGAGACTGCCAATGGAAGGATACAATCACAAAGGGATAAAACCGGTGTCCAGTCATAAGGTCAAGGCAAAGACTTGCGACCTACTAAACAGGCCAACGACACACTTTTGTGTCCCAACCCAACAACACCATCCATACCTTGAAGCAAGGGGTGAAGGGGTGGTAGCATCATGCTTTGGGGGTGTTTTTCTGCACATGGGACAGGAGTGCACCGCATTAAAGAGAGGATGACTAAGGCTGTGTATTGTGAGAATTTGGGGAACAACTTCCTTCTCTCAGTCAGAGCATTGGAGATGGGTTGTGGCTGGGTCTTCCAGCACGACAAAGACCCGAAGCTCACAGCCAGGAAAACCAAGGAGTGGCTCCGTAAGAAACATATCAAGGTTCTAGCATGGCCCAGCCAGTCTCCAGACCTAAACCCAATCGAAAAACTTTGGAGGGAGCTCAAACCTGATTGATCTAGAGAAGATCTGTGTGGGGGAGTGGGCCAAGATCCCTCCGGCAGTGTGTGCAAACCTGATGAAAAACTACATGAAACGTTTGACCTCTGTAATAGCAAAGGCTACTGTACCTAATATTGACATTCATTTTCTCAGGTATTTACATACTTATTTAGAGCTATAGCACACAAATGAATGGTTAAAAAAATCTTTGTGATTTCTGGATTTTTCTTTTGTCACGGTTCAGTGCTCTCATTCACTCCTTGTCAGTGTCAACGAACCTCTGCACTTGCAAGACTTGTTTTTTGACTCTGTCCAGTATCCTGCTCATGTATCCAGTATACAGTATCGATCCCGCCTGTCTTGTCCTGTCCGGTATCTTGCTCCAGTCTCCAGTATCCTGTATCGATCCTATCTGTCCCGTCCTGTCTGGTATCTTGCTCGTGTATCCATTATCCGGTATCGATCCCGCCTGTCTTGTCCTGTCCGGTATCTTGCTCCAGTCTCCAGTATCCAATATCGATCCCGTTTGTCCCGTCCTGTCCGGTATCTTGATCGTGTATCCATTATCCGGTATCGATCCGCTCTGTCCCGTCCTGTCCGGTATCTTGCTCGTGTGTCCAGTATCGATCCCATTTGTCCCGTCCTGTCCGGTATCTACTCATGTATCCTGTATCTGGTATCGATCCTGTCTGTCCTGTCCGGTTTCGATCTCTTCTGCCCACCGATCGCCGAATCCCTGGCGTTTGTGTTCCCGTGCATGACTGCCCCATTCCCATAAAATAAAGCTTGTGAAAACGTTACACATCTGGGCCCACTGTCTGTTCGGGTTCTGACATCTTTTTAGTTTATCTCTCACAATGGACATGCACCTATGATGACAATTTCAGACCCTTCCATGATTTCTAAGTGGGAGAAATAGCAAAATAGCTGGGTGTTCAAATACTTATTTTCTTGTGGGCAGGGGACACCCTGAACTGGTTGCCAGCCAATCGAAGCGCACACAGGGACAAACAACTCATTCGCTCATTCACACCAAGGGACAATTTGGACCGGCTAATTCACCTGAAATGCATGTTTTTGGAACGTGGGAGGAAACCGGAGTGCCCGGAGGAAACCCACGCAAGCACGGTGAGAACATACAAATTCCGCACAGGAAGTCTGGAGCTGGATTTGAACCCACGACAGGTTCCCATGACATGAACTGTGCCGCACAAGCGCTAACCACTGCGGCGCCGTGCTGACCTCTTCACTGTATATAAATTGTAATTTCAAATTATTGTAGTCAATGCTCCTTTACAAACTCAAAAATGAATTTGTAGCTGCAGAAATTCATACATATTTATCTTCAATCTAGCTTCAGTGCTTATTCACCACCTCCATTTTTGTAACAGCAGTATGGGAATCTCCAGATATTTCCGAAGCCGACCATCTTTCCCGTGCAAGCAGAGGTATTCTAATTTCCTGAATCACAGCTTCCTCTGCTGGTCTTGAGGTGCAGCCTCCGCTGGTGTCCCCTCAGTCCGTGTGTTTGAATAGACTCCATTTGTTTCATAGATTAGGAGTTTGGTGTAACCCTGTTAAAAAACGACAAAGAGATTAAAAAAAGAAGATGATTCGACATTTAAATAAAGCATTTAAATTTGATACTACTTCAGAAATATGATACATGTGGGTTTTTTTTACAAAGAGTTATTGAAACAGGTAATAACAAATCATTTTTTGTTTGTTGAAATAGTTTAATTCAATTTATAATTAAGTTATAAGATCAAATAATTAGAAATGGTCAAATGTACTTTTTTTTTTTAATTTCTTTATTTTTGTATGTGTTGGTCTTGCTGTCGGAACCCCTCTTAAGGGATATGACCAGGGTAGGTAGAAAGATAGATAGATAGGTAGGTAGGTAGGTAGGTAGGTAGGTAGGTAGGTAGGTAGGTAGGTAGGTAGGTAGGTAGGTAGGTAGGTAGGTAGGTAGGTAGGTAGGTAGGTAGGTAGGTAGGTAGGTAGGTAGGTAGGTGGGTGCATGGATTTTGGTTCGGTGGATAGATAGATAGATAGATAGATAGATAGATAGATAGATAGATAGATAGATAGATAGATAGATAGATAGATAGATAGATAGATAGATAGATAGATAGATAGATAGATAGATAGATAGATAGATAGATAGATAGATAGATAGATAGATAGATAGATGGATGGATGGATGGATGGATGGATGGATGGATGGATAGATAGATAGATAGATAGATAGATAGATAGATAGATAGATAGATAGATAGATAGATAGATAGATAGATAGATAGATAGATAGATAGATAGATAGATAGATAGATAGATAGATAGATAGATAGATAGATAGATAGATAGATAGATAGATAGATAGATAGATAGATAGATAGATAGGTAGGTAGGTAGGTAGGTAGGTAGGTAGGTAGGTAGGTAGGTAGGTAGGTAGGTAGGTAGGTAGGTAGGTAGGTAGGTAGGTAGGTAGGTAGGTAGGTAGGTAGGTAGTATTTTTAAATCATTATGCTTTTACTTTAACTTGAGTAAATTTGTGAAGAAAAAAGGGTACTTTTACTCCGCTACATGTGGCAATATAGAAGTAATAATAATAAATCCCCTCCACGTAAGTAGGTGTCTGTCTGTCTCCGCTGTGGCGCATTTATTTTGTCGGAGACCTCTGGCAGGCTCTACCATGTTTAACCAATCAAACGTAGCAGCCTCGTATTCAACTTCAGAAGGGGAATTTTGTTTACGGATGAAGAGATATAAAATGTCGCTTACCAATACTGACTATGGAAACACAGAAAAGGAAGAGCACCCCTGGACTCCCATCAAAAGCATGTTCCCCTTAAAAGGGGTGCGAAACACCAGCTACAATATGCATTGTCTCATTTGTTTGCCTATACAAACGGAGATGTCTGCATTCAAGAATTCAACATCGAACTTGAGGAAACATGCACTCGTCAGTTTCCATGATTCTAATTTTAACTTTACTCTGGTTTTATTTAGTATTTATTACTCGCTTGTTTTATTCTCGTTTGATATTCCATGTACAGCGAACTTGGGTGTCCTGAAAGCAGCTTTGAAGTAAAATGTATTGTTATTATCCTCAACCGACCAGCGTCTTTGATTCAAGCTTACTGTTTTAAAAAGTATTTTTACATTGAATATGGAAATAGGACATCTTTTTACTGTGCTGTATGCGCAGTGCATATAAATTTAGCTTTATGTGCTTAATTTATTTATTTTATTTATACTATATTCATTTTATTGTTTATTAAATCACTTTAATTTACAATGATTAATGTACTTTTGAAATAAATGTACTTTTTTATTGATTTGATGGACTTTGATAATTTGATGATCTGATTGGTTGTTTTATTTTTTTTAAAAATCAATAACTACGACGTTGCTACAGAAAGTAACTTTTTCACCAAGTACATTTTTACTTTTACTCAAGTAAGGATTTAGATGACTAATTTTACTTTTGCTTGAGTAATATTATTCTGAAGTAACAGTACTTTAACTTGAGTAACATTTTTGGCTCCTTTACCCACCTCTGCCCCTACCCCTATTTCTGCCATCATGTGTGTGTGTGTGTGTGTGTGTGTGTGTGTGTGTGTGTGTGTGTGTGTGTGTGTGTGTGTGTGTGTGTGTGTGTGTGTGTGTGTGTGTGGGAAGCACATTGGATACAGCGCTTCGGTGACTTGAAAAGCAATTTACCATTTTATGAATTGAAATGTTTTGGAATAATTGTATAACTATATTAAGACACATTAAATTGTTTCCATATTGACGAAAATTTTTACATGGGTTTTAAACTTAGACACTGACTCCCTGTTGGTGCCTTTACGTGCTTAAAATACCCAAATCTTCAAGTACCAAAACTGACCTGCAGAGAGCAGCAGAGTAAGTAGGAGCAGTTCTAACCGTTATCTTATCTGTTAACTGCATTGCAGTAGGAAGTTTGTTAGTTTTATCTCTCTGAATTACCCGTTAAACAAACAACCCACACAAGCAACAGTTCCCTTTCCCCTTCACAAGCTCGAGAGCACTTTGAGTTGACTTCAAGCTTAAATATTTGCTTTTTAAAAATAATGAACAGGAGTTGATAGTTGTCAGTCCCAACTGTTTAGAATGAGGATTTTCATGTCATGACATAATATAATTTTGGGTACTGAAACTGACATTTGACATGTTGTCAACTGTTACTTGTTAGTGGTACTTTACAAAATGACCACTGTATGGGGCACCATGAATCGATTTCGCTTAACTCAGTGGTTCTAAAATAATGGGGCGGTTTCCCCTGGGGAAGAGTGAGGCTCCGTCAAGTGGGGGTGCGGGCACGTTTGACTTCGGGTAACATTTTTTTGTAACTTTCCCAGAATAAAGTGCAATTTAGCTGCACTACAATAGGGGGCAGTGGTGTTCTCAGTGGCAGATGGTTTTGTATACATTAGCCTCCACGCAGTGCATTAATCACAGAGTATAAGCAATGAGTATGAAGTGCAGACACAAAGTGTAGCAGACCCTCAAGTGACCCCATGAAAATTATATTTAACACGGATGCAGACACACAAAGAGAGATGGGATAAAGAAACAAAACAATCGTCCCCTTTTGTCACACTTCGCAGCGACCTTGAAGGTAGATGAGCAAAGACCAGTGTCTTTGCTTGGTTAAAAATGTTGGCAGTGGACAACACAAAGCTAAATAAATTAAGCTGACACTTAAAGACATTACAATCGATCACCCTGATACGATTCTTGAGTTTTACTTCTGCAAAAGTGTGCCTACAGGCGTAGATTTGGGACGAACGGATGTGACGTGTTATCATTAATATCGAGCCATCTTTGTTTTGTCCCCACCAATATTACTTAATCAATTCGCGCGAGAGAATTTTTTCCTTTGAGGGGGGCGTGACAGAAAATCATTGAGATGTACTGTGTACTGTTTCCTCTATGTGTTTAACTTTCTGAAGTATTGAACACAGATAAACAGAAAGGGAAACTCTCTTCATGAGCCAGGGAACGAGCGTACTTGACCCTTTAATGATTTCGCAAAATATAATTCTTAACAAATGACAGATAGTGAAATTGTAAATAAAACAAAGGTACATTTACAGTGTTTGACATTAACCTAAATGTAAACAGACAAAGTAATTCAGTCGTACAGTATATTTAAGCTAACATAGAAAACTATGACAGATATGGCTTTTTTCTCCAGGCTAACAAACATAACATATTATTGGGGTGAACTTTTCGATTTACTACGAAAATAAACTTACAGTCATTGCTTTCTGACGGCTTCAAACAATTGAAAGATATATTGATGCAGCACACGTAAAACTTCAACAGACACCGAATTACTTCCTGATTTGTTCTTCTTCCCGGTGCAAAATATGAAAGTCTTACAAAACGTCACACTACTATCTAAATTACATCGACTACAAAACAGATATTATAGGGAGCAGAACATTTTCAGATACTAACTTAAAGAGTCACTTATAAAATTCTAATCATCCTTTTGAAGAAGTAGGACGACTTTGGAAATTGGTCTAAGGAATGCCTTCGCTATTCCTTGAGACGTTATCCTCACTTTTATCTTCCGGACCTTCCCATCGCTACTTAGAAAAGTTGAGGTAAGAACTCTGACAGGCCACTCATTTCAAGGCAACTCTCTTTCAGTAACATGATGTCCCCATCCTGGAGGTTCCGTTTTTCTTCTTGCCACTTGCGTCTTGGTTGGAGTGTGCTGAGGATTTCCGTTCTGTAAAGGGACCAGAACAAGTTTGCCAGTGCATCTACTTGCTTTTATTGACTCCTGAAAAGATCCATCTTTGTGACATAGATGATCGGAGCAGTCCCGGATTTTGCTTGGCAACATAGCTGGATTCAGCAGGAAAGGGGAAGCAGCATTGGGGGACGCCAGAACTAATGGCCTTGTGTTGCCTGCTGACACTTCTGCCATCAAAGTGCTAAGAACGTTGTGAGTAAGAGTGTGTTTATTCTGCAGCAACATGGAATCAAAAATCTTGCAAAAGATGGCAACAATGCGCTCCCATGCACCTCTCATGTGTGATGCATGTGGCAAGTTTAATTCCCATGTACAGCTGTTGTCATGCAAGCATTTCAGAATTTGGGTTGGATGCTTGTTTTTGTGTCCCATGCCCAGTTCTTGGCTCGCCCCAATGAAGTTAGTCCCTCAATCACATCTCATCTGCTTTGCTGGTCCTCTCACAGTGAAAGATTTTCGCAAGCCATTTATGCAACTAGCAGTGTCCATGTATATTCCATGACTTCAATGTGCACCCCTCTGGTAGTCATACATGTGAAAAGCATGGCCCACCGTTTGCTTTGAGCAGCACCTTCTCTGGTGCGTCTGGTTACCACTGGCCATGGGCTGAAAACATCCAATCCTACGTATGTGAACCGCGGGAAAGTGCTGAAGCGCTCGGGCAGAGGATGTGCAATCTTTTGTTCTACCATCTTTACCATCTTCTGGCAAATAATTTAGTTATGAATGACGGAGACAACCAATCTTTTCCTGGAGATGATCCACAGTCCAGCGTCTCTAATAGCTCCTTCAGGGTATTGTCGTCCTTGGTAATTTTCTTTTTCGTAATAATGCTTTATTGTCAGTTTGATGAGATGGCTCTTCTTTGGGAGAATGATGGGATTCTTAACCTCCAGATCAAGAGAGAATTATCTTATTCTAATGACACTATCCTTTATGAATGGAATTTGATCCACAAGAAAACTCGTTTTCGAGACGGCTCTTTTCTCTTCTAGACTCATGTACTCCTCTGGATGCATATCTCTTAATGCAGTGTGTAACTTTGCTGTCCTTTTTTGTTGTCCTATTAGATCTAAAACCTACATGAGGGCAAGGAAAAACTCAAAACTTAAACATGAGGTAAATAAAGAAACCTTGAGAAGGGACCACACATGAGGTAATCCTCCTTCCAGGATGACCAGGCTGCAATGGATGTTGTAATAACAATTACAACAAAGATATCATCAACAAGAAATATAGGTAATTCATAAGCAATAGAATAGAAGAGTGCTTTAAGCATAGATTTTTACAGTTCCACTGAGGTTACAGATCGAATCTCAGTGAGCAGAGCATTCCACAGCACCGGGGCCCGAATGGAGAACGCTCTCGATGCAGGTAACGCCAATGCAGGTTAGCTTAAATCGGTGAAATGTAATCAAACTTTCTTGTCTTAGTTAAAAGCCGCACTAGAGCATTTTTTACCAGCTGGATTTTGGATTTCGGGAGACTGGAGAGTAGGACATTACAGCAGTGTTTTTCAACCCCTTTTGAACCAAGGTACACTTTTATTTATAATTATTTATAAACATTTCACTGTACTACCTCATAAGTAGGTAATTAGTATATAAAAAGAAGAAAATAATAGTTAAAATGAAAAAGAATTATGTGCTTTATTTATGTTTTTATTTTTTACAGTGCAATCTCGAACCGTTTTGTTAAACAAATTAAGTTATTAAATGTAGTGTGCAACCTCATGAGCAGATAATTAGTATATAAAAAGTATATAAAAATCTACTGCCACCTACTAATATGGATGACTATTACAGTTCCTCGTCTGAAGATAGCAAAAATACTGAATAACGGTCTGATTTTTCGGAAAGATAAAATTGAGAAAATTCCAGCACCACACTAGACAAGGTGTCACGGTACACTAGTGTGCCCCGGCACACTGGTTGAAAAACACTGCATTACAGTAATCAAGACGGAAGGTAAAAAACGCATGAATTATTATCTCTGCATCAGATTGGGACAGCATAGGACGAATTTTAGCAATGTTGCGAAGATGGAAAAAAGCTGTTCCAGTAATATTCTTAACGTGTGTTTGGAAGGACAGATTGGGGTCAAATATGACACCAGATTTTTGACTGAGTCACTCTGGGTGATATTACATTTGTCAATATTCAAAGCAGATTTTGACAGCAAGTCACGACATTGAAATTGACCAATAATTAACATTTCAGTGTTTTCAGGGTTGAGGCGCAGGAAGTTGAGTGATATCCATCTTTTTTATGTTGAGGTTTTGAGTTTTTCGTTGCCCTCATGAAGGTTGTAGATCAGGGGATGGTGTAATAATAGTCTGGAGTTTGCAATAATCTGTGGTCCGAGCAGCCCTTTGAGACTCCTTGTGATAAAGGGCTATAAAAATAAATATGACTTGATCTGAGTGTTTTATTTTCTTTATACAACTCCCTTTCCCTTAGAGCGTTTTCAAATGTGTGTGATTGTGTGATTTGCTGTATAATAATGAGTTTATTTTATTATTGTATATTTTTATTCTCTTCACAATTTTCGATAAATATTTGCCATTTATATGTATGTAGTGTATTTGTATTTATTATTCAAGCATTTTTGATAAACGTTAGACGTTTTTATGAATGTAGTATACAGTATTTGTATTTATTATTTAGGCATTTATGATAAATGTTTGCCATTCTTATGTATATAGTGCATTTGTTATTATCATTTAAATATTCGCCACTTTTATGTATATAGTGTATTTATATTCTTATTTAGGCAATTGTGCAATTGAAAAATATAGCTAGCTCTTTAATTCGTGTTGAATATGTGTCTTGGCAATTTAAGGTGGGGAAAGGGGCCTGGGGGGTGGAGGCGCTTAGAGGGGGTCTCGCCCATGGCGTAAAGTGCTGAACCGCCACTGAACGTGCCCATCCCTGCCGATGGATTAAACTCCCAAATTCAGCAACTCTGGTCAGTGTTACCATGCCGCCTCGTTGAATGGATCCCGCCTTCTTTAGCAGTCTCACAACCATTAAAAGCCCCCATCCCATCTTAGCCTCCTCCCCCGCTAGTCGTCCCCTGGGCTCTCTCTCTCTCTCACTCTCTCTCTCTCTCTCTCTTTCTCTCTCTATCTCTCTTTCTCGCCCCGGGTCTTGCCCTTATCACAGCGCCACCTGCTCTGTCTCTGACGAGGTCCACCTCGGGATGAATGAAGCTCCCCACGCCTTGTACGGACAGCCGACGTGGTGAGCTCCCTTTTCAGGTACTCGTTTCGCCGATACATTGTGCCCTGGAGCGTTTCAGTGAGCTGCTGTGTTTTTGTTAGTTCTGCGCTTGTTGCCACATTATGTAGGCCAAAGGTTACCGGCTAGCTGGCTGCCGGAGCACTTATTTGATTTGTTTAGAATAACATTTCAGCCCGCGAGCGACGTAAAAAGTTGGCTTGATGTTCGATGTCGTGTATTTACGACGTCTGTCTACAAGTTGACACTACCGGCATGAAGTTTGCCAAAAAAAAAAGAAAATATATTGCAATAAACAATCCATTTAACATGGGTGTAGTTTTGGCATTGACGGAGAGGCTTTGTCCGTACCAATATCGAGCAAACAATATTATCCATCCGTCCTTTTTCTGCGTCGCTTATCCTCACTAGGGCCGCGGGGGTTGCTGGAGCTCATCCTAGCTGACTTCGGGCAGGGGGACACCACGGACTGGTTGCCAACCAGTCGCAGGGCACAAGGGGACAGACAACTCACTTGCTCATTCACACCTAGGGACAATTTGGACTGGCCACTTAACCTGACATGCATGTTTTTGGGATGTGGAAGGAAACCGGAGTGCCCGGCGGAAACCCACGCAGGCTCGGGGAAGAACATGCAAACTCTGCCCGGGGAGGCTGCGGTCGCTATAATTGAACCCTGTACTATGGGACTGCTAGCTAACCACCCAGCCGCCGTGCCGCCAAAACTATATAATGTGATCACTTAAAAAAATATGCCTTATGTCCCCATCATTGCCAAGATCAAACCTACGCCCCGGCATGTCAATCTCTAACATTAAGAATAAATTCACCGTTTATGAATTCGAAATGGTGACTTGCGTGAATTATGTGTTCTGAATTTTCCCAACGTAAATCGAGCATTTGAATCAAAAAATGAGTGCATTTTGCATGGGCAGGAGTACTGTATTTATACATGTGTAACACGTAAAAGATTTGATCTCGATATCACACTATTTTTATTTATGGCACCACAGACGAATGTTTGAGAATTGAGAAAACAGAATGTCGTCCTGAAAGATATAAATAAACCCAAACAAGCACCACGAGGGTCGCAACTCCCCTGGATCTCCCTGATGATGAATTGGACTAATAATTATGTTATGTCGGTATTGTATTCACAGTTCCCAATAAATTATTTGAATAATAACCACATGTATTCAACACTGTCACTGTCAATGCTTAGTTTGCGTTGAGAAGGTCAAACGTAATTTTTTGCCGACATACATAAACTTGGGGGGAAAAAAACACCATTCCGATTGCTGTGATTGTTGTGTTTATTTGATTTTTGGTAATTATGTTTTGCAACTTTTTGGATTTTTCCTGCATGAAATTCACGCTTATGTGAAAAATTAAAGCTGTAGTAGTTAGTTGCTCTCCACCTTCAACTACTGCAGCAATCAGAGTGCTAAAATGTATTTTGTTCCTTTTAAATCATTTGTTTTTGGAGTGTTTTTTTTTTTTTCTGGAATTGTTGCTATTACCCCCCCTTCTGACAATTAATCAGGACCTTTTGACCTGTAGTTAATACTCCTGCTGCTATGGCCTGCAGAATTTGAAATAAACCAAAAATGTTTTTTAATTTATTAATGTTTAATCATATACCATTAGTCCTGGCGGAATGGGTCATTTGCGGACGGTCTCTATAATGTAACTGAGAAGTGAAATTTCAATTGAGAGCCTCAAGTCAACTTTTCACGACGATTTGCCCGTTCATTCTCTCTGAAACAAGTGGATAGAAATGGGCAAGGGAAAGGAACAAAGCTGCTGTAAAGATTTAAAATGTCAATCCATCATTTGTGCTCAGTTATTTTTTTACAGGCTAAATGTGCTAAATGTGATGTAATTATGCTAATAAAAGGGGCTCAACAGCTGCTTAACTGTGCATAGTGTGCATGATCTTCTGTCAAAAGAAATTGGGATTGATTTGCGCTGCAGTTGTGTCAGGCTTGTAAAAATAAAATGTTATTTCAAGTCCTGCCAAGTTAGAAGTTTGGTTTGTGAGTCCATCGAAATAGATCCAGGATCACATCCCGGCTGACAGTCTTTAGACCGTGTTGAGTGTTTTCTGATTCTTTTCCCATTCACATACAAAAAAGTTGTCAATTGTCAACTCCTGAAGAAGATATATCCCAATTCAAAGTCTTTCAGGTTTTCTCATCCTGCAGATTGAATTTGGGAAAGTTTTTTGATTGCAAATCACGTGACCATGATTTCTGAGTATTTGTCAGTCCATACATAAGAATACATTTAAAATGAAAACAAATGAAAAGAGTAATAACCAGGACCTTCAGCACCACCTAAAGCTTTCCATATCGTTTTTTTAACTGTTCATTCTGTTGATTATTCCATTGAACAATCAAATAATTAAAAAAAAAAAGTTTAATCAGGGTTCCCCCAAGGTCTTAAAAACTTGAAAAAGTCTTTACTCTGGTAACCGGAAATCAAGTCATTGAAATGGTCTTAAATTTTTGTCTACAAGTCTTAAAGTTAACTCTCAAATGTCTTAATTTTTCCCTGCCCCATCTGCGTGATGGAGCTAATAACTGTATAATAAGTAAACCAACATAAGAATGGAATGTAGTCAGAAATATTTGTTTTATTTTCTCAGACTTTATCGATCTCTGACTGTTAAATACATTGTGTTGGTAAAAAAAATCCATATTTCCGCGTTTTCCAAAATGAAGCATTATGTTGGAGCTTTACCTACAATTAGTCTTTAACCCGCTATTGTTGTCGAAGTGATTTTGGAATGGGAGAGTGTAGGTTTAACCAGAGGCGTGTTCAGGAGAGTAATCAGACATGTAGTCGCTTGTTAATCGCTTGGCGCGCACTGCTGAACGTTTTGTAATCGCTCACTGTGATTGCCTTACTGATCCAAAATGGCCGACGACAGTACAATGGATTTCGTTCTACAGCTTGCTTTGAGCGAGTTGGCTGATATGAGCGACAGTTCGCATATTGACACAGTTAAGGTTATCCTAAACGCAGTGGAAGGGTCATACCTGTCTTGCATTGTTCACAAACATTACCAGGCAATGTAAGACGATATATTACATCGCCAACAGCACTCGTCAGGGTGAGATCCTCCATGTTCAGCACTGTCGACGCCATGTTGGAAATCAAAGTAAGCGGTCTTTCTCCCGTGATTACTCGGGCACGCGAGCGCTCAATAATCATTGGCCGTTCAGAAGCTAGCGATAGCTAGCGATAGCAATCGCTCACTCTCCTGAACACGCCTCTGTTGTGGTTGAGTGATTTCTAGTCTAACTGGGTTCAGACTGTACCAGGGAATAAGTGAGATGGGGTAATGGCGGCAGTTAGGCACGACCTCCGTCACAGGGTCCCCCGACTGACGTCGGGAACCCGTCTCGGCGGGGTTGTCGGGCACGGCGGAGATAATTGCGGCAGTTGGGCATGTTTAATTCTCCTGAAAAGAAAAAAAACACTTTCGGAGATGAGTGTTTTACACATGACGGCGATGAAATACACAAAACATAGTAAGTTTTAGAACTTAATTTTTTTTTTGCTCAGTATACACGGACATTTATTTATTCGATTTTAGATTATGAAAGTGGAAGTAAAACCAACGATCCTACAGAAATAATGTTTAATGCATCCCATACTTTTCTGACCACCATATTTTGATTTACATTATAGTTTTATAATAGGAGTTAAAAAGTAAAATCTACCTGTTTTCATAACTTTAAACTTACCAAAGCAAGTGAGACTATATTTCATTCAACTGTTTGACATACTTTCTCTTGAAATGTTCATGCATTACCTATGTACTGCCATGATACACAAGGTCTGCTTAGCACACCTTGCAAGTAGTATTTTGTTTTGCTGTATCCAGGCTAAAATCATCATCTGTTGACCATATTTATTTAAGAGAACCTAATGAAATTATAACATAAACCGGAATAGTGGATAGGTTGGTGTCTATGATTACACACTACCAAAAGTGGATTTTTTTGTGCAATCCCTGTTAACTGATGGCTACGTCGGCTAAAAAGGGAGAAAGTAATCTCTTATCCCAAAGAGTTCCAGCGGTGTCCTTTTTAGGGTTTGCTCAATGGGAATTTGCCTCTTTCCCGCCATGACTCGCCAGCGAATGGGCTGAATAAAAAGCTTACACTGAGAAACTTGTTTTCAAGCTGGCCCTCCGGATAACAACGGCTGCAAACTGGGTCCTCTGTAGCGCAACATCTGTGGCGCACAGATGGTAACACTTTGTGAAGTTGCATTTTTTTTTATCTTCATAACAAACTTGCCTTTTTATGCTAGTTTTCATAGAGCAATGTTCTTGTAAATGGGGGCCTCATAGATTTTTGGAGGCTAGACTGCTTAATGCAGGGGCCACAATTAACTCCATTTATAAAAAGTAAATTTATTTTAGTGCAGGTTACAAAGTGCTTTACAATTCATGTTAAGCCAATGATAGAACTAAATAGGTAATTACACTATATATTATTTAGCATCTCTTTGTGGTAAAAAACATCCATAAAAAAAAAAAAGAATAATAAGCAAAATACATGAACAATAATATAGTCTTCCATTTTTATTAAATTACTTGTGCTCTTGTGGTCAAGAAATTTGTATTTATTTACTTAACATAACATGAGGGGGCAGCACGGCGGCGCGGTAGGTAGCGCGTGTGCGGCACAGTTCTGAGGTCATGGGTTCAAATCCAGCTACCAACCTTCCTGTACGGAGTTTGCAGGTTCTCCCCGTGCTTGCGTAGGTTTCCTCCGTGCACTCTGGTTTCCTCCCACATTCCAAAAATATGCATGTCAGGTGAATTGGCCTAACCAAAATCAAATTGTCCCTAGGTGTGAATGAGCGAGCAAATTGTCTGTCCCTGTGTGCCCTCCGACTGGCTGGCAACCAGTTCAGTGTGTCCCCTGCCCACTGCCCGAAGATGGCTGGGATGGGCTCCAGCACCTCCGCGACCCTAATGAGGATAAGCGGTACAGATAATGGATGGATGGATAACATGAGGCTCATCCAGAGGTAGATGACATGATTGTCCGCCATCTTGCTGCTTCGGGTAGCCCCAAAAATGTAGGGAAAGGCTGGGCAAACAAATTAAAAGAAAAATTGTGCGGTTTGTTCTCTTTGAATCTTTAGTGGTTAGACTTCCATGTGCTTTTTAGCACTTGTTTTCGGTTTAACTACACAATACAGCGGTATCAAGTGGTCAAATATAACGCTGTCGCTTAAATGCTAAAGGTAAGACCAATTCAGATTTTTGGGGGAGGAGACAAAAACATGAGTTTTGAATAATGAAATTATGACTAATAGAATAAAATTTTGATTGTCCGCCATCTTGTTGCCAAAAAAAAAAAACTTTGAAAGGCCTGGGCGGAAAAATGAGAAAAACGTAGTGCTGTTTGTTCACTTTGTGTCTCCGCTTGTAATCTTCCTTGTGTTTTTAGCAGTTGTTTTTGGGTTCACTGCACAATACAGTGAGATCTAGTGTTAAAATAGTACACAGTGCTCCTTTAATATCTATGATTTTTTTTTTCGAGTGCTTTTGAAACTGGTTCGAGTGAGTCAAATCTCCTTCCATACCCTTGTGGTAAATATTTACAAAATGTGCACTGGAGACTACTTTAACGGAGTAACACTTTAACAATGGCACTTAAAGAAAGTAAATAATTTCAGTTTGCTTTCTACTTCAGTCTAGTTATCTTTCATTGCAATCGAAAATAATCCAATCTTGGGGTATTAATGATGGCACTTGTTCGGTATAAGAAAACTTCAACGGTAACTTTTTCTGGGCAAATGATTTTTTGGTAGTAAAAATGCATATCCACAGAACATGAACAGTTGTACCTCATGCAGCTGACTGGAACAGTTGTACGTACAACTGTTCAATGCATTCATGCAGTTTACATTCTACAAACAGGTTCTGTCCAAAAAAAAGATAGATTCATCAGATTCATCCCTGCAGGGAAATTCACATTAGTGTTAACCTATAAACTAGTTCGGTCCTTTTTTTTTTACCCAATATTGTGTCATTTTATAAAAGACAAAAAGTAATTGTGTTTAAAATAAATTTAACATATGTTTTTAAAAATAATGTGTTGCTTTTACAAAAAAAAATAATTTAAATGTCAATAAAATATTGTGCCATTATGTTGTAAACTTCCAAATATTGTTTGTTCAAAACATTCACAAAAAAATGGGTCGTTTTGTTTTAACCCCCCCCAAAAAGGGTCATTTGTTTAACACATTATATTTGTTATTATTGTTTTGAGCCCCAAATATAAGGTCGCTTGCTTAAAGGTACACTGTAATATTTGACCACTAGATGTCACATTTTGTAGTGCAACCGAAAATCAACAGCACTGGTTGCTCACTTTGTCCGCAACTCAGCGCTCCTTTGTCTTTTATTTGGGCGCATTAGTAAATCCTGTATTTGTAATCACTATCCAACTATATGGTAGTTGCTTTTTTGAATTGCGACATGATACGAAAAGATGTGACAACTCGGAGAGCGGAAAACCTCTTTATTCAAAATAACGCACCGGTTTTGAATGTTGGTAACGTTGTTGTCACGGCGGAAAAAATGTGTTTGATTATCCCGTTACTGATCTGATCTGCATTTTTGTATAGCGCTTTTCAAGTCAATGACTTCCCAAAGCGCTTTACAATGTGCTTCACATTTCCCAATAGCGGCCGTGATCTGTGCAGCCATGTAAGGCGCTAACCTGCTTATTGGGGGTATTGGGGGTTTAGTGTCTTAACCAAGGACATTTCGGCATGTAACACGGACAAGCCGGGATTCGAACTGGGATCCCTTAATCCTACAACGATCGCTCTACCTCCTGAGCTACTGCCGTTATTCATAATACTAGTCCTTTGCTTATATAGCTACAGGGCCAAATTTCCGTAGGCCTTCTTACATGAGTCAAAATAGCAAATTGGCGGGCACTTGCATTTGTGAATTTCCCTACGGGGATGAATAAAGTATATATCTATCTATCTATCTATTTCCCGTTTGAAAGAAATTCCTGGCACTGAATTAGTTAAAGATAACTATGGGGCCGGTCACACAGACATTTGCGGCTGAATCACGGCCAGAAATTTCTGCCTTTGAGGCGGACGCCATTGGACGCACTAAGATCGCCATTCGGACGAGATACAGCGGTGCTTGACACGCAGTCGAAAATTCGTGCGCAGGTGGCAGCGCGAAATAATTTGGCACTGCTCAAACTTTCAGAGCGCGGGCACACAGCCTTTCACGAGCGTATTGAGGCTGAACCACGGCCAGAAATTTCTGGCCGTGAAGCAGATGCTGTTGAGCGTAGGTGTCGGATTTGGGCACAACACCGGCTCAGGAGCTTTTATACCCGTGGTCCACACGAGAAAATGACGCAGCAATGACGCGATGAGGAAGCGGAACAGTCGCCGGCGTCTTTTTTCCGGCCATACCACAGATGAACGGCGGGTTGGCCAAATTTGCGCATTTTCCATCCCGGGCAACCACGGGCAAAAAAAAAACGCAAAATTTTAGCCGTGATTCAGCCGCAAATGTCTGTGTGACCGGCCCCTAAGTTTGGTTCAGATCGTATTTAATAACCCCCTTTTTTCACCCATTTAATTGTGCCTGTTAAATGTTCAGTCATGTATACATCTTTTGTAAATATTTTATCTAATACTCAAGTTGGGGTAGAGACATTTATGTGGACGCAGACACAAACAGACCTCAGGTAAATAGGAAGGGGCCACCTATTCCAGGCCCCCATAGATTTTACACTCAGTTTTACCTTCATGAACAATTTAAAATACTTAACAAAGCTATCATCCATGTTATAGAAAACCTTTTTATAAAAACAGGCAGAATTTAAAACGCCACACAGCCAAGATGAAGGCCAAATTTAAACTACTGTAATTATATCAGAACTATGACGCAAGTGTTCCTACTGCAAAGTCAATGTGGTCCTCACTGATAAAAAAATAACAATAACCAGGGTTGGCAGGGTTTTTTTTAAATTGTAATCCGATACATTTACTTTTTACCTGTTAGAAAATCAGTCATATATTCTAAAAATTGAATAGTTGAAGTAATGTGGATTACTTTTGAACTACTTTAATACGAAATATGCAAATAAAAGACAAAATAAGCAATATAAAAAAATTACAAAATTTTGGTTGAATCATGGTCACGTGATTTGCAATCAAAAAACTTTCCCAAATTCAATCTGCAGGATGAGAAAACCTGAAAGACTTTGAATTGGGATATATCTTCTTCAGGAGTTGACAATTGACAACTTTTTTGTATGTGAATAGGAAAAGAATCAGAAATGGACAATGTAGTCTTGAATACGTGGAGTAAACCAAGATTAGGTAGTCGCTTTTTTTTTTTTTGTATCCTAATTACGTAACGCTGTTACATGTAATCTGTTACCCCAAACCTAACAGCACAAATATTGTGCCCTGCTTCCAATGTCAAATTCTTCAAGACAGCTCTGTACACGCTACATAGAAAAATCATTAAACATTAGCCAATAAGTTATAAGGTTACGTAGTTAATATGTTTTTAACAATCTTTTCTTCAATCGTTGAGGCAGTGTTGTTCAAGTAGTGTGCTGGGGCACAATAGTGTGCCATGAGACCTTGATTACTGTGCCGCAGGAAGTTTGCCCAATTTTGTTTTTCCAAAAAAGCATGCCATTGTTTAGGATCTTTGGTTTATTCCAGTGATTAACCAAGTAACTAACATTCATACATATGAATTGGTGGTAGCGGATTTAAAAAAATATATGTATGTACATTTATTAGCTACTCTTGAGGTAGTACAGTGTATTTAATAACCTTTTTTAAGGCTTTTTAATATTGAGCTGCAAACAAATAATAAAATAAATTTAAAGTATAAATCTTGCACATCTAATTTGAATTCTTATTTTCAATTTTCAAAAAAACAGAACGCAGTATAAACAATTTATTCTACTTGCAGATAATCTTTGCTCTTTTTAACAATTATTTGTTATTTTTTTATTTTTTTTTAAATATATCTAGAGTAAAACTTCAAAACGGGTTTGAAAAAATGTAATCTCCCATATTATTACAGAAATAAATATCCTGTGACCACAGTTACCACAAAACTGAAACTAAACTAACAATGTAGGAAATAAAATTAGGCTTAACAGCTTGTATGAAGGCAAATAAAAACTTGAATAGCTCCTTCATTTTTTTATTTGTTTTTTTTTTTTTACAATAAACAACCAACAGATCTGCCACTGTTTACTTCGCTCTAACGTTATTCTTCCTCTTTCAGTGGGTCTGCCTCAGTCACTTATCCAATCAGAATGCGTGGGATGGGTAGCATCAGAGACAGATGGTAAGAAAGGTTGAAAAAGGCTCGGCTGCATCTGAGCCTAAACTACCCAGTTTTTAATATATTTAATCGGCCCATTGAAAAAAAAATGGTGATAGCGATATCAGACAAATTCCGAAATATTCGTGCCGATGATCGTTCGACTTTTCACTTTTTTCTTAATTTTTCTCAATTGTTTCATAAAGGTTTTGATTTTGATATCATTGTACCTAGGCCTGGCCGATAAAACAATAATGATAATATTCGCATCATATTTTCCATGATAAATAGTAAAAGCCGAGAATTTAAACTGTAATCACCATCCAACCACCAGAGAAAATGGGAGCGCCACTGCAATGAAAACGCAAGTTCCAGACTAACATTCAGGAGGACCAACTTATCATTTCATTAAGTTTTTTCTGATGTCATGTATTCTTTATTAGACCACTTCTGACCTCATCATTGTGCAATATGGAATCCCTTTGGTCTCTACATCATCATTTTGCGGCCTATCTGCAAGATAATTTGCCGCACTCTGACACTTCAGCCAAAGGGGCCACTCAAATGCTACATTGAGGAGAATGCCCCTCTGTTGCAGAGCAGCTTTGACCTGTAGCTGACCCGCTGTGACAAGACTGCAGTCTTTGTGTTCACAGTGCCAAGAGTTTCATTCCCACCGTCCGCTAGTAATCACTACAGTAAGACCTCGGTTATCGCGGTTAATGGGGACCAAAATCACCCGCGATAAGTGAAAATCCATAAAGTAGCGGTGCACCTTCCAAACAAAAAAGTTTTTTTTGTTTTGTTTTTTTTTTTTTTTAGACCCGGTTAATGGGGAACAAAACCACCCGCAAAAAGTGAAAATCTGCGAAAGTACCGACGACCCTTCAAAAAAAAAGAAAGAAAAAAATAAAATAAAAATCTCATCTCATTATCTGCACCGCTTGTCCTTATTAGGGTCGCGGGAGGGCTGGAGCCCATCCCAGCCATCTCCGGGCAGTGGGCAGGGGACACCCTGAACTGGTTGCCAACCAATCGCAGCTGCAAATCACATTAGTTCTCGCAGCTAGCTGCGTTCTTCATCGACGCACGAGCCGAGTGATCCACCGCTAAGAGTCGTACAGCTGGGCGATTTTACGTCCGCCTGGGACGATCGGAGACAAATTCACGACAGGGTTTTTACCGCGGGTGCCGTTCGGTCGCTCCCGCGAGCGAGCCCCTTACCCGCAGCGCAGGTACTTTCAGGCGCAATACGCATGACACAGTTACGGGGGTCCCGCGCACGTCCGTCGCCTTTCGCCCGCTGCGCGCGGACGGCCGCCTGTCGTTGCGCCGCGCTACTGGTGTCGTCGGACGAGCGGGCTCCCCCCAGTTACAGGGGTAGCCCTATCACGGCTGCCGCCTTTTGATGATGATGATGCTTATTTTAAATAGTTTTGATATGGAGTAGAGCAGTCCAAATTCAAGATTCATACACCTAATGACTCCCAACACAGCAGTTGGGTCTAAAATGGCGGCACCCTGTTTGGCTGCGGCTGCATCGGCTCGTTACAGTTTAACTGTACGGGTCAGGTGTATCAACATTTCGTTCTGTGTGCATGGTTACAAAGAATGACAATAAAAGTAAATTATATTCTTTTCTTCTATTCTATTTTCCACATTCACAACTTCTTTAACACCAGAATCAAAGAAAACCTCCTGCTTACAATACATTTATAATACAGTGTAATTATGTTTTTCCAGATTAGATCTTACCTGAAATGTAATAAAAGGCTAATGACTGTAGTTATCCTCTGGTTTTTTCCTCTTTTGTCCTCATTTCCTGGAAGGTTTCGCTATCTTTTTTTGTGTCAGCTTCTGTTAACCATCAATCCTAGTCCCCCGCGTTTCCTCTACTCATGTTCAGTTGCCTCCACTTCTCTTACTGTGCTTCACTGTATTTGCAACACTCCACTGTCCATTCCAGTCTTTTATAATAGTTGTTGAGTCTTTTATGTTCTTAATGAATATGTTTCTGCTTGTGTATATGCTTGCCAAGTCGCCATCCTTGCAAGCATCTTTAGCTGGGATTATTGTGATAGTATATGATATATCACTACAAACATCACCATCAACCACCGACCACCAAAGTCTCATGGCACACACTATTGTGCCCAAGCACACTACTTGAACTTGTCACAGAATTTAAGTGTCTTGGAGCTGTCATATCAGAAGAAAGGTCTGGAACATAAATCATGACCAGAATAGCTCAAACCACAGCTGGAGAGACAAGGACATTGCTGTGAAACCAAAGATCAAGCGCTGTTTACATTCATCTTCCTTCACAATTGCAAAACATGGACTCACAGCAAAGCTGGAAAGACAAATCCTGGCTGTGGAGATGCAATGCTATAGAAAACTTTTAGGCATCAGCTACAAAGCCCTTGTGACAAATGAACTATGCGTAACACCACCAGAGGGCACATTGGACCCTATGAAAAACTGTTGTCAATTGTTCGCAGTAGAAACTGCAATGGTATGGTCACGTCACAAGATCATCGGGACTGGCCCGATTATTCTTCAGGGCACACGGGGGAAGGGAGGAATAAAGAAAGAGAGAAAAAGAACTGTGCCGACAAAATTAAGGAATGGACTGGAGCCAATTTAGCCACAACCGAAAAACAGGCCAGAACTGTCAACTTTGGATAAAGCTGTCCAAAGTTGCGTTCTCATCGGTGTTCCGACAACCCATGTGTCACAATCACCCGGATCGGGAACACCTGTGTTCAGGATTTGGCGCCAACAGCCAGGACACCTGATTGGCGCACCCTGTACATTTAAATCCCCAGCTTCCGGTGACACTTTGTCCGATTGTACTATGCGATCTGTTGCCATCTGCTCAGAAAGCCCGTACCTCCGACTCTTTGCCTGCCTCCTGTTTTTCTACCTGATCTCCGTTGCCGACCCGTTTCCGAATTTGCCTACGACCTGCCCTGCCCGCCTGACTCCTGATCTCTCTTCCGAACACAACGACGCCCCTCTTCTCCAGCCCCAACCAACAACACGACGACTACGCCTGTCCACGACCATTCCCGCCAAGCCTTCACCCGCCTGTAGAGTCTCGACAATCCGTCAAACAACGGATCAAAGATTCACGTCTTGTCATTCCTTCCTTCCAATAAAAACCAAGAAACGAGTGCAAGTGATCTCAGTTTTCCTTCCGTCCCGCCTGATACCATGCGGCTAAGGGATCCGTGAACCGTGAGATAAGTCCAAATTGTCTATCGGCTTCCTTTAATTGTTTCTCCCTGGCTACAGTGCTTCCAGATGTGTGCTTTCATATTTAAGCATTTACCTTCACATTTCAGCCATTAGGATTAGTGGACTGGTGCCAACTTTGCCACATCCCAAATTCAGGGCAGGAATAGTCGGCAGTGTAGAGAGCTGTCAGAAGTTATGTCCTCTGTGGTGCCCCAACAAACCAGATGGTAAACTGTAATATGATGTGACTGCTTCTGCATATTCAACTGAAATTACAACAAATGTTAAAAGTAGTCCCCAGAATATCACTGTGGTCTCTTTTGTCAAATGTTGGTTTTCTATTCTCCCTTAATGTATGCATTCAATATAAATTGTTGATGCTTATGCTAATATCAACCCGGCTTTTATTGTTGCAGTGCCATGGAGAACCCGTTTAACCCTGATGTCAAGATGAAGATGAGCAGGGAAAGCTCCTCGCCAGGGACCACTGTTGTACCTAGAGGACAGTGGTCAAACAAAATGGAGTTCCTCCTTGCTGTTGCAGGGCAAATCATCGGACTTGGAAATGTGTGGCGGTTTCCTTACCTATGCTACAAAAATGGAGGCGGTGAGTTAAAGTACCACCAAAGTTGTTTTGTATTTAATATTAAATAATGTGTAACTTTCTATTCTTCCACCAGGGGTGTTCTTTATCCCATATGTCCTTTTCCTCTTTACATGTGGCATTCCTCTTTTTCTTCTGGAGACTGCTCTTGGCCAGTACACAAAGCAGGGCGCTATTACCTGCTGGAATCAATTATGTCCCCTTTTCGGAGGTGAGTTACTTTTCTCCTTCGGCCACAACTTTTCGCATAAAAATCATCACATCCAATTTAAGGCGTCTCAGGAAATTGTTATCATTGTAGATGTCATTTTCTAACAAAATTGGGCACTCCGTTTGCCATAGAGCAGAGTGCAAGTGAAAATATGATATTTTTCTTAAATGTTCAATGTCTGCACTGCACTTTTTTAAAAAAACATTAAGATTAATATGGCAAGCAGCTATTTTGAAATTGACTTTCAAGTGAAATCTAGATCTTGGGTACTCAGGCCTGATGTAAGTGCCAATAAGCTTCAAAAAAACAAGTGTGCTATAATTATCTATTATCAAAAGTCTTTCTGGACAACTCTGATGTAATTCAGGTGTCCTGGAGAGGAATGGGTTGCCACCAGGCTGTACTTGACCAAGACACACCACAGGAAATGGTGCCCCTACAACCCGAGAGGTTAAGGGGACCACAGTATTATTCAAAGCAGGGGTAGCAAACACGTGGCTCTAGAGACGCATGCGGCTCTTGGCCAATAAGAATGTGGCTCTTTGCCTTATCATATTTTCTATATACTATGGCTCTTTGCCTTGTTTCATGTTTAGGTTTTTTTTGTGTGTATCAAGGGTTGACACTTTCCTTGAAATCAACACAAGAACAATACTTGTTGTATTGCAAGGAGTGGAGTGTGTTATGAGAAATAATATGTTTTTAATTGTGTCTGTCTGTCTGTAATGGCAGGTCAGTGCGTGGTGTGGCTCTTTGTCTCTGACAGTTAAAAATGTCGGCTCCTTGTGTCAAACTTGTCCGCCACCCCTGATTTAAAGTATTCAAACATGGCAGTAAAAAAACGAAGTCGTCAAATGCCACTTAGATACTTTTCTTGTTTTTAAGCATTATTAATTCTGTAATATTTTTTATTATTGAGTTTAATGTTTTTTTACTTTAATCTGGTAAAATAAGAACATAAAATTTCAAATGAGCAACATGTTCCGATATGGCAGAGACCGATAATTCCTGATTAATTTGAGAGTGTTTGTATCAGATTTTTTCTGTTATGCCATATCGTGTTATTTTATGTTATATATTTTCTCATTATAAAATGCTTATTAAAATAAAACAAACCATTCACAAAATAAGGACTACAATATTTAGATAGTTTTGCTCATTCCAAATATTGTATAAATATGATCTATTTAAAACTTTGATATTTTATTTTTTAAGATTTTCTAAATGTACTCTTTGCACTATATGTTTTAGTATCACTTCCTTTCCATTACCTTCTAGTTGATTATTGTCAAATTATGTCATAAAAGCGGTCACAGTTTGCCATGTTTCCTTAACATTCAAAAACAAGCGTTATACAATGAGCTCTTGTGTGAACGTATGTCTTTAAAGTCGAACATTTTCACACTTGTTTTCTACAAATTGCAGTTCAGTGAGTTCTAAACTGTGCAATCAACATAAAGATTGTGCCCCTTTGGGATTTTCCTTCTTTGTTTAAACAGTTTAGGGGGGAACTTCAAGAATAAACAGATTTTTAGTTGGTTCGTTGAGGTGAACTTGATGGTTTGAGTACTGCAATCCAGTTTCCATGCTGTTTGAATGTTATTGCTTGTTTGCACCAGTGAAATTGTCTCCTCCGAGTAAGATTTGTCACTCATACAGAAAACTTTTAAACATTTTTTTCCTAAAATATTGACAAGGCTTGTATTCATTTTTGTATTACACCTCACTGTTGGAGACATTGCTTAGGAAGTAAATTCACCCATGCCAAAGTGTCATTGATAAAAGCCCTTTTGCTATTGATTCTGCTTCAATAACCGATGATTATGGGGACAATAACGCCTCAAACAGTTCAAGGTTGAAAACGCCCAGGCCCAACTCAATTCTAGTGGAATACGGCAGGATTTGAGAATTGTTATTTTTGGAATGCCCATATTTGTTCTCTTCTTCCCAATCTCTTAGGAATGGGTTATGGAAGTCTGGTGGTAGTTTTATACTCCAGCATCTATTACATCATCATATTGGCGTGGGCATTCTTGTACCTATTCTCTTCCTTCAGCTCTGAGCTTCCGTGGGCAAGCTGCAGAAACAGCTGGAACACAGGTATTAAAAATAGCCTCAGATTCATTTTACCATTTGGAATTATGTGTATTTTACTATGTATTTGTCGACATATGAGAACATATTGGATTTTTTGAACTTGGCTTTCACATGCTAATTTGACATTCTGCACCATCTGGTGTTGAAATGGTAAAATACAGCTAGCCAGAATATGAGCAAACGTGTGCAGTTTTCATGAAAGCACTAGAATTGAACGAGTGTTAAGCTGTATGGCGACTTTTCAACAGAGACGTGTGTGGAGTTCAGTCAAAAACGTGTTCTCAACTGGACAGTGGCAGACAACGCGACTTCGCCCGTGAGGGAGTTTTGGGAGTAAGTTCTAATATCTATTGAAAAAAAGGAAGTTTCTAAAGCGGCTAATGTTGTTTGAAATTCCGCTCACAGGAGAAGAGTCCTGAACCTGACAGGGAGTGTGGAAGAGTTGGGTGGCATTCGCTGGGAGTTGGCTCTATGTCTGCTTTTGTCTTGGATCATCTGTTACTTTTGTGTTTGGAAAGGAGTGAAGTCCACAGGAAAGGTAGAGGACTTTCATCTTATGTTGTTGAACATGTAATGTCTCAATGCTTTGTCTACTACTTGGCCAGAGCAGAAACCTGTATTGAAACTCAATAATGTGATATAGATAGATAGATAGATACTTTATTCATCCCCATAGGGAAATTCACACTTCCAGCAGTATCCTTGTGTTGAAAAATAAAAATAATAAAATAAAACATATAGAATACAAAAATACCCAACATAACGTGTTGATATGGAGTATTTAAATAGTGCTACAGAAAATACACACTGCAATGAAAATAGGGTAATATGCAAATGTGGCAGCCTCATGGCAAAACACATTTTACTGTGTCTCTAGCGTTAAGAACTTTGACATTTTTATTGTTTAATATCTTATGCATCCATTCGATATGGTTGGTGTAAAGTGTAAGAGGGGGAGGGACAGCTGCAGTACTCTGGGGTGAGAACGAGTGGGGGTGGTCAAACCTGTTAAAAAAGTTGTCAACTGGTTAACCCTCTCCACATGTACTTCCACGGCCACACCCCGCTTAGTGGTGCAGACGGTGATGGTCTTCATTTGGTGCTAATTTATTTTACTTTTCAATTGTTTTGATCTCATTATTGGAGGTGTGCAAATGTTTAAACTAGACACAGTCATTCTTAGTCAAAAGGAAATATCTGGTTTGATGCACTGTGATGATGAAATGGTTTATCTGCCAGACAAATTATTGGGCCCACTTACCTGAACTTTGGGGGAACCGTTAAGGTCAGATCACTTCTAAAATAAACAGCCGATCACACCCCCCTTCTCATTGGTCTGAGAGGGTAAGCCACTGACTTTAATTGAGATGACTAATGGAAATACTCTTCAAAGTTTTATGACAAACTAAACAATAAGGTGAAGAACATTATTTAAAAAAAAAAAAAACCCGAACAGAATAAGCAAAAGTATACACCAGATGGTCTAGCTTTGTAGATCGTAGATTGGCTGGAAAATTGCAACCTGCTCACCATGTCCCCTGATCATGATTATAAACAGAAATTTTCAATATTTTTCAATTACATGAAATCTGCTCAAACGGCCCGTAATGGGTGAAGCCTTGGACACACTTCTTAGATTTGAACATCTTAGCCTCTGCATTTTGCTCTTTAAAACAGCAAGTACAGTACTTTTCTTCACTCTAACCATTGTCACTATTAAGTAACATTTTTGCCATTATAGTATACTGTATATTAGATTTTTCAAAATACAGTTTTTATTGTTTAATAAACATAAATTACAAAACTCTCAAAAGAAAAGAAATACAACTACTCTTGACTAAAATCTGTGGTGAATCTTCTAGTGTTGCATAATTGTTTTGTTTACTTTTTAACATTGTTACTAGTGTATTTAATTTCGAAATACCTGTATGGCGTCCTTAGAGCCCTTCAAAGGATCAACTAAACTCTTTGGATTGACCATTCAGAGTACCATAAATTCCGGACTTTAGAGCGCACCTGATTATAAGTCGCACCCACCACATTTTTAGAGGATAACTGCTTTTGTACACAAGCCGCACCTGTATATAAGCTGCGTGCGCCCACGTTAAAACTTGTATCACAATCACTAAATTTACCCAAACCCTACTTTGAGTCCCTACTACTTTAAACTGAGGGGGGATTTTGTAGAGGTTTATTGTTCTATATTCTTTATCAATTATCCATTATCCGTTATCGGTCAAATCATAATACACTACAAAGCCAAGAGGCCGAGACACTTGCTTTCAACCAAGAGGCTGAGTCAAGGTCCTAGCCACAGGGCCAAGCAGCGATCAGTGTACACAGTTTAAAAACCACGGTAAACCCTTATGGGAAAGAGACTTTGTCATATAGACGTCATCCCACGCTCCCTTTTTCAAAAACACGCTAGCAATACGCTCGCAAGGTAAAGTGCGTGCAGTAGCTCTCAGTAGCCTAGATGGTAGTGTGCCCGCTTTGAGACTGGGAGGTCGCTGGTTCGCGCCTCGGCCGAGTCATACCTAATTGGTAAAATGGCGGCGCCCTCTGTTGGCTGCGGCTGCATCGGCTCGCTACAACGGGTCAGGTGTATCGACATTTCGTTCTGTGTACATTGTTACAAAGAATGACAATACAAAGGATATTATTATTATTATTATTATTATTATTATTTATTGAACTGCTCGAATGTGTTTAGCTTGTAAGCTGCGTCATGTGCCTTGAACTCGAGTGCTGCTGGTGGCTGTTAGGAAAATTACATAAATTGGCCGCATCACTGAATAGGCCGCAGGGTTGAACGTTTGGGGAAAAAAGTAGCGGCTTATAGTCCGTAATTTACGGTACATGGTATTAATTAATCTTATAAATCCAGGGTCCATCACCAAAAAAGTCTTGCTTTCTAAATGGTGAAAGAGTCAATATACAAACCATTAGGACTGGGTATTGTCATGTTCCAACTTGGCTGAAGAGCGTATCCCGTAAATGTAGGCACCCAAAAAATTTTTAGAGAAGGATTCTGTCACAGAAAATCAGTCATTACTAGATAGCTTACAGAAACAGAATAACAAAGTTTACTAGGGTCTCCCGAATTCAAAAATACATTAAAGCTACTCCTATGCAGACTCGACGATGGATTGCTGCTACATAATGTTGATAACTAACCCGATCTTTACATAAAAGCTACATAATGTTGCAACACCAAACAACTCTGACAGAACAAAAACTTGAAACCAAGACAACACAGGAAATGTTGGAACACAAACTGTAACTCTGGGGTCGAGAAGTTATGGCTCGCGAGCCATACATGGCTCTTTTCATGAAAAAGTTTGGGTCAGAGACAAAATGGACGTAATGCAAATTTTCTACATGTTGTTCCAGTTTACATTAAACGATGTATTTTAGAATGCACGCTAAGCCAAACCAGCACTGGATTTAATTTGGGTACTGTCCAGTATATATAGGGCACATTTTTCACTACAGTTTACAGTCAAGGTGTCACGCAAAAAATCGTTTTGGCTGTACATTGGCAAGAAATCTTAATATGGAAGCTCATTACATAATCTGTGGTCACCTTTGAAACGCATTATGATGAAAATCCACATAACAAACCATAAATACGCCCAAACAAAAAAAGAGCACCCAGAGCACTTAGATTGGGTTAGCGGTAGGGTTGGGTACAGCTGTGCAAAGAGCGCAAGCACTGCCCACTGTCTCTCGCTCTGCGCGGCTGCGCCATCTGCGCTGAAAGTAAATATGTCGGAATCCAGTTTTGTGACGTTTTTACCAAATAACTGCTTGCACCTTGTTTTGAAACTAGTATTTATGAAAACAATGAAGGTCAAAATGAGCCTCAACGATCTCAAGTGATTGCGGGAGGGAAACGTTGACATTTGGGACACAGGCTTTGGCATTATTCTTGTTTCATAAATTTAATCTAATCATCAAATGTCACACGGTGAAATAAATGAGCGAAAGAATAAGCTTTTGTCTGGCGGGCGGGTTTAGTGGTTTTGTTGAGTTTTGTCTCAGAACATATAGTGAGGCTCTTTTCCAAAATGAAATTAAAATATTTTGATTTTATGGCTCCCCTAAGTCAAAAAGGTTCCTGACCGCTGCTCCAACGGAACCACAAGAATGAAAGGCAACACAGAATATTTTGGCACATTTACAAGCCCTAACTAAGCACAAGGTGAAAGATGATGTAGAACAGGGGTCTGCAGCCTGGGTAACCCCTCGCATGCCAGCAGTGGCACGCGAGGGGTTAACCAGTGGCCCGCAAGCCCACGGCAAAATAATAAAGATATTTTTTTGTTTAATGCTCATTTTTAACTGAAATTGAGTCATTTTCGGTTGCACGTCGTGTTGTTTAAAGGCTTTACGGTAGCACCCCTCCTCTGCTCCTTCTGTGAGTGTGTGTACGTGCGGTTCCGAGGAGAGGAGGAGATCCGTGTTTTAACCCTGCCACAGAAACACCGGCGTGCGATAAACAAATGAATCATGACCGCTCCTCCAGTGAAAAAAAATCTTTTTTCCAGCCAGCGTGGACAGATGACTGGGGCTTTGTGCAAAAAAAAAATGGCCGTGCTGTTTGCGCATTGTCTTTCGAGAACGTTGTACCTCGCACATCAAGTGTTAAGTCATTACGAGACAAAACATGAACAAGGATGAGTCTGACAAGGCGCAGACATTAAAACGCGCTGTGTCCAGGTACAGCAAACAAACACAGACCCTAAAAACCGTTGTCACTGCTAAAAACACAAGCTATCACATTGCTCACTGCATAACAAAGCACGGAAAAACATTCACTGATGACGAATATATTAAAGAAGCGTCTGTGTGTGTGCGTGTGTTTCAAGTTTTGATAAGATTTATTTGATGAATGGTATGGTAGCTGTCCATATCACTTGTTTTTTTTCATCGTAGTTCATTGTTGATGAAGAATGTGTGTGGTATAAAGTTGAAGTCTACAGGCCTTTCCACATGTTGCTCACATTCATTTTTTACTT
Source organism: Urocampus carinirostris (assembly GCF_059441175.1). NCBI lineage: Eukaryota > Metazoa > Chordata > Actinopteri > Syngnathiformes > Syngnathidae > Urocampus > Urocampus carinirostris. The sequence goes on from NC_142354.1 coordinate 20,368,892, forward strand.
TATTAATGAACAAGAATAGAGGAAGATAAATTGGTCAATTATACGATTTCAATGTATATCCATGTTGTATATTTGGACTGGTGTAGAATTACAGCTCTGTTGGATATAAAAAAAAATAATGTGCAACTCATTAATCTTGGTGTGGCACACTGATTTACAAGGACATTTGAAAGTGGCACTCCACACCAAAAAGGTTGCTGACCCCTGATAGAGAAGATATACCCAAACGCTTATAGAACAATAACGACAAGACCAAAAATACCAAATTTACCAGACGAAAGGCAGTATAATATTGAACAATCAGTAGAGACATAGCGACCGGAAGGAAACAATATAAAGAGAAATAATGATAATTCAACAAAGCGGTGAAAGCTTTGACTGCCCTTTATATACTCACAAGAACTCCTTTTACATAATATCTTTAAGACATCAAAGAGTAAAATTCCACTGAACGCACAAAAACGCAGACCATGAGAGTACAGTACAGAAAATGACAGATATACATATTCCTGTGCTTTAAAAAAATCCTCTTCATCCTGAGACCATTTGTCATCTGCAAATTTGAATTCTAACTATGCGCTTGATGCAGACTCAGAAAGCACCGTCTTCGTGATGTGACCGGCTCATAAAAAAGTGGCGCCGCCATGGTTATGGAACATCACAAACTTTTGATCAAAGTAATTATTAGATTAATGTCAGTAGGATTTCTACTGTTTTCTTATGTTTTCTTTCATGTCACATATGGCAGGTCGTGTACTTCACGGCAACGTTTCCATACCTGATGCTGGCAGTTCTACTTGTCCGTGGACTGACGCTGCCCGGGGCCATAAATGGCATCAAGTTTTACCTCTACCCAGAACCATCCCGTCTCGCTGATCCGCAGGTATGAGTCTCATTGACCTGGTTAACTTCCTGTGACGTAAAACGTCGAGACACAGTAACCCGTAATGACAAAGCACATATTAAAGCAGTTAACCCTGTGCCAGGGTTCGAAGTTTACATCTGTGAATGTGTGAAGGAATCCAGTCTTTTCTACTATTTTTTTTATTAGAGCGTGGTGCATTCCCTGCAGTTCCAGCCTACAAAGGATTTTCCTATTGAATTTTGGATACTTATTTTAGATACTTTTGAGTAACCCTATGCTCACCACCAGTGTTGGGACAAACACCGTTATAAATGACGCCGTTACGTAATGCTGTTATCGTTACTGACTGTCAAAAGCGGTGCCTTACCTTGACTGCCCTCGCACACGTGACACAGTTTTCATTGGCGTGTTTATCGCTCTGCTCCGAGTTGTTAACGTCACATCTTTTGGGAACATGTCACCATTTAAAATAGCGACTACCATATAGTTAGATATAAATTAAGAATCCTGTATCTATTAATGCGCTGAAAGAAAAGGCAAATTGGTGAATGCCGAAACCAACTAGTGTTGTTCACGGACGAAACGGCTCGTGAGCCGTCCCTTGGAATTGGGGGACCCACTATTCAAAAGCCGATTCCCTTCGATACACTGTTTTTGTGGCGTGATTAGTCAAAACGAATTTTTCAAGGATTCTGTGCCATTGACTTCTTTTTTTGAGTATAAAAAAGGTTATAATATTTTTGTATTTCATCTTTATTTTTGTGGATTTATAAATATTTTATCTTATGTTACCTGAGTTTTTCAGTAATAAAGTTTTAGTATTAATTTTGCTTATTTTTTTCCCTTTTTAAGTCATTCGTAACAATACATTTTAAATGGTACCTGAAAGAAGCACTGAAAACTACACTACACACTACACTACTGTATCTTTAATATAAAGGCAAGCCAAGGTTGACAAGACTGCTCTGTGATATTCTTCACAGAATTGTACATGTGATGAGTGTGCGATTTTGTTCTCTGAACGCACAGTCGCAATTTAAAATTCAATTTTGTGCATACAGCAGCTTTATTTATCAATCAAAAAGGTTTCAGGCCAGCAAAACCAGTTAGCATATTTATGTTATCTGAAACAGAGTAGTCAAGGCACTACTAGTCTGACTTAGGTACTACTAAACAAAGGTACTTTTTGGGGGTATTTGTAGCAAGCCAGTCTACAAAACATGCTATCAGGGTTCAGATTACAGATTATTTTTAACATTGGTTATCTTTCCAATGATAATAGATCGTGTTGGAGTCAAAAGTTTCAGAGCAACATGAATGGTTTACATTAACCGACTTCTTTCCTTGTCCTGCAGGTCTGGATGGACGCTGGCACGCAAATATTTTATTCCTACGCTATATGCATTGGCTGTTTGATGGCACTTGGCAGTTATAACAAGTACAACAACAACTGTTACAAGTAAGTTGGCATACAAACTTTTATTTCCTTATGTAATGGGCTTTTAACCAAATCAACATTCTTCTTGTTGTTGACATTTAGTATTTTTCAAAAACAAGGTTACAATCAAATCTAGACACAACAACTTGACTAGATAATTGAAGGGCTGATGGGTAGAATAGTTTATCTTGTTCCCATACCCCTAAGAACTTGGACCTCTTGTGCAACCGTATTCATGTATAACTACCAGTTGCATAGTACGCACCCCTAATTTTTTACTCAAAATCGGTATGAGATTTTGTTTTACTTTTCCTCAGTCAAAACTAAGCATTGTAAGTGACAAACCTTGTTGAAGACGTGTGGCGATGATAGAAATCATTCATTGACAACATAAACTACGCTGCTATCGGTTAGTTAGTTAGTTTGTAAAAGGAAAAAGTGTGAAGCACATTGTAAAGCGCTTTGGGTGGTCTTAATTGACTTGAAAAGCGCTATATAAATGCAGACCATTTACATTTATGTAAAATTGACAATGAATTTATTTAATGTCCTTCAATGTCCAATTCATCATTGGATACGCCAAAAAGTTGTTTCCTCATTATGCTTTTTTTCTTTCATTTATATCTTTCAGGACTATCTGTTTTCTCCATTCTCTAGCATTCATCTCTGGTACTGTAACTAAACAAGTGTAATAATAAGATAAAATCTAATGCCATCCATATCACTAGTGGTCTATTGGCTAGTAGTGGCGCACTCACTGTTGCGACCCTGGTTTGATTTTCATTGAATCCAATGTTATCAGTGATATTTTTCGACTGAAAAACCTTGTGTATAATGTGCTTCCAAACCTTTAGGTTTTTATGCAGATGAATACTGTAGTAAATATTAAGAGAAAACCCTTAATAAACAAGTAAAAGTCAGATTGAATCACTGGACATTTAAAGCAAATTCCTTGTTGAAATCATCTTAATTCGCTCAAACAAATACATTGAAGAAGGAAACATACACAAAGTAACTAAGTAATAATGTATTCCATAAAAGTTGGGGCTAGATTGTCATTTGGTGTCACACACATTAGGATTCTGCCTCTGAATCCTTCATTCATTCTTTTGCTTATTAAACTCCACATTCTTAAGGAGGGTTTGAGGGTTAGTGAGGGTCAATCCCACACATTACTGCTGCAAAGTTCTGAGACATAAACATAGGCCTGTCAAAGTAAGCATTGTGCAAAGCTGCACCGCTGATGTGTTTCAGAAACATACCTGGCCTTAAAAAAGGAGTTGCATTGCCAAAACAGCAACTGACCCAATTTGCAAAGTTGGCTGACAGCAAAACAGTACAGAGCCACAGAAGAGGAAACCCAGGAAACAGGAAAATTGCAGCAATTTAGAAAGTAAAGCAAAAAGCTCAAAACAACAAACTGAGGAGCCACAGTAAAGCATAGACAACAATACAGAAAGACTACAAACATTCACACACTTATTAGGAAATCAGCACAATTGTACTTTGTTTTTGTTGGCTTAACAAAAGCAATCCATTTTAAATAGCCCTTTTGTGTTTCAGAGAGGGGGGAAGGAGTTGATTTTAGGATAACAACAAAGTGACTATATACAAAACTTAAGCAGCTCTAAAAAAGGGGGATACCAAAGTTCAGACAATTGTTAGCTTTTTTCAATAAAACTTAAACGTCGTAAACGTCAGGCAAGTGAGTCCTGATTCCTGACACATATATCTTTAGTAAAATTGGGAAAATAATATTCGAAATACATATTCTTGTATTTTGATTTAAGGAGCTGATTTAATAACAAGACCTAAAACTTTCTAAAGGTTAATTTTTACATACATTTTATTCCTCTGCTGTCCTAATAATATAACTAAATATGACTCTTATATTTTTTTGTTTCCAATCTTTTTAGAGATTGCGTGTACTTGTGCCTACTAAACAGCGGGACCAGTTTTGTGGCAGGTTTTGCCATCTTCTCAGTTCTTGGATTCATGGCATATGAGCAGAACACAGAAATATCCAAAGTGGCGGAATCAGGTGAGGAATCACAGTTTGTACCTGTGAGGGTATGTGATTACATTTTTTTTTCTGGCCTCAGGTCCGGGCTTGGCGTTTATTGCATACCCACGAGCAGTAGCCATGATGCCATTTCCGCAAATTTGGGCCATTTTCTTTTTCATCATGATCATCCTGCTTGGATTGGACAGTGAGGTTGGGAACTTTTCATTTGTTTGACACATAAACTAAATAAATAATTTGTTGGATCATTTAAGTCGACTAAAAAACAACACATAATGAATAGTGACAATCAAAATTGGATTGTGGTTAATTGTTTAAAAGCACAGTATCTGCGTTGGAGCTTTTTTGTTTGTGCAATTTTTTAATGATGTATTTTATAGGTGTTCTGTAAAATTCTTAGGCAGTAGTGTGCACAGGTAGACACTAGGTGGTGATGGGGCTCCTGCAACAATTAGACATGGCCTTTAAAAAGTTGTACCACTTAACATGTATACTCAATAAAATTGTTAATGTATTTATTGGAAAAGAAATGAGAATTTGCACGAATTGCGTTGTTGTTCCTCACAGCACTTGCTCTCCCTGCAGTGCACCCTACAATATATTTCGTTCTTTTAATTAAAGATGCATTCACTGATTTTTTGCAAACACATTCATGAATAATACCGGTTAAAAGAAATAATGATTTTTACATTAACAGTTTATATTTGGGGCTCTAAATCTTTCTGCCATCTGTTAGGAGTTAGACAAAAAATTGTTAGGGGAAAAACTATATTACAAATTTAGCGTTTACCAAATTGTTTGAATTGGTTATCTGACCCCATTAACCAAACACAAACTTTATCCTCCTAACAATGCATGCCTTTTTCTTGATTTTTGGGAAACATATTGACAAGAGACAGGCTTTTTCACACTGAGGCAGATTTATTTTCTTAAAGTATTTAGCTAAGTGAATTCCATCGAATTTAGCCAAATTATTATCGAATTAGTCTAATTAGTCTTGTCGAGCCCCGTCTTTTCGTCTCTGCTCCTGTCTGTCTGTTTTGTCTCTTTCCGTGTTCCCTCTTTTTGACACGTCGGGGCATCGGCCACTCCCGTGGGGCGTGCTGACTCCTCCCCTGGGGCGTGCCAGGAACTCCTCCCCTAGCCGACTCCTCACTTGGCTTCCACCTCCTCGCCGAAAGACGCCGCCATGTCTGAAGGACTCACAACAAAAAAGCTTATCAGCTCAAAGCAATGCCCAGCGTTTATCAAAACAAGGCCTAATTTCCTCGTCAGCGCCCCGCTTTCAAAATTCCTTAGCCAAAACACTCTACACTTGGAACGGCGCTACCTTCAGCCTTCTTTGAATAATCCCCACTTCATTCAACAAATGTAATTTGTATTATGTTAAATCCCTTATAGTCTATTAAATAAAATAAAAAATCCTTCACATCCTATCCCTCAATGAGGAAATTATTGGCCGCTAAGCATGGTAATTGTGACATTTAACTTTAATTTTCCCCTAGCATTTAGATAGATAGATAGATACTTTATTCATCTCCGAAGGGAAATTCACATTTCCAGCAGCATCCCTGAGCTGAGAACAGAACAATAATAAAGCCAAAAGAATACAATATACAAATACCCAGTGTGACGTGCAAATGCCCACTGTAGCGTGTTATATAGAGTAACTAAATAGTTACTATTTCTATTCCTTTCTCCCAGAACTAATGGCTAACCATGAGGCACTCTTAAAATAGCACAACTAGTGCACATCTGAAAAAAAAAATTTTGTACTGCAGGCATTTTTGGCAGTTAAGCATGCTTAACTTTAATTTGTCTTGCACCTTTCTCTCCGCAACATATGTGCCCTCATGGCTGACAACGAGGCGCTCTGGAAATTCCATGACTAAAGAACATAGCTAAGCGTATCAATCTGAAAAGAAAATTGAATTTGTAAAGTTTATGCATATTTAGAATATAATATAATATACCTTTATTGTCATTGTTACAAAATGGGTTGAACAACGAAATTTGACCTGGCACTCCAGTTTCACATTTTACAGTGAGGATAAAAGGAAACAAAGAAGATAAAGGAACAAAGAAGATAAAAGTTATAATTTACACAAGAAAGTGTGGGCATGTAAGGGTGTTACATACAGTTTTGGGATCGTATTAGTGCAATATGCGGTAGTGCAAAATAGGCAACATTGTGCAAAGTGAGCATAGGCATGAATACAATTTTACATCTGTATGAGGTAGTGTGTTTGCAAAAGTTTCAGTTCTTTGTGCAGTGTGTGTTAAGGGTGGTGATGGCTTTGGGGAAAAAACTCTCTGAATCTGTTTGTTTTTGTTTTGTGTGACCTGTAGCGTCTGCCGGAAGGCAGCAGGTCAAAGTGGTGGTGGCCGGGGTGAGAAAAATCCTTGATGATGTTTTCTGCTCTGTTGAGGTAGCGAGAGCAGGCAATGTCCTCCAGACTGGTTAGAGAGCAACCAACAATTCTATGGGCTGTGTTGATGACCTCTGAAGTGTTTTCCTGTCTGCTGCCGTGCACCCAGCATGCCACACCGTAATGCAGTATGTCAGAATGCTCTCCACTGTGGCTAGGTAGAAGGACACCAGCAGCTGCTGATTCAAATTTAGTGTTGCTGCAAAAGAAAGTGGTTCATACAAGACAAGTTTGATGTTTTAGCCTCAACCCAAACATTTTTATATGTAAAAAAAAAAGACAAAGGGAAAAAAAAACATTGAGCATAATTGTCCCTATGCTACTATTCCTTATTTTCTGCACCGTACGTACACTCATGACCAACAATGAGGCGTTTGGAAAATGACACAACTGAGGAACAACTGGAAAATAACAACTTTTGAACTGTAGGCATTTTATGTATCTAAGCATGCTATCTGTCACCTTCAACTTTAAATGTGCTGTTTGGTTGGGCTGAACAATTTTGGGGGGGTTGGACTGTATTTGAAACAGAACTTTTCTTTTACCATTTTCATTCCACACAAAAAATGCTATGACAAACATAGTCACTCTAACTCCCCCCTTCTTAACACATAAGAAGCTGGTTCATACAAGACAAGTTTGATGTTTTAGCCACAGCCCAAAGCATTTAAAATGTGAAGGGGGAAAAAACATTACGAAGAGCATATTTGTATGAAATGTATTCATTTTTGTTTTCAGTTTGTGGGCCTGGAAGCTATTGCAACGGCCATCTGTGACTTGAAACCTGCCTTCTTCCACGTCGGCCATAGACGCAAACTACTTCTCCTCCTCATCAACGTTTTTTGCTTCTTCATTGGTCTCGTGATGGTCACAGAAGTAAGGAGGGCATGAGCCTTTTCCTGCGGTAGGGGTGGGCGATACTGGGATTTTCGGTATCGATCAACATAAGTAAATACTTGATAGTATTGATCGATTTTGATCCGATGCGGATACTTTTTGCTCAGAAATGTCATGATCCTTGAATAATTGAACCCCTCCCCTTTGTGTTTATAATTATGATAAACGGCACAAAGATAATAGCACCAAAAAAAATCATTGTTAAAGTTTGCAGTGTGGCTATTTAATAAAACAATGTAAAAATGATTAGAAATATTTATATTACAACTTTTTCAGAACAAAAGCCAAGAGAGTCAGCCCCAAAAGAAGCAATGTAACAAACGTAGAAATACTTAATAAAACTGAAGTTCCTTTAAATGCACAATATTTCCAAAATGAAGTAATTAATGCGAAGTGTTAATTGACTCTCATTGGCTTTGTTGCCTTAGTGACAACGAATTTACAGGTTTTTGTTCATAAATAGTGACTAGTTTACATTTTGGTTGCGGCTCATTTACTATGAAAAAGATATAAAAATCTCTCACCTTCAAGAGAAATTGACTGTTTCGGCTCTGTTCCCGTAGTGACAACAGATTTACTTGTTTTTGAACAGAACAGCAATATGTTTATAAGTTTGGTTGTGTTTTTGTAAATTTGTTACCACAGTAGCAGACCACTTAATCATACATATAACACCAAGCATTGTTCCTTTCTGGAGTTGAAAAAAACATCCACACCGCACTGTGCTTCCTACTTGCCTCTGTCATTTTTAGCTTCTGATAGGGAAGTGTGCATAGATTTGCAGGCAGGGTGCAGCAGGAGGCCAGGTAGGGACAGGTGCAAAAAGTGTCCCTGTCCGTTAGTTATTCAGGCATAAATTAATATGGAACAAGGGCGCTGGGTGAGAGAGAAGGGCTGCGATATCTACAGTAAGAAGTGGCGCTTGAAAAAAAATTGGTGGTAGAGCGTAACATTTATCCCAGGACAATAGTATTGATCTGGTCCGAGTGCTTGCTTAATATTGTTGATGTCAATATTTGGATCGATCAGCCCAATTCTACTCTGTGATTGATATCTTCATTGTAAAGGATCATATTGTCCCCCACGCAGGGAGGATTGTACATCTTTCAGTTGTTTGACTACTACGCCTGCAGCGGGATGACCCTGCTCATGTTTGCCATACTTCAATCCGTGTGCATTGGTTGGGTTTATGGTCAGTAATTTGGCAGACACGTTTGAATGAGTCCCAAACCGTTCATGCAAACTTTCTCGCCGTGAACGCAGGAGCAGATCGTTTCTACGACAACATCGAGGACATGATTGGATACAGGCCTTTGCCGCTGATAAAACTCTGCTTGAAATACGTCACTCCAGTCATCTGCATGGTGAGTAAACAGTCAATTCCACTCGCCAAAACTGAGAATAGATGTTTGCTCGGTCGAAGATTAACTTTACTCTCCTTCCATTGACCTTGATTTTGAGATAGTGGATGAAAATAGCCCCGTTGTCAACAACCCTTGGCAGGTTTGACAAGTTTTTACAAGCAACGATTGCTGTGCGAGTTACAAAAAAAGTCTACGAGGTATTTAAAAATCAGCTTGATTCAAGGTCCGTCACAATATGCCATGAAAGATGAGTAAGATCCTCTTACTTCCTATGAAAGAAAGAAAATGTGACCATTTGTATATAATTTATCTATATATAAATTAGTGCTGTCAAAAATATTGCGGTATTCACGTGTTAATGCAAATCCATTTTTACGGCGTCATTTGTTTTAGCGCGAGATTAATTTTCATTGTGACAAAGTGAAATCGTAGTTTTTATAAGCGGTGGTCACTGGCAGCAACGTTAGAAAAACTACAGGATCCGCTTGTAACTCGGAAACAAACCGCGCATTTGTTTGGTCTTGTGGCTTGTCTGCTCACTCGCTTTCTACTGTTTGTGTGAAACGCTGAAAGCATTCTGAGCGGAAAGTTGCAAGATCAGTCGTTTGAGAAGACCAATAAGTAATCTGCGTGTACTGTCTGTGTGAACTGAGGTATCACCCTAGTACATCCAGTCTGAAATATCACTTGATGTCGGAACATACAGCAAATGCAAATTCCCCTACTCCTCTTTGTCAAAACTAGGCGACACGGGAGAAGTAGTAGGCTTGCATACCTTTTATGCAAATGTTAATATCATTCTTCAAAAGATGTGCTTTTTGTAACTATTTTGTATCATCCGATTTTGATACCATAGAAAAATTTGTTGAAGGATTTTCTTTTTTGTAACAGAGTATATATTTTTGGCCATTTGTTTATTGGCAGTGTTAAATTGTGTAAAATGTTCCTTCAAATGTGAATGACTGTTGAGAAACCAGAATAGTTGATGTCAAATATAACACTACACATTGTTTTCATAAAGAAAAATTGCACAAAGCAAGCTTATCCACTTTTCTATGTTGATAAGAGTTAAAAAGGACATTTATTATTCATTAGAAATGGGCGATTAATCACAAGTCAACTATGATATAAGATTAATCACGATTAGATATTTTAATCGATTGACAGCACTAGTTATTTTTGCAACTCATTAATACTGATACAACGTATCTATACCACATGCGTCATTATTTACTGTATTACCTAAAGCCTGCCTGTTAATTATATTAGCTTATTATTATTATTATATTAGCGGCAGTAGCTCAGGAGGTAGAGCGATCGTTTTAGGATTAAGGGATCCCAGTTCGAATCCCGGCTTGTCTGTGTTACATGTCGAAGTGTCCTTGGGTAAGACATTGAACCTCCAATTACCCCCAATAAGCAGGTTAGCGCCTTACATGGCTGCACAGATCACGGCCGCTATTGGGAAATGTGAAGCACAATGTAAAGCGCTTTGGGAAGTCATTGACTTGAAAAGCGCTATATAAATGCAGATCATTTCATTTCATTTCAACAGAACTGGCAGATCAAATAAATATGAAAGCTGGTTGAATGATGATTGTCAAAGAAATCCTTGTGAAACATTTGTGGCAAAATTAAGTTATTTACAATACTTTACTACAATCAGTTAATGTGCTGGAATTAACATAATTGTACTTCTTTTGTTTCAAGAGGAAAAACATTTATATTTCACTCTTAAACCAACCATTTTCAATAATTATTCTGACCCAGGGGCGTTACTTGAGGTGGGCAGGTGCGGGCGGAGCATATCTGTGGGAGGGCAGAAATGTGGATGTAGGAAAAATGAAATTTAAAATTAAAAAAAAGGGGGAAAATGGAGAACAAAATAAGAAAAAGAAGAGAAAAGCGAAAAAAGTTAGGGAAAAAAACAAAAGGAAGAAAAAGGGGGGGAAAGACAGCTTTTTAGGTGGGTCCTTTGATCAATATATGAATATACCAATTATGTAATTTTATGAACAAATGGAATTAATGATTTTTTGTTTTTCAATAAAAAAATATCTATTATTCCACTAAAATACATCATATTTTTTCACTGTCCAGTGAAATGTAACTCATTTAAACTTTGAACATTTTTATATTATACTTTTATACTTTATATACTACACAAATGTAAAGAGTCCGACACAAAATCCAAGGGAAAAATGCATATAGACCTATAACAAGTGGGTGGGGGAAAGTGTCTGGAATGGAGCCAGTCGGCTGTCTATTGTTTTAAAATAATCAAACCCCATGTAAGATGCTGCTGATGTCTGGTAACTCCACTGTTGTGACCTTTCCAACATCTATCTAATCCATCAGATTGTTTTTTTTTTTTTTTTTTTTAATCCAAATAACAGGGAGGTCGTAGGCAGTCTGAGTTGATGTTTTGCTCAAAATTACTTTTCTCAAACAAACATTAAATATCTTTTTGTTGAACATTACAGGAACTCACAACTATGATTACATAGACTGCACTATGGCGCCACCCAGGGGATAATACATTATTAAATCCTGACAATTCTAGAATACTTGCTATCAACATTTAGGATTTCTTTTAAACTAATGGTTGGAGGTGTTGCGGGTAGGATAAAACAGATATCCCTTTTTTTTAAATCATAGTTAATTTTTGGACTCATAGATGTTGGCTAAAGTTCAGATTGTGGTTAGCTGTTTGACTAGCTGTATAAGGCAATGTTTCTCAACGTTTTTTGAGCCAAGGTACACTTTTTTTTCAAATTTTTTTGAGGCACAGTGTCTGCCGAAAATAAAAATAAAAAATCCTAATACCAGTTCAAGATTTTTGTTTTATCATATTGCATTAATCGACAGTATAAAGTTTGTTACCATGGTTTCAAGAGGTAATACCATAATGTACTATGGATGTACCATAACTATATTTTTTCTTTTTTTTCTTTTTAGAAAACAAGATTTCTAAAAACTTAACCATTATAATGAGCAAATGTTATATAAAACTTTTTTTATGGCCTTCTAACTTTTGTTAATTTATTACAATTGGAATCTGTAAATGTATGTGCAGGAATTTCGCTTTATTTGATGTATTTTGTTATTTTTATGTGTAAATTTAAACAGCTTCTACTTTATATTTCTGTTTTTTTTGGGGGGGGTAGTCATGATTACTGATTTGACTCACCTGTGGCCGCTCCTTTGGCGCCAACTGCCTCGGACTCTGATTGGCTACCTGTCCCCTTTTGTCAGTCCGTCTGCTAACCTCAGTTAACACTAGACAAGCCTTTTTTTTTTCGACCCTGACTCCCACCTGTTTTTTGCTCCTGTCTGTCCCCCGGCTTCGACCCGTTTTTGTCCTCGACCACGTCTAATCTCCTTTCCAGGCTTCCGACTCGCTTCCGACCCCAACCACGTTTTTGCTCTCCTGTCCCGGCTACTGACCCGTTTTTCGTAACCGACACCGCCATCGCTCGCCACGGAACATCCATTTCCGCGTTCAGAACGACCTGCTTCCCGCGTCCAGCAATCACCGAGTCGTGGGCGCAACCTTTTTTTCTTCTTCCAATAAAACTTGTGAGAAACGCAATGCAAGTGGGTCCTGTCTCCGTTCTGGTCTTAACAGGGGTAGTGGGAATTATTTTGTGCAAAGTTAAAATTGGGTAATTTTCTGTGGAACACTCCACAAAGTCTCACACTAGTGTGCCCTGGCACACTGATCGGAAGAAAAAACTGGCGTAAAGTATAGGAAACCTACAACTATTGTTATTTTTTGTGTAAATCCATTATGAAGGCTAAATCCCATGTCAGAGCAGGCAGTGGCAATATGAACTATGCTCACTGTGTTTTTTCCTTTTTTTGGTTTTGTTTTAGGGAACCTTTCTGTTCTCATTGGTCAAATTCAAACCTCTAAAGTTCAACAACACCATTGAGTATCCTTGGTGGGGTTACGCTCTGGGCTGGTGGTTCACTCTGTCTTCCACTCTCAACGTTCCTTTATTTATGGTGTACAACTTGATGACCACTCCGGGTACACTTCGTCAGGTAAATTTTCAATACGATTTGATCATGAAATGTTTTTCTTTGAGGGTTCCAGTAAATATTCAATATTCTCTCTTGATAGAGGTTTGCCATCCTTTGCACTCCATCTGAAGATCGTCAGTCATCTAAGTCGGACAAGAATTTATCCGAACTGTACAACTTGAGGCACAAAACAGAGGTTGGGTTTTAAAAAAATAACCTTTGTTGTTTTTTAATTCCAAACTTGACATTCAGTCTGGTTTTCTACTTTCAAACAACAAGCTAAAGTATAGCAGTTGTTTTTTTAAAACAACCATGGAGTCAATTCCTCCTTGTTTGTCCATTTCTATCCTCCAATATGTGATGGTTTACATAAAGGGAATTTGTATTTACTTTCTGATAAAGATGTTGCCAAAATGCAACCAAGTTGATGATATTAATGTGTGGGGAATTGGATATTTAATTATTGAGAATTAGAACACAACCTGGCACAGGATCCAACAATGACAAATTCATTGTCAGTACTGCACAACCTTAGAAATAGAAAACAAATATTTTTAACTCGGGCCAATGAGCCAGCAACAGCCTTTTGCCGTTTTGCCTTAACCTTTTAAATGATTGCAAAAATTGTTATCACTACTCTGGATATTTACACAAAAGGCAAATAAGCATCCCAATGGAATTATTCCTAAATTAAACATTTATGACTCCAGAAATGATTTGTTTTTACCAGAATCCCACTAACACCACAAAACTCTAAAACTAAAAAAAAAAACTATCACTCCTTGAGAGAGTTAATGACAAGTTGACAAGTTGAATGACTGACAAAGCCAGTCCTGTAGGGCTTATTACTTCTTTTTGTTTTTCATTTCATTTTTTTACTGTCGGGACCAATCTAAGTAAAGTCATACAATTTAAAGTTAAAAAGTATCTAATTTAAGGTATTTCTTCTGGGTTTGTAAACCCAAAGTGGTGAGTCATGTTGAACCTAAGACCTCAGGGGGGTTAAAATGCAATAAGATTTCAAATAATACATTCAAAATCTCATTTTGGCAGGAAAATAACCCAGAAATTAAGTAATTTTGTTTTAGAACAAGCCTCAGATTTGGGTTATTTAAGTAAACCTGCAAAATGTAATAATTTTATTTCAAGTTATAGGGAAATTATTTCGTTTATGTAACTGGAGGAAATCTGGTCATTTCATTTTGTTTTCGTTATTATTATTTTTAAAATGTTTTATTTTGTGCAACACGACGCCAAAAATTGAGGTTGTATAGTAATAAACAACCCCCCAGACAAGTTTCGGTTGTGTCATACAAATGACCTTTGCTTTTTTTTTTTTTTTTTACAGAACAACTAATTCAGTTGTAATTGAATTGATCCAATTCATGGACTGGTAAATTTATTGTTTGTTTTGAGTGTTTTTGATCCAATGCTCCACTCAATAACTCGTAATTGCACTTAACTCAATTTAGTTCAATCATGAAAGCAAACCGTAACATCCTAAATGTATGATGTTGTAACAATCGCATGTTTCCTGAAATCCTAAAACCAAATGTGCCTACCGAAATCCGCCATGGTATGATTGGCTTCTAAATCATCTTTTCTGATATATTGTGTGATTTAAACATTGAAGGGCTCCTGTCTGGACTTACAATTACTCTACAAATTGCACATTGGGAAATATATTTTTGTAACCATTAAATAGAGTATATTTTTGTAATTCATTTGTTACCAGGCTTGGAGAGTGGCGGAAGACATGTAAATCCGTTACATTTCGTGGTAACAAACAAGAATAGAAAAATAGTACTGTGCTACAGTTACAGAAAACTAAAATCTTTTTATGTTGCATAATGGAAGATTTCACAAGTTTCTCTAATAATCATGATTGGTCTTTAAAAAAGAGTAGACAAAAAACCCACAATTTACCTTAAAGCAGTTGCGGTTCTACACTCAATTATTCCCTGGGCATGACCCCATCCAAGTGCCTCCTACTCCCAGCCAAGACACATTTTACACAAATGGAAGAGGTAGATATATTTGTCAAATGCTTAAAACAAAAAATATAGATACGCTATTTACATACATAGTTGTAGGTGATAGGAATGAGTGGAGAGGTGTTGTGAAAGGATAGTGGGATATTTGAACGCGTTCTAAGGGATGGGCAGGGATCCGGTATGATGCGGCAGGGGTAAATCAGTGAAAGCTGTCGGGCTCTGCTGTTGAACAGAAGAGTGTGTTGTGTCACCCTGACCCGAGTTACATGTTTTCTTGTGTCCCGTTTCATTTGGAGGGACGAAAACAACCAACTTGGATGTCGAGGTGCTTAACGTGTTTGGGTGTTTGGGCATTTGGGTTGGCCATGGTGCAAAAATGGATGTGTGTGTTTTTTTTGCTACTTTTTATTTTCATTTTAATTTTTTCAATTTTCTTTTATTTTCTTTATTTTTTTTGTATGTGGTGTCTTGCTGTCAGTCACCCCTCACGAGGGATATGACCAGGGTAGATAGATAGATAGATAGATAGATGTACATAGCAAAGACAAATGCTTAAATGAGAAATACAAATACACTTTATACATGAAAATGTACTTATCCATCCAATCACACATGCACACATTACCTACATTTAAAAACACAATAAAGTGTAGTAGTATAATGAATGGAAAACACAAACTTAAACCTGACCCTTCTGACTTTCCTTGATACATCATTGATAATATCGTCATAAGCAATCTGCCCCTCTATTTTGTGTATAATGCTGATGGCAGCAAGACAAGTAAGTTGTTCCTGAGACATGGTTGACCTCAGTCTTCCAGACTTGAGAAACTAGTCAAAACTTTGTTTCTGTCATGATTACTGATTAGTATTACCTGTGCCCGCTCATTTGGCGCCAGCCGCTGCGGCCTACCTGATTGGTTCCCTGTCCTTTTTTAATCCCAGTCCGTCAACGTACCTCTGTTGTTACAAGGCAAGCATTTTGACCCTGACTCCCGCCTGTCCCGTTTTTGCACCCCGTCCGTTGCTGATCTCCCCGTTTGTCTCCGGCTCCGACCTGTTTTTGATCCCGACCACGTTTGCCCTTCTGTCCCGGCTTACGATCCCTACCACGTTTTTGCATTCCTGTCCCAGCTATCGACCTGTTTTTCCGTCCTTGACGCCGCTACGGAAGATAGACTTCCGTATTCGGATCACGATCCGATTGCATGGGCGTCTTGACTCCCGCTCCAGCGAGCACCGGATCGCAGCCGCTGCCCTTCCTCTTTCTATCAATAAACTTGTGGTTAACGCTACACATTTGGGTCCTGATTCAGTTCTGGTCGTGACGGTTTCCACATTTTCTAATGTGGATAACCTCTCGTAAATGGCTGATGTGGCTTCTGCCTCAAAAACAATATTGACAAATTCAATCTTCCACTTTTTAAGTGCATCACTGAGTGGCTCATCATGGGCTTCATATGCAGAGTGGTGCTTTGTAGACCTCAGCCTTTTTCCCCGAAGCAGCCGCCACATTCATGCCAATTTGATGCATTTAGCGCAATTCAGAAAAATAAGCAGCAAATGGCCTGTGTTTTCAAAGTTTTGAATCATGTGCATTATTTAGAAGACAGAGGCCACCAACTTATTATTTAATATATAGTAAGACAGGTAATCCCCTTGACCCCCGCCGTTCATTTTGAGCAAACCATGTAGAGGTAGAGTAGGAAGTGTCCCCCCTTGCTCCCCGCGTCAGTCTCTACCCACCTTTGCAGCGAGAGTTGGCTTCAAAGCTGCAACGAAGGGGCGCCTATTCGACAAGATGCTAAGTATTGTCATAGATAATACAAAACCATTTAGACGCGCACATTTGTTATTATCATTTTTGTCTTTGGGGAAGTTCTCATACCACCTCCACGCCCCTCCCCACATGCATCATGATAAAATTGCTGCCCCTGGCGGCCGCCTCCCCCCCTCGCCCATGCCTAGAACCGCCACTGCCTTAAAGTAACTAAAGGTAATGAAGTTAACAGTAAATGTTATTGTACTTGGATTATGTTACTGGTTATTGTGGGCTTTTTTTTACTAGTAACTGTATCGGAATACATTCCCGAAGTAATCCTCCCAACCCTGTTTGAAACAGTATTGTTTTCGTGTTGTTTTTTTTCAATGAAATGATTTCACTGATTCACTCAGAATTTTGTAAATGTGTCATTTTTACACGCTATCTAATTTATCTGTTTGATCATGATATAACATGACGGTGCCGTGATATGAAATTTGTATTGAAAAGCTGGAATAAAGTATAACTCATTTTTGTGTCTGATACTTAAGGAAATCATGGATGTAACCACAATGTTGCCTGTCTCATTGTTAGATGATGAGCAATTTTTAAAAATGTCATTTGAATTATTTGAAATAAAACATAGTCTCTGGGAAGTGGTTGTTCATCAACATCACTGGTATTTTGCTATCTGCATGTACAGCTACTTGTGACAGGCATGAGTTGAATTGTTTTAAAGGTTCGGGAATCGTGAAAAATCTTAAAATGTCGCCTAATAATTTGGTATGTACAATACCATATTTTTTTTCAGAGCATTTAACTCTCGAATTGTCATCAATACCGATAACAGTACTGGTACAGGGGTCTCAAAGTGGTGCCCCCGGGCATCAGGCAACCCCCTAAGATAGGGGGCTCCAACATTGAACCCGTGACACCAGGGTGCCACATAGGACAGCTAAGGTGCCCGCGGGCCTGTTTTAAAAATAGTTCACTGCAAAGTTGTTGTGGTTTTCAAATTAAATGTTGTTTTATTGGGTTACTCAGTCTATCCAATAATTAACCTGGTAATAACAAGGTACCGTAAATTCCGGACTATAGAGCGCACCTGATTATAAGCCGCACCCACCACATTTAAAGAAGAAAATCGATTTTGTACTTACACAAGCGGCACCCGTATATGAGCCGCATACGCCCTCATTAAAAAATGTAACACAAACACAAAATTAACCCTAACCCGACTTTAAGTACAGAGTCCAAAAATCACAGCTGGCAAAACTAACCGAAAATGATAACGGTACTTAAGGTTTGATGCAGACCGGCAGAGTCCGGGTCTTGTTGAAAGTAATCCAAAGAAAAAAGTGTATATTTCCAATGGTAAGGGTGGGGAAAAGATATCCACTATTGTCCGCCGTGTCCACAAATGCTCACCTTTACCGGTCCCCACTTCCCGTCAGCCCGCGTTTGCTACGCCCCTTCTTTTTAAATCGCCCGTCCAAAACATATCAGAATAAGTGTCCAAAATAAATACATTACATAAATATACAGTTGCAAATACATATTATACATGGTTACACAGATTTACAAAGAAAGACAGTACACAGAGAGAGTTTTTAAAGCTTTAATAATAATAATATAACTTTCATCCGAGCAGTTAATGGTAGCAACACGCTCTCAACACAGTAAACGGGTCTGCTAAAAAAACATACCGTACTTGTAAAAATCATGGTAAACCGTCCTCATCTTCCTCCTTAGAACTGAAGCCATCAAAGATGTCTTCCTCAGTGTCAGAAAGAAACTTTTTTCATATCGACGTCGTCCCACGCTCCCGCAGCAGGTGTTATACAGAGAAATGCATCCACTGTCGCGGGAGCGCGCACACGTCACTCCCGCTACTACAACCACTTTTACGTACCTCGTTTTATCTCACTTTTATATCTGTTGATGATTTGACAGTTCGTTTCAGCATAATAAGCTTTATGGTAGAGTGCATAACAGTTTAAATACGAGTGATTTGAGTCGAAAAAGGCAAAATAAACACGTTACCTGCTCAAAAGTGGTTTATATATGGTGTGCATTACCGTTCGATTACATTCACAACAAATACAAGACAGAAGGGTTTAAGTTGTATTACATTCCCAACCAATGCAAGACGAAGTGGTCTTGGATATATTTTCGCCATTACATTCCCTAAAAGTGAGATAAAAGGAGGTAAAAGTGGTTTTAGTAGCGGGAGTGACGTGTGCGCACTCCAGCGACAGAGGATGCAATTCTCGGCATGAACCCGTTGGTGATGGTGGATTTTTTTGATGCTGCCCCACGCTGTCAGGATCCACTGGCAGACTTGCGACAAAGTTGCCTTTCGCATGCGGCCAGTTTTAGTGAAGTTGCAGTCTTCCTCGTCGCATATATTCCACCGGTCTAAATCTTACCTTTTGTACTCGAGCGCCGCTGGCGGTCGTTAGAAAAATTACATAAATTGGCCGCATCACTGAATAAACTGCAGGGTTGAAAGATTGGGGGAAAAGTAGCGGTTTATAGTCCGGAATTTACGGTATTTTAAAAATGAATATCAAACTGGGTGCTCTTTGCGCTGATTAGTAACAAAGTGTAGCTCTCAGGTTGGAGAGAGGCGGAAGTTTTTGTGTTGCTAACGTCGTCGCGACTACGCGATCGATTCAAATTCCTACTATAGCAGAATTCTGGACTGAGATTATTTATCTTGAACAGCTGAAAAGTAACGGGTAATTATCTCGGACGATTGGTGTAAGGTAAGTGCCGCGCACAATTGTTTTACAGTCGCGCTGCTACCGATCGCTGCTACCGATCGCTGCAACCCCTCCCACGGCTGCTAAGACGCTGTTCGGCTTCCGACTGCTCACAAGTGAGTATGGGTTGTTGGAAAGGTTTAGAGGGACGTGTCCGTGAGCTAGAGCAGTTTAAAGGGAAAATGTTAGGTGCCGCGGACACCACTGCTAGCGTGGGTTGTAGCGAACCTGCTAGTCCGGTTAGCATTAGCCCTAAACGGCATGCTAATCGCGGTGAGCCAATCCAGACACGTAATAAATTCAGCCCCCTAGCTAGTCTCACTCCACCCCGGTCTACTGGCTCCCGCAACCTAGTTATAGGTGACTCCATCACCCGTAACAAAGTTTAGCACCCCAGCCACGGTTATGTGTATTTCTGGGGCTAAAGCACCCGACATTGAGGCTAATTTGAGGGAGCTGACATGTAAATCTAGACACCAGGACAGGGCTAGCTACACTGATATAGTCATTCACGTCGGCTCTAATAATACTAAAATGAGGCAATCTGAGATTACAAAGAAAATATTGTTAGGACCTGTATTCTTGCCAGAAAGATGAGTCGGCATCGAGTAATTGTCTCTGGCCCCTTGCCTGCGAGAGTCAATGATGAGAGGTTTAGCAGTCTAGTCTCGCTAAACCGGTGGCGGCAAGTTAGAATAGAATAGAATATACCTTTATTGTCATTGTTACAAATGGGCTAACATATTGTGACAACGAAATTGGGCATGACACTCCAGTTTTACACATTCAAGTGAGGTCTGAGCAAGAAGATAAAGGAACAGAGAAGATAATGTTATAAGACAAGGGGGATAAGGCTATAGTTATAATTTACATGGTATTTACACAAGAAATGTCGGCATGTGGGATGTTACATACAGGGTTGTCGTGATAACGTCGGTATCGTGACGGTTGTGCAATATTGCATTTGGTGCAAAGTCATCATAGTGCAAAAATAGTCAGCATGAAACAGGAAATGGTCAGACATTGTGCAATTTGAGCATTAAACGTAGTGCAGTCGACATGTGCAAGAAAAAGACATGAGTAACATTATATTCGTATGAGGTAGTGTTTTTTTTTTTTTTTTTTTTTTTGTGTGCGGTGTCTGTTTGAGCAGTGAACAGACATAGTGCAGACAGCATGTACGTGAGTACCATTTTACATACGTGTGAGGTAGTTTTTTTGCAACAGTTTTCAGTTTTTTGTGCGGTGTCTGTTTAGGGTGGTAATGGCTGTGGGGAAGAAACTGTCTCTGAGTCTGTTCGTTTTTGCTTTGTGTGACCTGTAGCGCTTGCCGGAAGGCAGCAGGTCGAAGAGATGGTGGCCGGGGTGAGAAAAGTCCTTGATGATGTTTTCTGCTCTGCTGAGGTAGCGAGAGCAGGCAATGTCCTCCAGACTGGGCAGAGAGCAGCAGACGATTCTCTGGGCTGTTTTGATGATCCTCAAAAGTTTCTGTAGTCAGCAGGGAATTAGATGTGTGGATTGCTGGCCTGCTTTCTGGGTCGACCTGACCTGCTGAGGAGAGACGGCCTTCACCCTAACTGGGAAGGTGCTCTCACTCTTTCTAAAAATATATATTACTGTTTAAGCCTTCCATGACAGGGTACACTAGTGCAGGCCAGGTCACAAGTGATTAGTGAACCTGTAACCACAGGTGTGGAGTCTGTATTGCTAGACCTGACTAGCGCTATGCTAGATTCATGCAATTCACATAGTTTTTGTAGTTTAGAGCGTTCCATTGCCTGCACCACACACCCTAATCTGTACTCTTCTATAGCATCTTCTGTGCTTCTTACCTCTGATTCTCCCTTGTTAGGTGAGGAGGGAGAAGAAATAACATTATTTTCTACCACTAGTTGCTACTCCACCTGCCAACAATATTCCTGTGGTATGGAATTTGGGCCGCATCTGCCGCCATGCAAAGCACAAGACCTGGAACTGGCAGTATAATCCTGTGGAGGTTACCACTAAAGTTACCATTAAGGTTCAAAACTCTGGAAAAGGCTCAGCTCAGTCCACAGTGCTGAAGCTTGGCCTTCTGAATATTAGATCAATAGCCTCCAAAGCTTTACTTGTCAATGACCTTATTAATGAACACAATCTTAACCGTATTGGCCTTTGTGGGACCTGGTTAAAACCAAATGAGTTTGTAGGGTTAAATGAGGCTGCTCCCCCTAACTTTGTGAGTCTGCACTTGGCACGACTATGCAAAAAAGGTGGAGGCGTTGCTCTTATATCGGAAAGCAAGTTGAAATTTACTCCTGGTACCCATACTGTCTTTTAAACATTTGAAGCAATTCTTATGAGGTCCTTAATGTCAACACCAATTTATGTAGTTGTTGTGTATCGCCCACCTGGACCATACTCAAATTTTTTGGATGAATTTTCGGAACTGTTAACAGACTTAGTAATTTAAGCGGCTATTGTTGTAATTATTGGTGATTTTAATGTTGACATAAACTCCCCATCAAATTCACTTTGCTTTTAAGTCAACTTTTTTAAAGTCACTGATTGATACATTGGGTTTCAATCAAATAGTTGATGTGCACACTCATAAAGATGGGAACACTCTAGATCTTGTTCTGACCCAGGGTGTAGTAGCCTCAAATGTTACAGTGTTACCGTATCCTAATGCCATCTCTGACACTATCTTAAGTGTGAGGTGCTGTTTAATGTTTACTGTGATAAGGAAAATTTAAGGTTTTATCTGTCGCAATATCCGCCCTACAACGGCATTAACTTTTAAAGAACTATTACCTACGGTAACTGCAGCCTTCCCTTCGTACACTAGGTTTGTTGACTCACTTACAAACAACTTTAATACTGCTTTGGTTTACCGAAGTTGCAGGAAACTTGAACGAAAATGAGAGCTGGAGGTCTTCCGACTGGCCTCATGTGACAGCTTGCTGAAATATAAAGTAGCTCTTGCCTCAGCTAAAGCATCGTTTTTTTTCCAAGATTATCGTTATAAATAAGATTAATCGAAATTTTTGTTTGACACAATGGCGAAACTTACCAGACAACAACTTAACCCAAATAGTTCTACTTATTCTGCTAATGACTTTATGGAATTTTTAATGAAAAGATTCAACTCATCAGGAATGAAATTTTAAATGAACGTTCTGTAACCTCGTCCTACCTCAAAGATGTGGAGGTGTTAGGTAAGGACCGTGTCGGCGGTTGTTCAGAAACATTCTCCAGTTTCAATGATTTGTCCCTTGATAGTCTAACACAGATGGTCAGTAGGGCCAAACAAACTACTTGCCTGCATGATCCATTTGCAGCTTCACTGGTGAAGGATCTGTTTGGGATCTTAGGACCATCAGTTTTAAATATTATTAATATATTGCTATCCTCGGGTATTGTTTCTGTAGCCTTCAAGTCTGCCGCCATTAAACCCACGCTTAAGCTACCTAGCCTTGACCCAGAAAGCCTAGGTAATTATAGGCCAGTGTCAAATCTGCCATTTTTTGCAATATTACTTGTAAAGGTCATTGCACAGCAGCTAAATGACTTCATATCAGAAAATAACCTCTTTGAAACTGTCCAGTCAGCATTTAGGGCAAATCACTCTACTGAGACAGCCCTGGCTAAAGTAACCAATGATCCCCTTTTAGCAATTGATTCCGGTGCCTCATCAATGTTACTGCTGCTGGATCTCAGTGCTGCTTTTGATACTGTCGACCACAACATATTACTTGTTCGTCTGGAATGCATTGGTATCTCAGGAACTGTACTCTCGTGGTGTAAGTCCCACCTGTCAGACAGGATGCAATGTGTTAACTATGGCAATCTGACCTCTAAACAATCTAATGTCCCCTGTGGTGTTCCACAGGGCTCTGTACTTGGCCCCCTTCTTTTTAGCATTTATATGCTTCCGCTTGGTGACATTATCCGCAAGTATAATATTAGTTTCCATTGCAATGCAGATGACACTCAACTGTATGTGCCACTGGAGACAACTGAACAGTTACGTTGGAGAAATCTGGAGGCTTGCCTTACTGAGATTCAAAGATGGATGTCACTTAATTTTTTGCGCCTTAACCCAGAAAAAACTGAAATGTTGATTATTGGTCCAGCTCATTGTCCTGAGTTGTTTTCAAACACTGCCCTGAACCTAGACAAAAGTAATATCACCCATAGTAACTCGGTCAAAAATCTAGGTTTTATATTTGATCCTAATCTGTCGTTTCAGTCACACGTGAAAAATATGACTAGAATAGTTTTGTACTACCTCCATAATATTGCGAAGATTCGGTCGATGCTCTCCCAATCAGATGCAGAGGTTTTAATTCATGTGTTTATTACTTCTCGGCTTGATTACTGTAATGTATTGCTTTCTGGTTTCCCCATGTCCAGCATCAAAAGTTTGCAGCTGGTTTAGCATGCGTCAGCTAGACTTTGACTAAGACAAAAAAATTGGAGCACATTACTCCTGCATTGGCCAACTTGCACTGGCTCCCAGTCCACTTAATATGTGACTTTAAGGTTCTCTTATTAACGTACAGATGTTTTCATGGAATTGCACCGTCTTATCTCTCTGATTTGATTTCCCCTTATGTTCCTGCACGGAGTCTGTGTTAGGAAAATGCCGGTCTGCTTGTGACTCCGAGAGCCAAGAAGTCTGTAGGCTTGAGAGCGTTCTCCATCCAGGCTCCGGTGCTATGGAATGCCCTGCCTCCTGATATAAGATCTGCAACCTCAATGGAAGTTTTTAAATCAAGACTTAAGACACACTTCTATTCCAAAGCTTATGGTTGATGCCCACCTCATATTCTGTATTGTCCTGTCTTTTTCCAACTTCCTGCCTGGTGATGATACGAAGGAGAAGGACGATTTGAGATGAGTCAGCGGACCAGCGTCTGACCTGAAACATGTCAACGCCTGCATTTACCAGCTGGCAGAGATGGGAAGCTGCGTCGTGGCCGTTATAGACTTTCTGGACTAGTTTACTGGCTGAGGGCGTCGTTGCTGTCATGTACTTTCCGGACAAATTTTCAACATGTTACCTAGTGTTTACTATGTTTGTGTACTGTAATGCTAAATCTAATTCACCCTGGTCATCCTGATAGGGGGATACCACTTGTGAGGTCCCTTCTTAAGGTTTCTCTTCTTCCTCACACTGAGGTTTTGAGTTGTTCCGTGCCCGCATGTTGGTTTATATTGGTTTAAGTCCCCAACATTTTTAATAAAACGCTCTGAAATAAAAGAAGACATAGAGAATCGGTCATTGAGAATTGGTTATTTTATTAATCATTATCATGAGAGCGGCGGAGACCAGGCTGTTACAAATCTCCTCCCCGCTCTGAAGACGTCTCTGAACCCTCCCTTCCAATAATAAGGTTCTTGGAGAAAAACAACTTGAGTTATGGCATGCACAGGTCAGGGTGCACCCACTGGAATGTGAAAGAGACAGAAACAAAAAAACAACTCATGGCCTTGAAGAACAGCTTACGGCTGAAAACTACAAAAAGGGCTGAGAACACTTGTAACATATTAATGTCAACTGTAGGATAAATATATGTATATAATTCCAACAGTTGAAGATCTGGTAATTGTGTAATTGTAATCCTGTGCAGTCTTTTGAGACATTTTTGTGATTAAGGACTCTAAATAAATGTGACTTGACTTGACTTAAGACCACCTGAGTAGCCCGCAGACTGGTTCTGAAAATATAAAATGGCTCAGTAATTTTCAATGACATTTTATTTCTACCTGTCACGATGTTTAGTAGTTTGTTTTTACGGTTCACAGATCCTATAACTACCCGGGTTGTCAGGGAACCACTTCCTGTAGTGTGTTTTGGGCAAGCCCATTCATCACCAGGCTATTTTTGGGAGGTTTGCTCCTCATATGATACAGTTGATGCTAATTTGTCATTCCCTTATTTTAGGTTGTTAAATGGCCACTAAAGGTCATTGGTACTGTTACTGTCTGTGTTCACCACAGATGCCTGCTATCAGTGTCCAGCAGATAAGAAATGGTATCAAATGATCATATTTCATTCAGTGTTGAAATTATTTGTTATTTAATGGGATGAGGTTTTTCTTTTTCATAATGTCTGAATTTTCACATATTATGAATATTATTATTGCAATTAGTATGTAACATTACTATGCTGAACATCTCCAGATATAGTGAGGCACTCCATTCTCTTGCCTCGTGGCAGAGGGCGATAATGAGACCAAGAATTCTGATTTGGCGCACATCTTAGACCCAATCAATTTAATTAGTGATAGTCTTAGCAAGCTAACAGCAAACCAGGCCATCCAGTATTATTTTTTTCTTATTGTATGGACTTTCACAAGTGAGGATTACCTAATGTATTGATGTTTTTATTCAAAAGCAAAACATGGACTTAATTCCTAACTTAAGTTTAGACAATAAAAGGGTTGTTTTTTATGCTAGTTCATAATTTGCTTTATTCTTCTGCCAATAAAATAACGAATAAGATGTTGGTTCATTTATTTGACTGTGTCATGATTACCGATGTGATGCACCTGTGCCCTCTCCTTTGTCGCAACTGCCTTGGACTCTGATTGGCTCCCTGTCCCTATTTAAACCCACTCCTTTCTGTCACCTGTTGTCAGTCCGTCTACAAACCTCAGTTTAATCCAGGCAAGCCTTTTTTGACTCAGACTCCTACCTGTTTTTGGTCTTCAACCCGTTTTTGATCCTGACCACGTCTACTCTCCTCGCCTGGATTCCGACTCGATTTTGATCCCGACCACGTTGTGTTGCTCCCCTGTTCCGGCTACTGACCCGTTTTTTCCGTTCCCGACACCACCATCGCTCGCCACGGAAGTCCCACTTCCGCGTTTAGAGCGACCTGCTTCCCGCGCCCAGCGATCACCTGATCGTGGGTGCAACCCTTTCCTTTCTCAGATTCAGATTCAGATCTACTTTATTGTCATTCTAGTACACGTGTATACAGAACGAAATGTCGATGCATCTGACCCCCACAGTTTCCTTGAATGTACAGATATAAATAAAGTTGTATTGTAATTGGCTACGTATAGTATTTTACCATAGTGCCGATAGTGCAAGAAGAGTAGCTAACCAGATGTGCAAAATGGGCAGTCAGGTTAACAAGTCAGGTACACAGTAACATTAACACTGTAACAATAACGCTGTAATTACCATAGTGCAGAGAGCAATGTGCAATGAGTGGCAAGCTATAAAAAACTGCCAGTAGTGCAAAAAGTCAGATTTAGCAGCCGTTTAGATTTAAGTTAACTATATGTTAGATTGACCATTTAACAGTCTAATGGCCAGGGGGACTAGACTATTGCGGAGCCTGGTGGTCCTGCACCGCATACTGCAGAACCTCTTCCCAGAGGCTAGCAGAGTGAACAGTCCATGATGGGGGTGAGAGGGGTCCCCGATAATGTTCTTAGCATGGGATAGGCAGCGCTTCTGGCCAATGTCCTGAATGGAGGGAAGTGTAGTCCCGATTATTTTCTCTGCTGTCCTCGTTACCCTCCTCACACTACCCCAGTCGGTAGCGCTGCAGCCTCCACACCACACAGAGATACAGCTGGTCAGGATACTCTCTATGGTGCCCCTGTAGAATGTGATGAGGGAGGGTGGGGGCAGGTGGGCTCTCCTCATCCTCCGCAGGAAGTACAGGCGCTGCTGTGCCCTCTTAACCAGTGATGCAGTGTTCACGGACCAGGTGAGTTTGTTTGTATTAATAAAACTGAGAGAAACGTAACGAAAGTGGGTCCTGTCCCCATTCTGGTCCTGACAGACTGTGCCTCACCAGACGCAAACCTCACTGCCCCATTCACAATAAAGATATTGTAGCAGTGATGTGCATTACAGAAAGTATTGCAAATGTACTCCGAATATTTCCAACATACCCGTACTTTTTTATCAGAGCACTGCTGAATGAAATCCATCTTTGTAAATATAAATGTTTATTCATTTTTGAAGTGCAAGAAAAGTACAAATAAAAAAATATATAACACTCAACATGAAAGGTACCTTACATCATTTCTGTCTGTAAGAAGTTCTTTTGTAGTAATGCCAGGTTCAAACACAAAACACAACTGTGATGTTTACGCGTAAACATAAGAGGTCAAAACCTGTAGCTTCCATTCAAACCCAATTGGAAGGCTACTTTTTGGGACAGATATTTTTACCTTTGATTATTTTTGCCAATTTGTGACTTTTTGTGGGGGAGTGGTTATGAAAAATGAAACAAGTGTAATCATTTAGAATAGAAAAGTACTTCATGCTCACATTCACTTTACAAATTGATTACAGCCATAGAAACATCTAAAAAACTAGTTTTTACCACTCACACAGCGACACGTTTAAGACAGCAAGGGTTTTTTGTACTGATTTTCAAACATATTTATGTCGATGTCTGATACTTTTCAAAATGTCGTCTGAACAAAGTGCATCGCGGCTAATAACATTCACGCTTAAAAAAAAACATTAAACATATTTATTTCATGAGGGTGACGCAGACAGCTGCTCGTCGTGTTTTCTCTCACGAAATGGAGAATTCGTCTCGATTCAATGTCTCTTTTTAACAGAGTGGTTACAACCAATCACAAAGCAACAATGTTTTGGTGGCGGGGTATTAAAAAAAACATCAGGAGTACACCTGTGTGCGAAGGTCTGGGCGATTTATCAATGTTGTTCACTTAATTATGTTTTTTTGAAAGAACAGCAAAATACAAAATCTACTAATTTAACTCAACGGCAGTCGCAGGCCGGTAACAATATTCTTATGCTTAATCGTCATTCACCAGTGTCGCTCAATCAGCTTTAAGTATCGTCTAGAATGTTTTTACCTTGACGCCATTTTGATATTTCACTTTCCCGCCTAAATTCACATTGGAATATTTCTGATGAAATGCCTCATTTAAAAGACCACGTTCCGAATAAAAATGGATAAGTCAACCACTGGACGTTACGAGATTTTCAAAGCTGTTGATCTGCATTTTTTATATAGCGCTTTTCAAGTCAATGACTTCTCAAAGCGCTTTACAATGTGCTCCACATTTCCCAAGAGCGGCCTTGCAGCCATGTAAGGCGCTAATCTGTTTATTGGGGGTGTTAGGGGGTTCATTAGGGGTTCACTTTTACATGAAACACGGACGAGCCGGGAATCGAACTGGGATCCCTTGATCCTAAGACGAGCGCTCTACCTCCTGAGCTACTGCCGCCCTGTTATATAGATTAAAACAATAATAATGACAACACAACATTTGGAACAACCACAAGTCTCAACATCATAAAAAAATGAAAAAGAAAAAGGATTCGATAAACATGCGCTACTGCAATATCTAACAAAAGAAAAAGAAAAGCCCATCGTTTAGGTAAAGTTAGGTAGCACGTTCACGCAACGCATACGTTTAAGTTCAGTGTTCATTTTTAAAGCTGCCACCAGTCTTTATCACCGCCATTGTCATTTTTAAATATGGTGCTAAATCATTCAGCAGAGGGAATTGGTAACATACCATTCAACTGTTATTGTCGGAAATAATTGGAGAACACAATACCGTGCTTTGATTTATTAAATCGCACCTTTGGCCAGATTTGTGAATTTATTTAATGTTGTAAACAAAGAAATATTCTTGTTTAGGGACAGTGTAGTTTAGACTTTAGCTGTGACTGTTAATACCATCCTCCCTTTAGTTTCGAGCAAATTGTGGCCAACAAAACAAAGTTTGGGGGATAAAATGCCATGCACCAGTTTGGCGCAGTGCCACTTGACGCCAGAAGTGTCAGTCATGAGTCAATAAAAGATAGGGAATACACAAGTGCAATTATCAGCTAATCGATAGAAAATTTTCCTGTCATATTGATTGGTCCTGATTTACCATAATTCCTACACCATAAGCGACTACTTTTTTTTCCGACAACGGGCCAAAATTAGCAAAAGAAGAGGATGTTAATTTCTGGTGTCAAAAATGAAGACGCTATCCCGATAAATATGTAGGAAGGTTTTTGAGTAGAATGGCACCGTGCTAGATTGCGAGGCTCATTTCGGCATGAGAAAAGATGCAACTCCATAAAGACACAGACCATTTCCGGCGTACAATAGAAGACAATGCGAGTTTTAGGCGTGCTCTAAGCGAAACAAAGCACGACACACACCAACGCAATTCTTTCTCTTTTTTTTCACACACTCATCATGCTAAGTACAAGAAGAAATGCTTATGATGCAGTTTTTAGATGGAACTCCAAGGATCAGTCCAACCTGGAGGGAATTAAGGTGCTACAGAAAATCTTGTTTATAAACGTTAACCCGGTGCAAAACGATTTTGTCACCGTTATTTCTGGCGCAGCCAATGTATGAAAAAAATGTTATAAAAGGAGGTGTTCTATTGTATGGAAAATCAGGTTGTTTAAATGCTTAGCCATTACTAATGTGATTACTGAAAGGGTCTCATGGTCGATTGGGCACAATGCGACGCTTTGATTCATGGATTTGTTAATACACCTACATTCGAGCAGGAAATAAATCAACTTCTCAGTTCTTTGAATATAGAATTTTCCTTGAATACATACTGCGCTACACCCACAAAAAAAAAAGACTAGTCGATATGTCTCAAGCTCGCATTTCGATTGACCGCGCTTGAGGTTATTCTATCTTTTTTGGCATTTTTTTTCAATTGTGCTTATTCCCCCTTCGCATTAAATGGCAGAAACAATGCGTCCTCGAGTATCCGAGGAATTGCGAATTTTGCAGAAAAAGAAGACATCAGTTGTGTTTTAAAGTCATCAGTGCACACACAACTTAAAACACGTTATCTGAAAAACAGATGGCACATTTCATTCAAGTGTCAGTCCAAAACACCCAATGGAGAAGGTCACTGATGTTCAAAGTTGGAAAAAAAAAGAGCCAAGATGAGCTGTCCTGAAGCCGCTCAGAAATGTTTATTTTGCTTTGGAATGGGAATATTGGAGGCTCCGCTTCCTGTCTTTTGCTTTTAGTTCCTCACTAATGTCACTTGCATTCCTCGCGATCCTGACTCCTTTGCCGTTTAATGCCCAGTTCGTTGCTCCACGTGTTTTCGTCCTGCGTCCTTTTCGTTCTCCCTTCCTGTTTGCAACAGATCACATAACACATTTGTGATTGCTTGTTTATTTAAGCAAAATATGGGGCGTAACCTATCTCTAAATCATTGACGTATTTTAAAAGGTGTGAGTGACAAAGCAGTGGTCCCCAACCTTTTCTGTACCACAAATCGGTTATATGTCTAACAATATTCTCGCGACCCGGCCCATTGTTAACATTACTGTTTGTAACAATAACCAAAACGATAAAAATAATAACAATTATAATACAAGGTTCTTACACCTGTATAATGGGCAAATTCAAGCACTTTCAAGGCCAATTTTTCCTGTTTCTTCAAGGTAAGAAATCCAGCGACAATCAAATGTTTTTTTTCTGTTGGCTTTGATGACTAAAATAAAATCGCAATCTTGTTACTAACACATACTAT
The DNA here is from genome assembly GCF_059441175.1 of Urocampus carinirostris. Classification (NCBI taxonomy): domain Eukaryota; kingdom Metazoa; phylum Chordata; class Actinopteri; order Syngnathiformes; family Syngnathidae; genus Urocampus; species Urocampus carinirostris. The sequence continues at coordinate 20,399,956 of NC_142354.1, forward strand.
GCATCTCGTCTTTGTGCTATTTTGCTCTGTTCTTATCTATAATCTACGATCTGTTTTTCAGAAGATCTGTGTCTAAATTGGTTAAATAGAATTGTAATTAGTCATCTTTTGTGTCATTTTTTTCATTTACAGCAAGAAGAGTTAAACTCGATAATGAGGACTGGAGCCAGCCACCATCTGTGTCATTTTTACACCCTTTTATTTTTGTTTATTTAAAGGTGTGGTCCATCAAGTCATATTGCTAGGAAACACTGCAATGGATATAATTGCAAGAATTTTCAAGCACTTAACCCAAAATTCAAGCACTTTGAGGATTTTAAATAGCCATACAACCCTGTAATAAGCCTAAATTCACTGGGTAATCACTAGACCACTAGATATGTAGATGAAATGGGAAAAGACATTCGATTTTATCTCACCATCACACTATTTTTACTCACGATACTTAAGACATGTTAGACTACAAATCTCTCAATTCTATTAACACTTGGAGACTATATAAAATAGAAATTCGCTCTGAAATATAGTAATAAACGCAAACAAGCACGATGAGGGAGCATTTTAATTTAAATCAGTGTAATCCGAACGGGCGGGAGTACTGTATTTATTCGTCTGTAACGCACATTAGATTTTATCTCACGATCCCACAATTCGTATTTACTGTATCAGAGACAAATGTTAGAGAATGTTGAAAACAAAGCCGTCCTAAAAGATTTTAGATAAAAGCAGAAAAGCACAACGAGTGAAACAAGCCTGTTGTGTATTTGCTGATGAAAAAATTATGGTAATGTACTACCATAAAACCTTGTGTACAACATGCAACCAAACTTTTGAGTTCTCTTGTGGTTAAAAGTGCTTTATGTATGATGTATAATGCAAAAAATATAAGGCATTTTTTTGTAAAATAAGGCAACTTTACTTTCTTTATTGTGCGGCGTGGTGCAGGTCCCCGGCCGAGTGGTTGCTAACCAATGACTGATTTAGGGGCCCTGTTTTAAATTGATGGAGATAAAAATTCAGCAGATGACCACAAGAGAGCAGTGTTGATATAAACAAAACAGCACCCACGGCCAAGGTTGCCTTTACATTTGTGGCTTCCTGAAATTGTTATAAATGATTTTATTATAACAGCAATGTAAATTGAAATAAAACAAAGGCACGATGCTTTGTTTTGTTTTATCCGACGACAATATGTAAATGGATCCTATCTTAATATTAAATTAGAAGTCAACACAAGCAAGAATGTAAATGTTCTCTGACAAACTCCTGATTGGTATTATCTTTAATTTAATTTAAAAAGTAAACCCAATTGTTGTTTTAACTTCAATTTCCCTTCTTACTTCAACTACACTAAATATCGGATTTAAGTATAATTTTGCAAAATGTCCTTTTCCAATCTAAATGCCTTTACACGCCATTCAAGCCATTTTGTTTGTTTTTACTTGAATGACGACGAAGATTTGAATTTTTTTGCATTCCATTTGAAGTAATGTATACCAGGTGGTCAAAAAAAATCAACAAAATGTAATTCATTTGAATTTCCTGCAGGTATTTTCATCAATATACTGCAGATGGGACGTCATTTGTATCTGGGTAAAACTTTTTATTGCATGATCATTATTATGTTGAGTCGTATGGCCCAGCCCTGTCCGAGATAACCAATCATCACTCTGCTACTCAAAATAATCAGACAAAAAACGCTTACCCCATTTGTTGACAGATTTTGCTTATCCTAAGTAGTATGTTTTCCCCCCTATTCTTTCAATTAGCTTTTCTACTGAAGATAACACTTTTATATTACTTTAAAGTAATAACAGGAAAAACATATCTACAAATTTGATATTTTGGTGCTATATTCCTGATTTTATTATAGTTTAAAATCATGTTTCATAATTTTGACTATTCTTTGAACTAGTGAGGTTGACATTTTACTACATTTAAAATTATTTTAAAGTAACATCACAAAAATTGATACTTATATTAGTAATGAGACTTATTTGTATTATTTTCAAATATTTGTAACTAGTTTGATAAAATACGAAAAATAAAATCACCAAAATTGTCTAAATTAAAAAAACATTCTATGATTAGTACAGTACTGAAAATCCATTCATCCAGTTTCTGCACCGCTTATCCTCACCAGGCTTGCTTGAGTGCTGGAGCACATCCCAGCTATCTTCAGGCAGTTGGCAGTGGACACCATCAACTAGTTGCATCAGTTGATAATAATTCTTAAATTTCAAAATAAATACCTAATGTTTCCTTTATCCAAAATCTTTTATTTATGCATGATTCTTTTTATTTTACAAGCAAAGCAATTACTTAAAACTCCTTGAAATTGGTAATATTTGGGCAATAAATATCTTTTTGCGGTGCATCTAAAAAGGAGGACGTTACATGAGCGACTGTAATGTCATCATAATGGACAGCAAGTTTCAAACTGGACGTAAGAACCAAGACTAACTATATTTACCTACCTCGTTGTCCCATTCTGCAAATTTTTGGAACATGTTGGCGTACGTCTTCTTATCCTGCTCGTGATATTCCTTCATTTTGCTTTGGCAGATGGAAATCTGTCCGCGGGCAGCTCGATTGGCAGGATTGACTTGGAGCACGCGTTGAAAATCCACCAAGGCCAGACTAAACTCGTTCCGGAAGAGCCGGGCCTCGCCTCGCCTGTATAAGGCCTTCTCATTGTTGCTGTCCAGCTCCAGCACCTTGGATATCCCGACAGCACAACAAATGTTAGTAATTGTGAACTGCGGCCGTCGACCATAGCATAGTTATAAAAAAAAATAAAAGGATAAAACAACGTTTAAATAAAATATTTTAAATTAGATAGGGAAATCATTGAAGTATATATTTGATCATACAACTAAATTATAAAATGAAATACATTATTTTAACTAGCTAACATCCATCCATCCATTATCTGCACCGCTTATCCTCAGTAGGGATCGCGGGGGGGCTGGAGCCGATCCCAGCTATCTTCGAGCAGTGGGCAGGGGACACCCTGAACTGGTTGCCGGCCAGTTTTAGGGCATAATTACCAAACAATTATTTCTTATTCCCCGTTTTAAAAAAACTTTGTAAAAAAAAAGCATTGTAGCAAGAACTAATAGCACGTCTTTCATCATTGCTGACTGCGGGCAGAACACGCACGCTGACGTAGACAACAGACAGGACCTGAACAGATTATCAGTAGGAATAGTTTGCAAGACATTGCTTAGAAAACCAAATCTCCCTCTTTCTTCCTTTTGACCCCGACCCTGTGACGGTGTGATTCCCAATGGACGAAAAAAAACAACGTTCCAGACAAGTTTTGGCCACATTCCTTCCTGCAAAATTCCTCGATTCCTGATTTTCTGATTTATCATAGAGCTTTACATCAAGTTCGTGGTAGGAATTGGATTATTCCTTTAATCTTGACTGTGGCCTGCTGAACTTTGAGAAACTGGCAATACCCATGGATTTTTTATTCCCTGAATTGGAAAACAAAGAAAAGTGTTTTCTTTGGATTGGCATTGAATTCTGAAGAGTATTGTGTGTCTTTAAATTTCTGACACCAAAACATATTTAGGTTGATTCTAAAATCTATCTGTGCGCGTAAAAATACATTTTGCAACTAATAATAGGTTTATCAACTGAAATTAGGAGTCAATAACTAGTCATTAAACTGAAACAGAAATAAAACAGTTTTAATAAACCATGATTACCAAATTTAGGATTACTCATCCAACACCTTGATCCCTTACCGTTTCTGTATAATTTGCCTAAAATTCCAATCCAAGACATATCCAAAGTCAATTGTTCTTGAACCGTTTGGAGACGATGGACGATTTTGGTCTGTTTAGGAAGGTAAGACTGAACTTTTTTCCCAAATGAAATAATCACTGCAAGTGCTACTTACATTAAGTAATATTGAGTGTGAACACACAGAAAAAGCTCATTATTCTCGCCTGAATTTTTTTGGGGGCAATCAAATGCTTGCAGATGAGTGTAGCATGTGCATCTTAGCTGGAAAACAGGTGAGACAATAGCTTGAAACCTTAACTGGTACCTTGTCAAATTTGATCACACATTTTTCTAAGGGTGGGTCTTTATATAGCTATAAAAACTGCATCTGTGTATATTACTTTTGCAGTTTTTTTTTAGACATTTTGAGAAAGTTGTAATGTTTGACTTCCCTTTCCAAAAGTGAATCAATGATTGTGCACACTGACGTGTAATAATGAATGGCAAGTGACGTTACGCAAGTTTATTTTAGGGTCTAATTTAAATACAAAGTGAATATCTGTGTATTGTTCAGAACTTCATTGGCTAACCAAGGTGTCAACATTTTTATCGAGCACTATGGCTAAACATATTCTGAGATAAAGTAGGCGATCTGTTTCATCAATTCAGGCCCTTGTTGGTTATTACGGGCTGTGGACCGTAAAAAAACCCTGCTATTGGCAGAAAGTGGTGTCAATCAAAAGTTCAGAGGCTAACGGCCATATTGGAAATATCTGTTTTTTCATTTAGCAAAACGAACATGTTACAAAGAACGTCCAACGATGACTGCCCGTAGATGTAATTTGTGAGCTATGTCGGTTTCATAGTTTTTGGGTATCTTGTTTCAGACTGATGGTGAGGTTTCTGTGATGAGGGCACCTTTACAGTCATATCTTGAATCCCAAGAGTTTAAGCTTTCCAATGATATGTCGGCTATGTGGGCATGATGTATTTTAGTGACTGGTGACATTGTACAGACATATCTGTTCATCATAAATTCAGCGCCCCGCCGTCGGAACGTTAAGGGGTTACACCAAAAAGAGTGTTATTTTACTGTAACTTGTGTTAAATTTTGTCTATTGTCTTGCCCATTGGTCATTAAATATGTCAGCTTTTGTTCACATTAATTTTGACAGGTGTCCCCTCTTAGTTTTATTACTCATCAAACGTAGATCTACTAAAGTTGCTTTTCTCCCCTCTGTTTAACAGCATAGGTGCTACACTGGACTTGAGCAGACCTTGTTGCAGTTCTCCACCACCAGAGAGAAATCTTGAATGCGCAGGAAACACAGCGCCAAATTGAGGTGGGCTGACCGCAAAAAGTCATTAATCCGCTTCTGCTGCTCCAGTCCGTTACCAAACTCCATCTCAAGCCAAGAAACGATTCGTTGGTATTGGATTACCGCATGGTAATAGTGTTCTGCCTAAAACAACAACATTTTAGTGTTCAGATGAGAAAAAAACAAACGTAAAAGTGTAAGAATTGACCTTATAATATTGATTCCCTTTATGCTTGATTTCCACGGCCTGACTCATTTTTTCGTGCAAGTCCATCTCCCACGACTCTTTTGCCTTGATGCAGAGAATAGATTAGTCTTTTAATTGTATTTAAATAATACTACTGGATTTTTGATATGTTTTGTGATTACTTACCCTTTTAAAGTCATTGAGGGTAACCTCATAAACGATGTCTTTGTCAGGTCCAATTTTATATTCTGGTTTCCCTTTGTGTCCAAAACCGTACCTGCGAGGAATAAAAAAAAGCGTAAATGTTATGCTGCTTTCTTCATTTTGTTGTAAAATTTCTAGGAAATTCGATTTCTACCTGACATGATGTTTTAGTGGTTCACTGAGCCTATTTGAACTACAACCTTCTCGTAACAGAGTAACGACATTTTTTTAACTGATAGTTCGTCGCACCAATCAGTAACAAAAAGTAGCTCTCGGCTTCAAAAAGGTTGGTGACACCTGAAGTAAACTATTGATGATAATAAATGCCAACATTTTAAGTAATTATTTGAATAAATACGATCATAAATTAGGGATAAAAATAAATAAATTGAACTGAAAAGAATACACAAAATTAATGAATCCATGTTCCATGTAAAAATGAAAAACCGAATAATGAAAAAAAGATGAACAAAATACAAATGTTTAGTTTAAAGGGACAGTGGGCATTATTTGACTGCTAAATGTCATAGTATTGTGTAGAGGAACAGAAAACAAGTGTTTAGAAGCAGAAGAAAGAATACAAACTACGGATACTCAAAGTGACCAAAATGTATCATTTTACTTCTCAATTTTTTTGCTCAGCCTTTTAAGGGTTTACCTGTAGGAGCAAGATGGCGGACAATTACAGTTCCCTTCCGGTGAATTTCATGTCATGTCAGATAATTACTAATTTCTTGACCTATGAATATTTTAAATGATGCGCGTTTATATGACGGTTCATGTATTTTTTCTTAGAATTTTTAATCAATGTTGTTTTTACCACTAGGAGGCACTAAATAAAACACACTGCCCCTTTTGAATACTGAATTAATTTTATATCAGATTTTAGTTTCACTTTTGAATTCAATTGTATGTTCATTTATGTATATAGCTATTTATCTATTTTCACAGTTTTGGTTCTCCATAGTGACTGGCTGACAACTAGTTCAGGGTGAGGGATGGATGGATGGAAGGATGGATGAATGGATGGATGGATGGATAGATGGATGGTTCTCCATAGTAAACATTTAGTAGCTGAAAACACGACAGAAATCTTACTTTGCAGTCAAGTAGAGTATGCAACATTCTCCTTTCTGCATCTTGTCCATGGCGCGGTCCACTCCCAAAGGAACGCCTTTATCCTCCGACTCACTGACAACAAAGCTGACATCCCTGCAGTCAAACACTTGACCATCGCAGCTTCCCTCCAAATGCACTGAGTTCAGAAAGAAAACACGGGTTTCTGTTTAGCGTCGGCTAAAAATGTCACGGGTGCAAAACGATTCAAAATCTGTGAAAGCGATTACCGTCCACGACTGCACCCTCGTTGGGATTGAAGTAGCTGTCCCCTTTCACCTTTATCCTTCGTACGATGCCGCCATCGTCCGTGAGCATCTCTCCTAATTCGAACTTGAGTAGTTCAATCTGTTCAAATACAGATAATCACTCATCAGGTTTTTTTTATATAATAATACAGGTGTTGTGGTTGCAATTTGCTCAAAATCAAAACTTGTGCAAGGGAAGGTTAAGAGTGGGAGGTGAAAATACATAACAAAAACTATGTAGGAGTTGGCGCGTAAGAGACCATTTGCTGATGGGTAGATGATTTTTATTTGCATACCTGCCAACACTACCGGTGTATAGATTACACTAGTGCTATTCGCCCCATGAAAACGCCAACAGTTTTTTTTTTTAATAAATTTACAGCTTTCTCAAATTTCTTGAACAACAAAAAAATCTTGACGCAAGTCAAGTTTATCTGTGAAGCCCGTAATCACAAAGAGTCTCACAGATTATTGCAATCGACAGACTATTATTACACCATCCCCTGATCTAAAACCTACATGAGGGCAAGGAAAAATGTAGCTCCCTTAGCTTAGCCTCATGGCCCGAGCGACAGCCCCGCTTTTGTTTGCAATCCCTACGCCGTCTCTGCCGCTTCGAGACATGTACTTTAGTTGATGGCTGCTTTATTTTGAAGCCAGACTATTTTTGTGCATGACTGAACCACTCCAATTACATTATATTTGTTTTCTTCCAAGTTCGCCACTTCTTATTATAACCAAGGAACAGATAAGATTGGCTTGTCTGCAGTGCTAATGCTAGTGTAATAAAGCCAGAGTAGCATTGCTAGTGTGGTTCTTGCTTGGCTACATCTAGATTGAACTTGCATGTTCTTGGACTTTATTAATGGTTGGGTGTAAAAGTCACGATTGTGTCTGGGACAAAGCTTTTACCACCAACGAGAACATTTTTTTAGGTTCAACTATAATAAATCTTTAACAGTTTCAACATTGTAAAATCTCCCTTCAGTGAAAATTATAGGAACTATTAACTTTCAACTGAAAACAAAATGTAAAAAGTAGTATAATAAATTTAAACCAAAACAATATACACTTTTGAATTAATAAAATGAAACCATTAGCTAATTGTTTTAAAATTCACGATGTATAAATATCTCCACGTTGCAACATTAAATGTAGAAAAAGAAGCAGAAGAAATGAGCGGGAGAAGGACGACAAAGAAGTAGTTAGGGGACAAGGAGAAAGAAAAATATGAGACTGAGAAGGGGAGGATGAAAACTAGGAGAAAAGGAAAAGGAGAAACAAAACTGGGGGAGAAGAACAGAAGAAAAGAAGGATAGCAGAAGATAATGCAAAAAGAGGAAAGGGAGGACAAGATGGACAATATCAACAGGAAGAAGATAAGAAAAGTGAACAAGAAGGTGATGGAGAAGGGGAAGAAAGGAATGGGAAAAGGGAAGATGAGTGGGAGACCTAAAATAGGAGAAAAAGAAAATGGGGAGAAATGGAAATAAAAGTGGGGTACAAGAGCAGAAGAAAATAAGGATAGCAGAAGATAATTAAGGAAAGGGAGGAGGAAATGGAGAATTTCAACAGGACGAAGATAAGAAAAGTGAACAAGATGGCAATGGAGAAGGGAAGAAAGGAGTGGGATAAAGGAAGATGAGATGGATACCTAAAATAGGAGAAAAAGAAAATGGGGAGAAATGAAAATGAAAGTGGGGGACAAGAAGAAAAAAACAAACCCCATCTATGGGGCTGACGGGTAGTTTGAGTTGAGAGTAGTAGAAATAGAAGAAAAACGGAGAAATGAAAGTGGGGAAGAGAAAGAAGAGAAGAAAACGGCTAGAAAAGAATTAGGGGAAAGGGAGAAGGAAGTGAACAGGATAAAAGGTAAGAAAAAAGTGAACACATTGGAAAGGAAATAGAGGAGAAAAGGTAGAAGATAAATTGTAGAAATAAACTAGAAGAAAAGGAAGAAAAAAATTGTGGGTGAAGAAAAATGGATAGCAGAAGGGGATGAAGCAGATCAAGGAAAATAATGCTGAAAGAGAGGAAATGGATAAGATAAAAGGAAATTGGGAAGAAAGATGTGAACAACAAGGAAAGGCGATATAGAAGGAGAGGAAGAAAAAGGAAGATGAATAAAAGAGGTAAAAAAAGAAAGGGAGAAATTAAAATGTAGGAAGAGAAAAGAAACAAAGAAAAAGGATATCCGAAGAGAATTAAGGAGACGGAAAAGAGTGAGGAAAAGGGAGGAAGAAATTGAGACGATAAAATGAAAGTGGGAAAGAAGAAGTGAACAACAAGAGAAGGAAATGGAGAAGATCAAGACGTAAGGGACAAGTGGCAGAAGAGGGATCGGGGAAGGAGAAAGATAAAGTGAGAAGAAGAGTCTTTCAGCCGTTGAATTGGCACCAGTTTGTTTTTTATTTGTTTTATGAGCTCAATGGAATAACTTCATCTTCCATTCACTGCCAAAAGCCATCGGTGGCATCACGTCCCTACCTCAAAAAGCACATGTGAGTTGGGAGGAATTTTGTCCGGATTGCCCGCAGATCCGTAAGCGTATTCGGGTTTACACAGAAGTGTGCACACCTCTCCCCTTTGCATTGACAACACGCCCAAGTCCCAGGCTTTGAGGACTTGTCCTGTTGATACACAAGAAAAAGTATGTCAACCGTTAGATAGATAAATACTTTATTCATCCCCGCAAGTAAATTCACATTTCCAGCAGCGTCCCTGCGCTGAAGAACAAAACAATAAGGCAAAAAGAATACAATACACAAATACCCAATGCGACGTGTTAATACCCAATGTAGCGTGTTTGAGTATCTAGAAAGTGCTAGGGGTGTAGTTTAATGTGGGCCTTTACTCCGCCGGGTGGAGTTAAAGAGCCTCATGGCATGAGGAAGAAAAGATCTCCTCAGTCTGTCCGTGGTACAAGACTGTGACAGCAATCTGTCGCTGAAGCTGCTCTTCTGTCTGGAGATAATGCAGTGTCGTGGATGTGATGAATTGTCCATGATTGACCGCAGCTTTTTCAGTGCCCGTCTCTCAGCTACTGTTGTCAGGCTGTCCAGCTCTGTGCCCACAACAGAGCTCGCTTTCCTCACCAGTTTATTGAGACGAGAGACATCCTTCTTCTTGACGCTGCCTCCCCAACACGCTGCCGCATAGAAGAGGGCGCTTGCCACAACTGTCTCATAGAATATTTTCAGTAGCTTTTTGCAGATGTTGAAGGACGCCAGCCTTCTGAGGAAGTAAAGTCGGCTTTGACCTTTCCTACATAGAGCTTCTGTGTTGGCAGGCTAGTCCTGTTTAAACTTGATTTATGGAATTTTTTTCTTTCATTGGCGAGCTGCAATTGACGACACCAACTGAATGAGTCACACTGGCCACCCAGGGTCGCTATGGCAATGATAGAGACGTATTCTCAGAAGACAAGCATATGTCTGCCGTGTTCTCATTACGATGTAGAAAGAGCACACTCTCCGCTTGAGTGTTGTATTTGCATACCGTACGAGGGGGAAGAAAGAACACTGAGAGGGTGTGAGTCACCTACTAGAGGTCGGCAGATTGATCCAAATATTGGTATTATGGATACCAAGCAAGTACTTGCATCGGATCAATACTATTGTCCTGGAAACAATATGACGCGCTTCCACCAATTTTAACAAAGCGCCACTTCTATCTGGAGATAGCGCAGCACCCTCATTCAGTCAAAATTCAAGCCCAAGTGTGTAACTGATAATCACTTTTAGCCCCTCTTCCTACCTGGCCTGCTGATGCATCCCGCCTGCCAGACAGAAGAGAGGGTAAAATATTTGTGCACTCCCCTACCAGAAGCTATAATTGACAGAGGCAAGCAAGAAGCACAATGCAGTATTGGATTTTTTTCTTTTCAACTCCAGAAAAAGACAATGACACGGGTAATTGTATGGTAATGCGGTTTGCTACTGTGGCAATATCACAAATTTACATGAATACATGGGGGAGGGGTGTTAAAGCTAAGTCTGCAGCAGATATGCAAATGGGAAAGGGCTTTAAAAAAGTAAGAAATGTGTGGAGCCCATGCCATATTTGTGTATAATGCGCGGCCCAAATTGTTGATAAAAAATTGGTGTAAAATTCTGTTTGACTTTTTCTCAGCTCAAACTAAGCATTGAAAGCAACAAATGTTGTTGAATACATGTACGTGCCGCCATGATTCAGATAATTCATTGACAACTATGAAATTTAAGATATATTTACTTCAGGTCCATCAAAATCAGATTCATCAACAGATACACCAAAAAGTTGTTTTCTTCGTCGCTTTTTGTATTTATTTATATATTTCAGGACAACTTTGTTTTCTCCATTCTCTAATATTTGTCTCTGGTTCCTTGAATAAGAACTACTGTGACCATGAGATAAAATTGTATGCGTATTACACACGAATAATAATGGTACTGTAGGCTGCGTAAACTACACTGATTTTAATTCAAATGCACCACCTCAAACACCCGAATTACTCTGGGAAATATCATAATACCCATCCACATTTTCTCGTCAGATATATACAATTCACGTAGATCACCCTTTTTACTTCCAGTGAATTTCTCCTAAGAGTGAGAGATTGTTATGCCTGCTGCAAAGTGCAACACGCCGCCAAAAAATGTAAACATGTTATTGTTTGTGAACAAAAACCTGTAAATCCGTTGTCACTATGGCAACAGAGCCAATGAGAAACAATTGACACTTCATTTGCATTACTGACTTAATATTTAAAATACTATTCAGTGGAAGGTTTTTCAGTTCTTTAGATGGCATTGTTATGCAGTATTTCCATTTTTATTCCAATGCTGCTTTTTTGGTTTGACTTCTCTTGGCTTTTGTTCTGAAACGGGTGTAATAGAAATATATACATTTTATTATGCTAAAATTTGCAATGTTATCTAAAAATAATGGAATCTATTTAATTTACTTCGTCAGCCTGATGTGAGTGGGACTGGATATGTTTGTATGTGATTTATAGGCTCTGAAACAGCTAAAGTGATTTTCGTGAAAATTCACACAATTGTACTGTAGGCATCCGCGAGCGTCCTTGGATAGGTTCTTTGTCAAGGCGCATCCTATTAAATACAAAAGGACATCCGAAAACATCCATTTTTCTGTGGTCTGCTTTCATGGGATATCTAACGTCCTATGGTGGCCAAATTGGGTACTGCAGATCCCGACCACTCCAGGCAGCTCAATCCAGTCTTCTATCGTCCTAGCAATTCAAAGCCTAGCTGTAATACATACAGGCCATTTTGCTTGTGCAATAAAAACATAAAAGTGCACGAATCTCAGTGCTAGAATCTTTTTACTGTGTTTTTCATAATTATAAACTGACTCAATTGGGAATGGTAAAATCATTCAACGGTCAGGACCAATGTTCCCTCTAAGCTGCGCGCGTGCGCAATCGCGCACTGCCCACACATTCTCAGCGCACAAGAAAATCTACCCAGCGCAATGTTCCTTCTGTGCTGCGTGTGTGCGCAATTGCGCACTGCCCAGAGCTTTTCCGCGCACAAGAAAACCTAGCCAGCTCACAAAAATCAGGGCTCGAAATTGCTAATTAAGAAGCAAATTAAGTCAAAGTTACAGTGCATGGAGGTAAAAATACAAAGGTTCCCCTGACGTTGTGTTCTAAATGCGGTATCTTGAGGTTTAAGGTCGAAATAGAACGAAGTTGAATAAAGTCAGTAGAGTTTTTCGAGAACCGGCTTATTCGGCTCGGCTCACTAAAAGGAACCGGTTCTTTTTGGTCCTAAACGGCTCTTCAGGTTGTTTTTGCTTCTTTCGTCCCTTTATGACCAAATATTATGTAAAATTATGCAAAATATGACTTAAAGGAAGGGGGAATTGAACAAAAAAGAAAAAATACCAAAATGAAAAAGTAGTGAAAAGCTGCAAAAAAAAGAAAAAAAGGAAGAGAAAAAAGAAGGAAAAATTCAGAAAAAAGCCAGAAAAAAAGAAAAGAAAGAAACAAAGGAATAAAAGTAAATAGAGAACAAAAAGAAAAAAGTAACAGCTAGGAAAAAATAAACACAATGAGATTTTTTTAAAGGAATTTTTAAAAAATAGAAAAAAACAGGGAAAAGAAGAAAAAGTTTGTGTTGCATTCAAATAATTTACAATTATACCAAGTGAATCTTGTTGCCAACATTGTACTTCCACTAAAAAAATGTGATTGAATACAGTTCTGTATGTTACAACTGACTAAATAAGCCCCCAAAAATGTTAGTATTATGCAACAACAGATACCAGGAAAAAAAAAATTGAAATCTTATGAAAGAATTGTTGTAAAAACAAATGATGTTTGTAGGCCGTACCACCTTTGCAATAATACATGAGTCAATTCATTCAAAAGTGAAAAATGATTTTGCATTGCCGTAAACTCAGCAAAATGTAACTGGATGTGAAGTTTTGGACATGTTTGATAATGATTTAGTTGCCACACTTGGGATTGCCGTTGCTCACTGTTGTTTCAAGCGTTGCTCACCGACTTTGTGTGAACGCTCAGACCCGTGGAAAATTAATTGGTCAGGACATTGCCAAGCGAAAGGTATCTGATCGATAGCGATCGGTTCCACCATGTTTTTACTTAGATCAAATCGATACCAAAATTCCCAGTATCGCCAACCCTCATTACCTACCCTTGCCAACGTTGAAGGTAAACGACTCTTTACGATCTCGGCTGCAATCAAACTTTTTCCCAGTGAGGAGACTTCCAGTGTAATGAATTGTCACTCTGTCCCCGATCATCGGGCGTTCGCCATCTTGCCCGTGGCACTTGATAACCTACCGAGAAAAACGAAAACAGCGCTGATATAACCTTTGCCGTGACAATCTCTTAAAACTTCTATACCTTGAGTATTCCTTTGTCGTTTTTGGGAGTTATGTCTTTGCCATTGGCAGCAAACACAGCAGCTGTGGAGGCCCCGTCTGTACTAAGATCCTGATCCGTCGTCATGTCTACTCATGGACGTCACGCTGGAGGAAAAAAAAACGCTTTTAGTACCCCGTGTTAGCAACTCAATAAACTGATTAAATGTATTAATTTGTGCATCAGGATCTCATCCATCCGAGATCACCGTGATGCAAATATGTAGCGAGGGTTCCGGACTGTAACACAGTGAAGGATTTTATACATTTGACTATAAAGGATTTTATACGACTGAATACAAGTTACATTTATTGAGAGCAATGAAGATTTTCACCGAGTAAGCTATAGTTCAATGACAGGTCACGCCGTTCCAAATGCAGAATATTTTGACTAGGGAATTTTGATAACAGGACTCTGACGGAGGACGGCAGGCGATGTTTTGAGAACAAGGCCCTGATGACGCAGAAACGCTCTGTGTTGTTTTGAGTTTTTCAGACATCGCGACGCCCAGGGGGGGCTTCCTTGGCACGTACATGGGAGGAGTCGAGACGCCATCTGGCAGGGGGGATGCGGGCCGAGAGGAAAAAGCTAGAGGACTACAGAGACTCGAGCAACACTAATTCAGCCATATTCGATGGAGTTCACTTAGTTAAATTGCTAATGAAATTAAATCTGCCACCGTGTGAAAATGTCGGCTATTCTTGTTCATCTTTTCCATCAAGAAACGGGCGCGCATTGTTGGGTGAATGTAGGTTGTGTTTGGTTAATGGAGTCAGATAACTAATTCGAACAATTTGGTCAACGCTACATTTTAATATTTAATTCCCATACCTGTCAACCTGTACGGTTTTGCCGTACAAAGTATGTTTTTTATGCATTTTAAGACGAGTACGACGTACAAGGAAATCTGTACGGAAAAACGCAAATTTGTCACTCACATGTGTCTGCCGCCTGGGGATTTCCCATCATGTATCATTCCGAAAAAAAAAAATGGTGTACGATTATTTTGTATTTTGTACTCTGAGAACTTTGGGTATGTTTTAACAATGAATTCATATAGAATTACTCAAAGCCTAGCTTTTATATGTGCAGGCCTTTTAGTTCAGCAAAGCAGCAAGAATAAAATGAACGATTGAGACCACATGACCGCGAATGACCAATCCATGCTTTAATTGACCCCGGTCCACCCTAGTTAAGTTCACATTCTCCCCTCCCGGTAGGGTCAGAACATAACAGCTGCTCCACTTCTCACTAAAACAAAGAGGTGACACCAGACAACCCCCATTTTAGCATCATTCTAATGGCTTCTGCACTGTTTTAGGATACATTTTATGATTTTACTCTCACGAAGGGAACCGACTCCAAATTTAAACTTACAGTGGCTTGCGAAACTATTTGGCCCCCCTCGAACTTTGTGACCTTTTGCCACATTTCAGACTTCAAGCATGAAGATATAAAACTGTAATTTCTTGTAAAGAATCAGCATTGTTGCCAAAAAGTTGGATTTTGTTCTCATCTGACCAGAGCACCTTCTTCCACATGTTTGGTGTATCTTCCAGGTGGCTTGCGGCAAATTTTAGACGACACTTTTTATGGATATCTGCAAGAAATGGCTTCCTTCTTGCCACTATTCCATAAAGGCCAGATTTGTGCAGTATACAACTGATTGTTGTCCTATAGACAGATTCTCCCACCTCAGCTGTAGACCTCTTCAGTTCATCCAGAGTGATCGTGGGCCTCTCGGCTGCATCTCTGATCAGTTTTCTCCTTGTATGAGCTGAAAGTTTAGGGGGACGACCCGATCTTGGTAGATTTGCAGTGGTCTGATACTCCTTCCATTTCAATATTATTGCTTGCACAGTGCTCCTTGGGATGTTTAAAGCTTGGGAAATATTTTTGTATCCAAATCCAGCTTTAAACTTCTCCACAACAGTATCTCAGAAATGTCTGGTGGGTTCCTCGTTCTTCATGATGCTCTCTGAGCTTTAAACAGACATCTGAGACTATCACAGTGCAGGTGCATTTATATAGAGACTTGATTACACACAGGTGGATTCCATTTATCATTGTTAGTCATTTAGATCAACATTGAATCATTCAGAGATCCTCACTGAACTTCTGGACAGAGTTTGCTGCACTAAAAGTAAAGGGGCTGAAACATTTTGCACACCCACTTTTTCGTTTTTTTTTTGTTAAAAAATGTCCAATAAAGTGTGTTCCACTTCATGATTGTGTCCCACTTATTGTTGATGCTTCACAAGAAATTAGTTTTATATCTTTATGTTTGAAGTCTGAAATGTGGCGAAAGGTCACAAAGTTCAAGGGGGCCAAATAGCAATCGCAAGCCACTGTAACTCCAGAATCTTGTGTAATTTTAATGTTCAGAATGACACCTCATTGTGTGTATGAATGGTTTCTTTTTTTAAATTCTGTTTATATCGTTCCACAGCTTGCTCTTTGGTCTCAGATGGGTTTATTAAGTTCCTGTATTTGCGGGAGTTCTATATCGTGTTTGTTTCTCTTTTTAGACATTGATCATAACGTTCAGTACCTTACACCATGTTCCATCCGTCTATCGCTCCTTTGAACACATTTTAAAGATGCTGTGATATTCATTTGTAACTTATGGAAGGGAACAATGAGTATTTTTCCAAATTTGACTTTGAAGCTGGTAACTTGAGAACGACTTAGCAAGTGTGTAACAGCAATAGCGAAAAACTCCTGATAAAATGCCTGGATAAGCACAAAAAGATAAAAGTCTGAAGGATCATGTTTTTTGGAACTAGTTAAAAGACCTCTTTTTTTGCAATACTTCAATCACAAATATTTTGTCGTGTGTGAGAGTTCGTATGGTGAGTGCCAAACGCATAAACTATTTGAGCGACCTCTGTACTAAAAACGTGCGTGCTTTCCAAGAAACACTGACGCACATTCTTTTGGGCAGATTCATAGAGCTGTACAAATTGGAGGTTAAGCTTCTAGAAATAAATACGCAGTGGCCTTATTTTCACTCCTTTAGCTAGTCAACTTGTTGCCTCTTGATTTGACTGTAACTTTGATCCTGAAATGAAAAGAGGTATTAAATTCAGTGCCAAAAATAAAGTGTTGACTTTTATATTTGTTTGATCATTTAAATCAATCTTACCATTTCAATTACAGTGGCTTGCGAATCTATTTGGCCCCCTTGAACTTTGACTTTTTGCCACATTTCAGACTTCAAACATCAAGATATAAAACTGTAATTTCTTGTAAAGAATCAGCAATAAGTGGGACACGATCATGAAGTGGAACACACTAAACGAAAAAGTGGGTGTGCAAAATTATTCAGCCCCATTAAGTGAATACTTTGTACCCTTTGCTGCGATTACAGCTGCAAGTCGCTTGGGGTATGTCTCTATCAGTTTTGCACATCGAAAAACTGATATTGTTGCCCATTCCTTCTTGCAAAACCACTCGAGCTCAATGAAGTTGGATGGAAAGCGTTTGTGAACAGCAGTTTTTAGTTCTCTCCACAGATTTTCAATTGGATTGAGGTGTGCACTTTGACTTGGCCATTCTAACACCTTGATATGTATTTTGGTGAACCATTCCATTGTAGCGTTTGCTTTATGTTTTGGATCATTGTCTTGTTGGAAGACAAATGTCCGTCCCAGTCTCAGATCTTTTGCGGACAGGGTTGGGTAGGGTTACTTTAACTGGATTACTTTCAATTACTTCTGGATTACTCCAATTCCAAATATGCTAATAAAAGACAAAATAAACTAAATATGAAAAAATTACTAAATTTTGTGCAGGCTTGGGGAGTAACGGAATACATGGAAGGGCAAAAATGATGTTGGCAAGCTGTTTGGATTTATTTTCATTTGTTTCTGTCGCATTTTATGTTAGTTTTGCCGGAGATCAAAGAGATCAAAGCCAGGAGAGAACGTGTTGTGAGTCATCATTTTATTCATATTTAGTTTCTTTAGTCTTTTATTAGCATATTTGGTATTGGAGTAATCCAAAAGTAATTGAAAGTAATCCAGTTAAGGTAATCGTACCCAACCCTGAAATGTGGCAAAAGGTCACAAAGTTCAAGGGGGCCAAATAGTTTCGCAAACCACTGTAATTATATTGTCCCTGTCATGTAAAAACAAACTTATCTCCATATTTTTTTCAAGGAGGATAAAAATATTAATTTGAGATTTTTTTTACATGAAAGCAACAATGGATTTATATAGATAGTTTTATAAAACCATAACTCTTTATAAGACTAATGTACAAATGACAGACGATTTAGGTCGAAGACCAAAGTGAATTTTTAAGATTTTTTTTCACTTAACAGCGATTTTTTTCTAAAAGCCTTTTGAGTAAAAAAAAAAAGAAAAATCAGGTCACAAATTGAATGATCCACAACTCTGATCAATTTGCTTAAGCCTTCTGTGTCGTTTCATATCAGAAGGGGAATGCAAAAAAGACCTAGTTCAGCAAGAGCAGGGGACAGGAGTGGTTGTACAATATGACCTTTTTTTTCCTTAACAAAATGACGCAATATTACATTAGCTTTTATGTTCAATATCTGGAACCATACTTTCATGGTTTAGGTCCTACCTCTCAAAATTAACGTGTGTTGAGAAACGGCAATACAGTAATGTATTGCTATTTGGTCTTCTGATATCTAGTATTAAAACTTTGCAGCTAGCGCAAAATGCTACAGTCTTATGATTAAGACAAGAAAGTTTGATCATAATACCCCAATTTTAGCTTAATTACCCTGGATCCCCATTAGTTTAAGATGTGATTTTAAGGTTCTGTTGCTTATGTACAAAGGTTTGCATGGATTTGACCCTGCTTAGCTTTTTGATTTAATTGTGCCCTATGTTCCAGTTCGGAGCCGCCCCTCAGAAAATGTTGGTCTGTTAGTGTTTCCAGGAGCCAAGAAGAAATCTTCAGAATCAAAAGCATTCTCCATTTGAACCTGGGTATTGTGGTCTGCTGGTCTGCTTGTGTTTCCAAGAGCCAAAAAGAAATCTGCAGGTTCGAGAGCATTCTCCATTGAAGCCCGGGTATTGCGGATAGGCCTCTCTTTGATCTACAACCTAGGTGTAAGTAATTAAATCTAGACTTAAAGACACACCTATAGCATATGATTGCTATTGACCTCATGCTTTTGCCTGGATATTGCACATTTACATGGATTTGCCCCCTCTTATTGCTTCTTTTCCTGCTCCATCATCAAAGTTTTTGAGACAGGGAGCTGGCAACTGGACTTTTTGCATTGACTATATTTATTGTTGATGATGACTGTGTATTGTCTGTTAATGCTCTTGCAACATCCATTGGAGCCCGGTCAACCTGGAAGGGTAATTACCTCATTTGCGACTCCTCAAGGTTTCTTTATTTTCCTTACGCTAAGATATTTTTAAGTATGTCTTTGCCCTCGTGTAGGTTTCAGATCAGGGGTTGTTGTAATGTTGGTCTGTGCAGCCTTTTAAGACTATTTGTGATTAAGGCCTGTACAAGTAAAAACGACTTGTTTGCTTCTTTAAGACAAAATGACAAGGGTGAGACTCATTTATAGAAAATTAGCCTTATATTTCCCAATTAATTGGTGTCCTGGAAGGCACTTTTTAAATAAAATCGGTTATTATTTCCCTAGGGTTGGCGGGGTTTACCAAAACAACTTGTTTTATTGGGGTTACTTAAAACAAATTTTAAAAATAAAGACTCATTATTTTAGTTGTACTGTACAAACAAGAAACCAATCGAAAATTTACAAAACGGAAGGTTTTTTTTTTTTAAATAGGACCAAACTA